>NC_057740.1:30193792-30239440 GCF_004010195.1 Chiloscyllium plagiosum
AATTAGCCTTCCTCCAATTTAGAACTTCAAAGGATTTGGTCTATCCTTTTCCATCACTATTTTAAATCTAATAGAATTATGGTCGCTGGCCCCAAAGTGCTCCCCCACTGACACCTCAGTCACCTGCCCTGCCTTATTTCCCAAGAGTAGGTCAAGTTTTGCACCTTCTCTAGTAGGTACATCCACATACTGAATCAGAAAATTGTCTTGTACACACTTAACAAATTCCTCTCCATCTAAACCCTTAACAATATGGCAGTCCCAGTCAATGTTTGGAAAGTTAAAATCCCCTACCATAACCACCCTATTATTCTTACAGATAGCTGACATCTCCTTACAAGTTTGTTTTTTTATTTTAGGAGCACTTTTATGTGCATACATTGCAGTCTACTAAACCACTAACAGCAGACTGATTAAAGACCTGAAAGTACATGAGGGAGAAGTGAGAAGAAGCACCAGTCAAACCAGCTAGATAACTGAGGTGAGTGTAATATCATTTGGGCAACACATTTCATTGGCAAACTTCATTTCTCAGTGTCTATAGTTCTTAAGCTCAATATGGATTTTAATTATATGATGATTTTGAGGGGAATGCTTCAATATGTTTACAACATGACCAATGGCAGCTTGAGTACTGATATAGTTCAATTGTTCTTAGTCTCTGGAGATTAATAACTTTAGAGAATTAATAATACATAAAAGTGGCAATTTTAATTAAAAGTGACTTTCTTCTGACTGAGTTGATGCCAGGAATCTATGTCTGCCTTATAATAGCAAACACAGTTGATGACTGTTCCAACAGAGCTAATGTACATCTGTTAGTTTATTAATATTTGTTTAAAAAATAGAATGCTGGTTACATAACCAGAAGAATCTATCTTGAGCTGTTTTGAGGTTGATGGATTCAGGGTTAGAACTTACGTTGGCTGGAATTAATTCAGTGTAATAGAAACAGAAAGGGCTGGAGAAACTCAGCAGATCTAACTGTTGATCTGTAGGGAAAGAAATGGAATAAATGGAAACATTAACTGTGTTTCTCCCTCTACTGATGCTACCAGACCTGCTGAGTTTTTCCAGCATTTATTTTTATTTTATTTCAAGTTTCCACCATTTGCAATATTTTGTTTTTATTACCGTTAAGGTAGTTTGACTATTTTCTCATTTCAGCCTGCCTCTCTATTGACTTCACTAATAGATCTCAAGTCAGCATCCTTTGTATCTATGTGATCTAACCTCAGAAAAAAAAATGGAAAAACAGATGGTTTGAAAAGCACAGCTGACTGATTAATATTTACCAAGGGAGGAAAGCTGACAGCTGTACTCAGTATAATGTACATTAACCAGCTTCCTGACATTGTCCCATACACCACCATCCCCACCCTGGGTTGTCCTAGCAGCAGGCCAAAGTCACCAGAATTGGCAGCATAGCATTATACAGACATATGACCATGATATTGGCAACCCTCAGTATTGATTCCATGAAGTTTCTTGGGAAACCTCCTGCTGCTTTACTCCTAGCAACCCCTCCGCTGGTGAATCAGTACGCATGGAGTACGCATTGAATGTAGCAAAGAAACAAAACCACCTCTAAAAGGGGACTTGGTAGCACAATTACTAACTGAGCTGGCCAAGCCTAAATAACATATCTGCAGCAGGGACTGGGACTGCTGCAGGTGGTGAAAGCACCAACCAAGAGAGAAACCTCTATTTAAATTTGACTATACCAATCTATCTGTCTCGGATGCATCATCATAAAGTTAAAATGTCATAGAATCATACAAACCCTTTGGCGTAGTTCATCCATGCCAACTAGTTTTCCTAAAATGAACTGGTCCCATTTGACCCATATCCCTCTAAACCTTTCCTATTCATGTACTGTCCAAATGTCTTTTAAATGTTGTAATTGCACCCCCATGACAGTGTTGATAGGAAAGACAACTGCACAGTCACTGTTGAGAAATTTTATTGCTTGGTATTCCTACTGTGCTAACTGGGATAGATTTTGAACAGATCTAACAGTAAACTATTGGGTATCCACTGGGTATTGAGGATCATCAGCAACACCAGATATATATTCATCAATCATCTGTAACTCATGGCCTGGCATATCCCCACTTTACCATTACTATCAAGCTGAGAGATCAATCCTGATTCAATGACGAGTGCAGGAGGGCATGCCAGTAGCAGCATCAGGCATACCTGAAAATAAGATGTCAACCTGATGATGGTAGAATACAGGATGCTTGCATGCCCAACAGCAGAAATAGAATGCAGTTGACAGGGCTATTCCAGAAACAACAAATTGACTACTCTGCAGTCCTGCCATATCCAGTAGTGTGTGATGTTGACAATTAAACAGCTAATAGGAGGACTCCACAAATATCTCCATTCTCAATGATAGGGGAGCCCAGCACACCACTGCAAAATATTAGGCAGAAGCACATTCTTCCATCTTAAGCCTGAATTTCCAAGTGGATAATAAAACATAGAATTGTGGTTGCTGAAGATCTGAAACAAAACCAGAAATTGCTGGAGAAACTCAGCAGGTCTGGCAGCATCTGTTTCGGGTCCAGTGACACTTCCTCAGATGCCAGTCTTCAACCAATTTGATTCACTCCAATGTGATATCAACAAACAGGAGAAGGCACCAGATACTTGCACAAGATGAGTGCAAAATATTTGACACCATTTGCAAGTCCTCAGACACTGAAGCACTCTGTGTCCAAATCAGGCAAGACTTGGCCAATATTCAGGTGTAGCTGTCAAGTGGCAAGAAACATTTGTACCAGAAAGTGCCAGATGATTACCATTTTCAACAAGAGAGAATCTAACCATTATCTCTTGACACTCAATGGCACTAAAATCACTAAATCCCGAAATAGCAGGAGGTTACCATTGATCAATTACTGGCCTATTTTTCACATCTCCCTCAGTACCTGCCTACAGAACTGTTTGATAATATTTTTCCACATCTCCTTCTCAGTACCTGCCTACGGAGCCATCTGATAATATTTTTGTCGGGCCCACGCCCCCTAACAAACCACCCTCCCCTCCCAGCACCTTCCCCTGCCATGCAGGAATTGCAAAATCTGCACTCACACCTCCCCCCTTATCTCCGTCCAAGGGCCCAAAGGAGCCTTCCACATCCGTCAAAGTTTCACCTGCACTTCCACACATGTCATTTATTGTATCCGTTGCTCCCAATGTGGTCTCCTGTACATTGGGGAGACTGGCCGCCTTATCACGGAGCGCTTTAGAGAAAATCTCCGGGAAACCCGCACCAACCCAACCCCACCACTCTGTGGCTGAACATTTCAACTCTCCCGCCCACTCTGCCGAGTACATGCAGGTCCTGGGCTTCCTCCATCGCCACTCCCTCACCACCCGACACCTGGAGGAAGAATGCCTTAACTTCTGCCTCGGGACCCTACAACCCCATGGCATCAATGTGGACTTCACCAGTTTCCTCATTTCCCCTCCCTCCACCTTACCCGAGTCCCAACCTTCCAGCTCAGCACCATCCTCATGACCTGTCCCACCTGTCAATCTTTCTTTCTACCTATCCGCTCCACCCTCCTCTCCAACCTATCACCTTAACCCCCACCTCCACCCACCTATTGCATTCTCAGCTACCTTTCCCCTCCCATTTATCTCTCCACCACCAAGGTTCCCAGCCTCATTCCTGATGAAGGGCTCCAGCCCAAAACATTGATTTTCCTGCTCCTCGGATGCTGCCTCACCTGCTGTGCTTTTCCAGCAACACACTCTCAACTCTGATCTCCAGCATCTGTAGACCTAACCGTCTTGAAGAACTGGCCCAGCCATACACTTTCTGTGGCTACAGCAGCAGGTCAGAAGCAAGGAATCCTGCAGCAAGAACTCACTCCCTGACTTCCCAACGTCTGTCCACCAAGGCACAAGTCAGGAGTGTGCATTCAAGAAGCATGGCATTACCCACGACAAAGCAGGCCATTTGATTGGCTCCGTGACCACTAATGTTCAATAGCAACAGACCATCTATAAGAAGCACAAGGGCAACTCACAAAGACTCCTTCCACATCTGCAACCCTTACTGTCTGGAAGTTACTGTTATCTTGATGCCATATATTTTTGAAAGGGATTCTTCAACAGTCTTCATGAGAAACATTTAAGTTCTAGAATTCTTCTTTCTGAATATATAGCCTTGTGGTATATTTCTTATCTTGGTCCTATTTGACATCCCTAACAACCTCAGTTGCTTTGGCTGTAAGAAAGTACCATCTAGTTCACTAATGTTCCTGAGGGAAGAAAATAGTTGTCCCTACTTGCTCTGGCCCAAATGGGATTCCAGATCCTCAACAGTAAGTTTGATTCTTAACTTCTCCCAGAGCAATTAGAAATGGGCAATCAATGTTGGCTTGGTCTGTGACATTCACATGAATTTTGTTTTTAAAATGTAGGTTTTTTTGGGTCTTAAATATCTGTTGCAGCAGCCTAGACCCTGTGATATAATTGGCTGACAAGTAGTGACCTTTTATAACCCCGAGTGTTGCAGTTTTGCATTCAAACACTCCCTTGGCTCACATCCATCCTTTGGAAGGGCTTTACTGCTACTGGCCTTAGACATCACCCAATGCAAAAACTTGTGTATACTAACACTGCTGTCAGTAAATCTCAACTGAGGATGGTATCCAGTATCTTACTGTTCACCACTTCTACTTATTTCAATTCCCAGTGATAAGCGTGGGGACAAGAAACCTTTAAAAAGATACCTGTATAGTTCTGTGATAAAGACAATGAAGTAGGAGAGACAATTGCTAACACATCTACTTGATGAATGACTGCTGTGTTGTCCCTTTAGCCTCCCCTTAGCTCCTCAGGAAATCCTTGGGCATCATGGCTGGGCAGAGAAGAATAAATTAATTGAAACCAGTTTGAAAATGTCAACAGGTCCTAATCATTTTTTGCTGGAATGAACAGGTTACAATCAGTTTTAATTGGAAACAACCAACATAACTGGAGTCTATAACTGGAAATCAGTTGTGATTCCATCTGACCACTTGAATTCAACAACAACCATTTCAATCTTATTGGCACCAGTTATAGTTAAGTGGAACCTGTCAGCATGTAGCTGCTTCCATGATTCTTTAGTGTGGAAACTGTACCAGTTGAAGTCAATTAGATTGACCTAAGTCAAAGCAGTGTCATATTTTCCAAGAAAGAAAGACTTGATAGTTTTACATCAAATTTGCAATGTGTTACAAAGAGCAGTATGATGTTTTTTCATTGCTTGATATTTTTTAATACCATTACCATATATAAATTTATTAGTTCTGATATAGTCAACCACTTCAAATACTTTGTATTTTATTCTGCTTGATTACAATTAAGTAACGGATTGGCAAATGATGAAAAGTATTAATATTGAAAACTTCTCAAGATAAGGATAAAATCAAAATATTTTAATCTAATCACAAAGCATGAAACAATCATTAGAAGAATAACTATAGCTTTTATAAGTATCTTTAGTTATCAGTGCTATAATGTCAGTCATGAACTCAGTGGGAGTACTCCCGCCTTAAAGTACTGGTCTGAGGTCCTATGGTTTTCATACAGGGTTTGGGGAAGTTGGTGGGAAGACTATACTGTATTCTGGAAAAGAATTAAAAGAAGCTGACTGAAAATCCCTAAAAAGATGGACAATAGGTGAGGACAGTTCAGGGATGGAGAGAGAGAGTCAATGTTTTTAAGATGGGGTCAGATGTAGTCACTGGAGATCCTTGTGTCACAGTCCATTTTACCAATAGTTAATATCTCTCTCTGTCTCACACCATTGACTGAGATTCCATCAATGTTTTTGAATGATATGCAGCAGCAGAATTTGCTCAGGGAGCTGAATAAATTGACAATTCCAATAAGTGCGTAAAGGTTGGTTGGTGGCTGCCAGGATGTTCAAGCAACTTGTGAACATGGTACTAATTGTAGAGTGCTCTGTGTTCCTCCTGGTTCAGCCTTACTGCCTCCTTTCCAGCTGTTCCCTGGGTCACATTGTCCTGATGTGTCCTGGTATTTTCCCAGACCCTGCCTAATCCTCCCAGCTCTTGGCTACACTGACTGCTCCTATTGGTTGCTCCACAGGACACCACAACCTTATGCTAATTGCTTTAAATCAACAACCATTGAGCAATCCATGAGGCTGGGATGGTCCATGGATCGGGAGAACAAGGCTGTAGCATGACTGAAAGGGTCAAGCAACATGAGCCTGGGGAGGCAGGGTATTGAACAAGGATTAGGAAAGGTCAGGATGAGACAGAGCCTGGCAAGTGGCTGTGTGGCAATATAACAGTGACAGTAGCAGCAGTAAGCAACAAACTAGAAGCAGAGTGAGAAGCTCAGAGACTGGAGATAGAAGAGGTCCCATTTGCTACTCCTGATTTTCTTAATCTGGCAATTGGAGGAGAGTTTGAGGATATGGAGCTATTATAATATCACTTCTTTAACAATAATAATGTCTTTCACAGCTCAACATAAGGGCTGATTCTTAATTTTTCTGGCTGGCAGCTCAGGAGTAATGTAATGGTAATGAACTAGAAATCCAGATCCTCAGACTAATATTCTGGGGCCATGGGTTCAAATCTTGCCATGGCAGATGGTGGAATTTGCATTTAATAAAAAACTGGTTGGATTGTCATAAAAATCTATCACTTAAGGAAGAAAATCAGCCGTCCCTATCTGGTCCGGCCTACGAGTACTCCAGACTTTGAATTTCCCACTGGGCTATAAATGCTGGTCTAGCCAATGACACCCACATCCTATGAAACAATAAAAACAAAGTTCTGTCATATTTCATGGAGGATTTTACTCAATGAAACCAAGCAGATTTCTTGCCAACCTGTCTAATTAATTACCAACCATACCCTAATGGCTCCCCTTTTGTCTAACTCTAGTTCAATTCCACAATGTTTTTGGCTCATTATCAAAATATAAATAAAACAAGGCTATGTTTGTTGCAAGATCCCAGGATCCACTACTCTGCTCTAACTTTAAAATGTAATGGTGAAAGCCTTGTTTATACTTCACTTGCACACTGACATTTTCAGTTAGAAGCTGGATTTGAAAGAAACAAGCATGTTTGCAGCCAGAACAGCAAGCAGGAAGGTATAAAATGTTTCTCTGAGAAGTTTGGTTGAATGTGCAATGTATGGCTCAAACCAGTCTGCAACCTTCTTCAGCATTGATCCAGTGGCTTACCAATGAGCGCATTGAGAAACCATTGTTCAATTGAAACCTTCAAGTGAGAATTCGATCATTATTTGGAAAGAAATGGTGAGCAGGGATATGGGGAAAAGGTGGAGGTTGGCACAGGTAATAGAATAGGTATGGCACAATGAGCCAAATAACTTCATTCTATGCTGTAATGATTCTGTGATTCCATGTTCTATTGCTGCAATTGCACTTGTGGTTGGTGGACATGACTGTCAATCACCCAGAGACTTGTACCTTCCCAAATCCCAAGGGGGTCACGGTGTTAATGTATAGGAGATCCTGGGGCAAGATTAACCCCATAGAATCTATATGTTAACTTCAGTGTCTCCTATAGATCAGTGCCTCACCTGTTGGACTCCTGCTCTCCCTCCATTGTCCTCTACTGGCCTCCTCTATGGAATTCCTAATTGGCCAAAGGGAACATTGAGTTGGAATGGCCAACAAGGACACTGAAGTGTGAAGCAACTAAGTAATAAAGAGTTCTATTGAGCACTAACCTATCCTTGCCACTGGCTCTTGAAGCCAGCGAGAAGGATTTCTGCACATGCAGTAGCATAATGGCGTACTGTGTAATGGTTGTCAATGAGGACATTCTGTTGCACAGTGTGCAGCCCAGAGTTCTTTTCTGGGGAGGGTTGCTGACAGTGAATGGAAAGCGAGGTAAAGGGGAGGAGAGAAGAAGTAAAAAGAAGTGATGCTGATGTTCTGTGAAAACAGTCACCTCTGACAGATTTTATGTGGGGACGTAAGAGCTGCAAGCTGAAAGATTTGAGCTATTTTGAGCAAATTCTCCATCACACTGAGACATTTAATAATGCACCAGGACTGTCCTGGCAGAATCATTATTTCTGGTCAGTAGAATATTGAGGCTGCTTCATGGTACATGTTTTTCAGACCATTGATTTTATTGTCAAGAAAATTCTCAATTCATTTGTCAGCACTTTGGCACAAGTATAATAATTTTATTTAATTTCTTCCAAGTCTACCCTGACACTATGGTAACAATGTCAAACATGTCCATATATTTAGTTTGGAACAAATCTAAACTTGATTTTGGCAGTCATTCTGAAAGCTATCAAACTTTATATTTTATGTGAACACTCAATATCTAAAAGCTTTTGGATTGATATCACAGCACATATTTTAGGGCAACTTAATACTAATTTAACATGTAACTCACAGTACAAAACTGGTACAGGATACATTTAAGGGAAGTAAGAAGTTCACACAACATCCCAGGGATAAAATGAAGACTTAAACTGGTAGAGTTCTTTGGCACAACTTCAAAATGTGCTATATAAACACTGAAAGAACTGCAGATGCTGTAAATTATTGGAAGTTATTGGAAAAACTCAGCAGGTCTGGCAGCATCTGTGAGGAGAAATCAAAGTTAACATTTTGGGTCTGGTGACTCTTCCTCAGAATGCTTTTTTCCTTTCAGTTTTTATTTGGTATTTAATTCACTGCCACATCTCTTCTACCCACCTTGAAGTTCTGCTCCTCCCTCCAATGGGATTTCCGTTCCAGTCTTTCTTCTTGTCCATCTGTTATGAGGAAGCTTCACCAGACCTGAAATGTAGACTTTGGTTTCTCTTCACAGATCCTGCCAGGTGTGCTGAGCTTTTCCATTGACTTCTGCTTTTGTTTCAAAATGTGCTTATAATGTGTCACATGATGGATTACATTTTGAAGCGCAATATTTGTTATAATGTAGATAAATATTATGTTGATTTATTACCAGCAACAGACTGTAAACACAGTGGAGTTGATTCCTTTGTAGTATTACATTTAAGTATTTAAGTTATATTAAAATGTTGATCCAAATAATAATGTTAAATAAAGTTTCACATTTATAGTACACAGTGACTTTAACTTCACATTTTATGCAATTTCTGTCGAACACTTGCTTTGTAGACTTTTGATTGATGGTTGACTGGATGCAATTACATTTGTCTCTAAAATAACAGAAAATAAATCACAGCTAACTAAAAATGGCAGTGGATGACTTGTAAAAGTGTCATGATTGAGCAAAACAACCATTCTCTAATCGTGAGTCTTGTAGATTGCTCAAGACTGGCTTCTGAAGGTACGTGAAAGCAGCATCTGGTGAATCATCCTCTGATTTTCTTTTGTCCCTTGGGGATGGTAACTCAGCTTCATATTATTGTTGTCTTAATAAGCTTTAGCCAAATAGTCTGTCCAAGTGGAAAATTACTGGAGGTGGAAGGGCTGGTAGAGAAAATATACATTACCATTCCATGGAAATGATGTTTTTCTTCACTACAGGCTCTTAATAAATGCAAGCTGCTGCTGCTACCGTTGTTAAAAAGATGTTAGCCAGCTGTTTACTGCATCTTTTAGCTATAATAATCTTCCCATTTACAACAGTCTCTTAGGGCAATTTTAAGTCTGTGGCCCAGCTGAAACTAGCCCAGTGAGCAATTAAAATTATCCAGGAAAAGTATATCTCAAATACTTGCTTGTTTGGTCATCAATTTACGCAAACTAGTCCAGAAGAGGCCTGGAAAAATAATACTTAAAAAAACAAAAGTTTTTTTAAAAGTAAGAACTGTACTTGTAAGAACTGGAGCAATAGCAGAGAACCACACATACAAGTGCTCAATCATTTTTTTTGTTGCAGAACATGGACCCCTCCAACAGCCTGCCCTAGGTGAGACTTCCAAAGCTTGGGTGAAATTTCTCAAGACCACAAGGTCTAGCATAGATATAACTATGTGAGAGAATGTGCACAGGTTTTATGGGTTATTTTATAGTTTTATTCAGAATTCTGTCATTTTTATACACACTCATAACTAATTGCAGGCACTAACCTAAGTGAAGAAGTGATATGCTCACCACTAACTGAAGAAATTATTGAGCAGTCTGACTGGTCACATTACAATTCTTACTTGTTTGTCAGTCAGTAATATATTGGATAAAAAAAACCCACCTACTTGCTTGCTTAGTTTTCTGTTGATTGCTAGTTCTGTATTTTACATATTGTGCATCGTTTTGATTCGTTTGGAATTCATCATTCAATTACTCGATTCTCTAATTATGATTTCCCAAGAGACCATCTTTTGTGCAAATGTATGATACTATGGATGCATATCATGCTCAAGATTTCAAATTACTGTAGAGAAGAAAGGATTCCACTTGTTATTCATGGCAGGATTTTTCTGGGGAAATTATATCAGCTTTACAGCAGCCCTAAAAGCATCTTTGTTTATTGCTGCCAAGAAATATGTATGCTGCTAAAAGTAAGTGCTACATGGGCTATAGTTCTGAGATATGTTAAAAATTATCACTTTTATAACAGAAATTATATATTTCAACAAAGACTAGCATTTTAATTACCAATGACAAACTTAAAGGAATCACACAACAAGATTTCAAGTTTTAAGACATCTCCTGTAACAAATTGACTAAATGCAAAAATAACTAAATATTAGGCAGCTAATATTTTAAGCTACATAAAATAACTCTCAGTAATGCTCTGAGAGAAAGGGAGCAGTCCGAGAAACTGAAAATAATGTGAGAGTTGAGTCTTCACTCGGAGCTGCCTCCTTTGCTCTTAATTTGGTACATCAAAAAAGCTGATGAATACTGGCAAGTGTATCTACTATTCTAATTGCGAAAATAGATTTTAAAGTTAGCTTTGGTGATTTCTCCTTCCAGCCTAGCCTGGTCAAATTTTACACAGCCTTTGCATTGCCATGGTGTAATTCTGGTCAATCCGTAATCATCCTCTGTCTGCTAGCTCACAGCAAACATGTAGCCCTCTGTATTCTGCCAGTTAACCCAAGTGTTGTCTTGCTTTTGTTTCCCTGTGCAACCTCACTAACTCTCTCTCTGTCCCTCTCTTTCATGACCCAAACTCTTAGAAACCAACAGGCTGTGTGTTCTGTATGACTCTAGTTGACCCAGCTGCTCTTGCCTTTGTTTGTAGATGTGAATATTTTGTGTATTGCTTGTATTATGAGAGAATCTGGACACTCCTATCCCCATTGATAATGAACTGCTAGCTTGAAGATAGGGGACTGAGTGCTTTTCAGACTGGAGGCCTGTGACCACAATGGTGTGCCACAAGGATTGGTGCTGGGTCCACTGTTTTTTGTCATTTATATTAATGATTTGGATGTGAATGTAGGAGGTATAGTTAATAAGTTTGGAGATGACACCAAAATTGATAATGTAATGAACAGTCAAGAAGGTTACCTCAGAGTACAATAGGACCGTGACAAGTAGATAGGCTAAGGAGTGGCAGATGAAGTTTAATTTAGATAAATGTGAGGTTCTGCATTTTGGAAAAGCAAATCAGGCCAGGACTTATACACTTAATGGTAAGGTCCTTTGGAGTGTTGCTGCACAAAGAGACCTTAGAGTATAGGTTCATAATTCCTTGAAAGTGGAGTTGCAAGTGGATAGGATAGTGAAAAGGGCATTTGGTATGCTTGTCTTTATTGGTCTTTGCATTGAATATAGGAGTTGGGAAGTCATGTTGCGGCTATACAGGACATTGGTTAGGCTACAATTGGAATACTGCATTCAATTCTGATCTCCCTACCATAGAAAGGATGTTGTGAAACTTGAAAGGGTTCAGAAAAAATTTCCAAGGATGTTGCCAAAGTTGGAGGGTTTGAGCTATAGAGAGAAGCTGAATATTCTGGGACTATTTTCCCTGGAGCATTGGAGGCTGAGGGGTGACCTTATCAAAGTTTATAAAATCATGAGGGCACAGATAGGGTGAATAGCAAAGGTCTTTTCCCCAGGATAATGGAGTCCAAAACTAGAGGGCATAGGTGAGGGGAAAGATTTAAAAGGGACCTAAGAGTAACTTTTTCCTGCAGACAGTGCTACGTGTATGGAATGAGCTGCCAGAGGAAGTGGTGGAGGCTGGTACAATTACAACATTTAAAAGGCATCTGGATGGGTATATGAAAGGAAGGGTTTAGAAGGATGCAGGCCAATTGCTGGCAAATAGGACTAGATTAGGTTTGGATATCTGGTCGGCATGGATGAGTTGGACCGAAGGATCTGTTTCTGTGTTCTACATTTGTATGATTCTATGGTCAGTTGTTGGGCAAAATTTGAAACAGATCTCGCAACCCTCTTAATTTCTTGAATTAAAGAGGTGGTCCCAAAACATAATCACATTAGAAAATATTGCATTCATAATATCATCCATGGTTTTAATATATGCTGGTACAGGCTTGAGAGGTCACATGGCCTACTCTTGCTTCTATTTCTCATGCTTCTATGTTCTCATTAACAGGTTATACCCAAAAACAACTTAAATAACAATAAACATTGATTTATCTCTATCCTAGTTTATACTAAAAGTACAGAGGAAAAAATGTAAAATTGCCTTAGCATACCAATGGCCATTTACAGCAATTAAAATTACAAACCAAGCCATGCTCACACTGGTCCAGATCTTCCTCAAAGCAGCAATCATGGTTAGATTGATACTCGTCTCTTCCTACTTCACATTCTGAAGCTACCCTAACCTTATGGGAGTGCCAGTCTCTTGTTTTACTACAGTAGTTCCACAAAGTGGGTTTTAAGGTTCAGTGTAAATTGGGACGGATGGATGGACGGACAAATGGATGAACGGACAAACGGATGGTTTAATCAAGCAATGGGCAGGTGGTAGGATGGATAGTTCAGTGAGGTAAGTAAGTGGATTGGGAGAGGTGGCGGGGGATGGGATGGTAGGTGAGTAGGGAAGGTCATGTGACACATAAGTAGGATGGTAGGAGGTAAGGGTGGCAAGTCACTAGGGTGGAAAGTGAATAGGTGCATAGTTAGGCTGTAAGACCTACACAGGTTGGGGCTCGTCAGGTCAGGTCATGGGTAGTTGGGTGATTGTGAGTTAGTGTTTTGGGGAGACATTATTGAGTGATTTATGGGGTTGGTTGGGGAAGAGGGTATTAGGTTCAGATGTGTTGTGTGGAATCAAGTGAGGAGGAGGGTCAGTTGAGTAATTGGGGTAGAGGGGAAAAGTCAGTTGTATAGTTGCCAATTGGTTAGACAAGGATCTTTCCATCTAAAATGTAAGTAACTATTGTAGTACTGTCCAAAGTCTACAAGTCCATCTCAGATCTGACATAAAATTAACTTTTGCAGAGGGTTCTGTGCAGTGGAAATTGTCCTTTGGAAGTTCAAATATCCTAGGCAATTCCCATGGTTTTCAGCACATTGGGACATCAATGGTGTTCCAAAATGTGCCTTCAGTCGTACATCTGTCCTCCAAAGATCCAGAAGCTGGAACATCTAGGCTACTCAGAAAAAAATTTAAGTCATCCTTATCATGCCCTCAGGATGTCGCAAATAACTTTCAGACAGTTAATTATTTTTGAAGCATCTTCATATTGACATTCAAATTAACAAATTTGCAGAAAGTTGAGTGCTAGAGGTAAATGGCTGGTTGATCAGTTTTAGTAGTTTTGGATGGAAGAATAGATTTTGACTGGAATAATAATGTGCCAGGAAACATTTTATATTTATTTGAATATGCTGAGCATTTCCCAGTTTTTGAATCAAAAAGTACTCTGTTCCTCAGTTCAGTAGCAAAACGTCAGCCTTGATTGTAATTCCTGCCAAGAAACTTGAGTTTCTCTGACTCTTGGCATGGAGTCAATCATAGTTGTAGCCATAATGTCCAAATTAATAATAAAATGAAACATTGCAGCTCTATCAAACCTCAAAAGACACTGTCAAAGAGATGGAAACGCCGAGGGCATAGAAACACATGATATGTCCACAGTTGACTTGCTAAGAGTCATGAATAATCAAATATCTGCATTTACAGGATGAAGCTCTGGGAAACTGACAAATGTTTCAGTAGGTAACTCAAAAATATTGCCCTTTGAAAAGTGGATAATTGTCTTGAGCATAAATGTAAACATCTTGCATGATGACTGAACTCAATAAGTAGTTCTGTCCCTATCTGAGTAAGAAAATTAAGACTTCCAGCTCAGTTGTTTGAGCTCATACTGTGAACCAATGCCGTTATACAGTAAGGAAATGATACACTCTTGGAGGCATAAAGCTATGGATTATAGTTTAACTCTCTGCTTGTTCAAGGAACTCAGATTGGTGTTAACATTTCAATGACATTTTTCAAAGAGCGAGAATCTTTACTGTTGTTGACCAATATTTGTTTGCAAAGTATACTATCTAAATTAGATTCACTAGGTATTCATTCCATCGCAAAGGAACATTGTTCTGTTCAAAATGGCAACTCATAACAACAATTACTCAAATTTAAAGCAATTCATCATTCATGAAGTACTTTGAGATTTTTTTTCAGACAATGTGATAAGGTGCTGTGTATATGCAATCTTTCCCTGCTTTGTACTGTTGTTCTGCTGATGCACACATTACGAGTTTAGGTGATAGGCAATTTCTCAGTCCTCTGTTTAGCCTGTCTTCATCCTAATACACTCTTTAGGATTTCTGTTCAATTTAAATTCTAATTTGGGTTTCCAACTGTAGCTTCAGTTTTTCACATTTTCCATCAGCTTCCTTCATACAGCGGTTTTGAACATGTAAGTTTAAAAGTTCAAACAGAAAATGGAATTCATATTAACTTAAAATTCATTTCAACCAAGCCATCAATTTTTAATTTAAAAAAAACCCAATTATTCACAAATATTGCTTATGCCTCAGTCAATCTCTCCGCTGTTCTGCATCACTACTTATGGCATTGCTCCTGTGTTCAAATCACTTAACCATTTCAATGTCATAGGGTAGTCTCTCTTTTCTCTGTAATGAATAGCAATGGTAAGTATTTACATTAATGTAATGTAGTGACTTTAATGTAATAACATAGCACAAAGAACATCATGGGAGTGTTATCTGATGTGCATCAGAGAGGTGATCGGGCACCTTACTTGACTAGTTTACTCATTTCATTTTGAAGACTCAAGTCTTGCTGAAGCATATTTCACTCAGCACCACCATGTCCTTAAGAGAATTCTGGATCAAAGGGCTGATGCCAGATCCTTAATGAATACTCAAACCTTTTAAAAACATGTAACTCCTTGTCGCACTAGCTGATGGATGGCCCACAGGCAAGGATAACAATTGGCATAGCTGCATAGTGGTGTCGCATATATATCAGGGAGCTTGTATGTCAGGCCATAACCTGGACCCCAATCTGCCGTCTTTAAAGTATGAGTTCGCTCAGTGAATGTCAGTGGGCTATTCCAGCTGACAAGATGACCTACACAAATAGACTGTTCTCTTTTACCTTCAGCAAGAGCTTTGCACCAAATGCTGATCAAATTTTATTTTGTTTTAGCATATCAATTAAAATACTATTCGCAATATATAAATTAGAATGACAAACATTAATAGCTATTAAGATATGTATTTGCATAACTTCAATAAACTACTCTTGCCATGTTCAGGAAAAAAGTTTGAAGTCAATGTACGTTGTTGGTAACCTTAGGCTAATGCAGTACTATATCCAGGTCACATTCAATTACATCCATGAACTCATTAGCACAAAGTGTAATCAAAGTCAGATGGTTTAATGCTATCTCTGTGTTACCTAATGGATTTCCTGTTTGCCACAAACTTATATTGGAAGACAGATATTAAATATAGGATTTGTGGCTCAATAATTGATTTTACCTTTGAACCTTAAACATATTGTGAATTGGAAGGTTGGTGGTTTTGGGGGATCAAATTGCAGAATGTAGGTCAGACATCAAAAACTGATTACATTTCTATGACATATATTTTAGATAAATCTCTGCTGCTATCGATTTTGGTACATGTTTAGAGTCAGCATCACAGTGTATCATCAGCATCAACTTAGTCCAGCTAGCTAATATTACAGGCTAGTGCACTTCCCACATTCATTGCAATAACAACAAACAACAACAAATTGTGGTTAAACAGCACATTTCCCATGGAAAAACAACACAAGGTGTTTCATGTGAGTGCAATCAAATAATAATTTCTATTACACCAGAAGACCATAAGATATAAGAGCCCATCAAGTTTGCTCCTCCATTCAATCATGGTTGTTATGTTTCTCAACCCCATTCTCCTGTGTTCTCCCTGTAACTCTTGATCCCCTTACTGGTCAAGAATCTATCTATTTCTCTCTTAAAGACACTCAATAATTTGGCCCCACAGCCTTCTGTGGCAATGAGTTCCACAGATTCACCACGCTCTGCCTGAGGAAATTCTTCACGTCTGTTCTATATGGTTGTCCCTTTATTCTGAGGCTGTGTCCTCAGGTCCTGATCTTTTCTACTAGTGAAAATATTTTCTCCACATAAACTCTATCTAGGCATGTTCGTATTCTGTAAATATCAATGAGATCCCCCCCACTCCCATCCTCCTAAACTCCATCAAGTATGTATCCAGAGTCTTCAACTGCTCCACCTACGACAAGCCCTTCATTTCAGAGATCATTCTTGTCAATCTCCTCTGGACCCCCTCTAAGGCCACCACATCCTTCTTGAGATACAGGGCTCAAAACTGCTCACAATATTCCAAATATGGTCTGACTACAGCCTTACACAGCCTCGTCAGTACAACGTTGCTCTTGTGTTGAGAAAAAGAAGAAACTATTTGACACATAGTGAAAAGCATGATCAAAAGAATATGGTGATGACATTAGAAATTATTGTTGTGGTGATTCTGTAGCTTCAGGAGTTATTTTGTCTTTTTTTTTAAGAGATGTTGTAAGGCAGTGGTTCTGAGCAGTCTACTGAAACCACTAGAGTAAATAGCTTATGAAGCCTTGGATTTTTTAAAAAATTTGGAACAATGGAGGCAGCTTGGGTGGGTGTGGTCAGCTCTCACAGACCAGGATTTCTAGCTTTTTTTAGTTTTTCGTTTTAGCTTTAAGCTGTTGTGGGCTTGAAGAAGTAGAAGATATCTTCTCCCTCCCTCGGTTACAGCTAGAAGCTCTGGTTTCCCTCTGCCACTGGTTACCTGTGAGACAGATCTATTTTTTTCTGAGTTTGCCTCTTTCTGCCAAGGTGGCGATTGTGGGATGTTACTATATTGGAACAGTTAATTAGTAATAGTTACTGTATTGATTATTCAGTTAAGCTTTCCAATAGAGTTAAGTTATTCTAAATTCTTCTTTCTTTTGTTTGTATTTTAACTACAGTGTTTAAATAAATTCTTGTTTGCTTAACATTGAGTAGTTGGACCAGACACATTGCATTTGGAACTCCATACATCTGCCTTTAAAATAAGAAAAAAATAGGGTCTAGGCTACCTTCTTCACATATTTTGAGGGTGTCTGGTCTGGTCCATAACATTGTTTACAAGTATATGAAACCCAATGGAGCACTTGTGATGCAGTGGTAGTGTCCTTGCTCAAAATTCTGGATTTGCTTTGGGACTTGATGGCTACGGAAGTACACTCATGACATGGACAAACAGTTTGATTATCAAACTGTAAACTCTTCCAGTATCCCTATGGGAGAGTCACCTGGTCAGGCATGCTTGTGGTGGAGTAGTGCGCTTCAAGTTGTAGCCTCAGGCAATACACTAATGAACTATTCAGGAAAAACTAGCAATGGACACATGGAAAGTGTGTGTTTTGTCTGCTTATGGCACTAATCATGGGAAAAAAGAGTTAGCTATCACAAACACAGTAGTTTCTACATACTGAATCTTTAATAATTAACTAAAGATTAAACATTAACAGCTAACAGCATAGAAAAAAAGATTCTTTTTGCTAATATCTTCCATTCCTCTTTCCTGAAAGTACCAGTCTATCACAGCTTCAAATCTTTCAGTCTATGTGGCAATTTTAAAATAACCTTTTCAGCTTATTCAGTGTAACATTAGATCACACAGAATGGAAAGTGGTGCTTGACTTCTTCATTTCTCTGTGGTCAGATGGTTGATCTTTGAGGAGTTAGGATTGGGATACAATAACTACATTGCAGTTCGACATGTTCTGGTAACACTCCAGTACTTTGTCAAGTGATCATACTTTATTCTGAAGCTAGTTACATGTGAATACAGACATTCCTTATTGAAACTTACAAAATACTGAGATGCCTAGATAGAGTGGATGTGACGAAGATGTTTCCACTTATAGGAGAGACTAGGATCTGAAGGCACATTCCTGATTCTGTCCTCCAGCAGAGGGTGTCACTGAAAAGCAATTAAAGCAGTATAACAATGAGGTATAAGTCAAGTTGGTGTGACCAATTTTGTTTCAAAGAATGAGGAGATCTTGATGGTTGGTCTGTTGCCTCCTAGATCCAGAGTTGTTCTGTCTTTCCCCATCAATGTTTTTATGATATCATCAGATTAGGTGGAGAGTAATGCCATATTAACCCTTTCAGAGCCATTAAATACCAACAATCTGGCTGCTCTGCATATTCCCAGTTTACAATCCCTATGTCTGCACAAAATGGCAACTGGCATATCGTGTACAATCGGGATATGATTTTGAACTTAGAATGCAAACACATTTTGTGGCTCTGAAGTTGAACTATTTAAAGAAAGCAAAAACAGCTATCAGTGTGTTTTAACCAAACCTATTATATCATTGATTTTCTGTACTTCACCACTTTCTAGCAGGGTATTTAATGGAATTATTTGATTAGCCTAACTCAATTTACAAAGTTAATGTAGAAATGAACCTCTATCTTGTCAGCATTAGATACTTAGAAAATCATTTAATAATTATCCTCAATTATACTCCTTGGTATCAGAGTACGGCAATGCTGCATATTCAGGGCTGCTGCCTTTCAACTGAGACATTACACTGAGGTCTGGTTGACCTGTTGGTTGGATATTCTGTTTGAAGAATGGCAGGGGATTTTAACTTGTGTCCATGTTTCTTTCTGTTGCAAGATTACATTTCAGATATCGTTTGGATAAAATACATTATATAAATGCAAGTTCCTTCTCTCACATATTATACATTTATATGAGAGGGTTTTCTCCTTGTCTTGAAAGCCATTTTTCAGGATTACAAAATCAGTTATTGTAAGAGTGCATGCTGAATGCCCATCTGAAAATTGCTGAAAGAATTTTATTATCATTTATCCTTGGAAGTGAGGATGGCTGGGATGTATTGACTGCCTTTGGTTGTTATAAAAATGGTGAGCCTTGTCTTCAAACATATTAGAGTCATAGAAGCCCTACAGTGTGGAAACAGACCCTTCGGCCCAACAAGTCCTTACCAATCCTCAGAAGGGTAACCCACCCAGGTCCATTTCCCTATCCTATATTTACCCCTGACTAATGCACCTAGCCTACACATCCCTGAACACTATGGGCAATTTAGTTTGGCCAATTCACATAATCTGCACATCTTTGGATTAGTGGGAGGAAACCAACGCAGACACGGGGAGAATGTGTAAACGCCACACAGACAGTCGCCCAAGGCTGGAATCGAACCCAGGTCCCTGGCGCTGTGAGGCAGCAGTGCTAATCACTGAGCCACCATACCGCCCTAATCAATCATCCTATTCCAGTGGGAAGTGGGAGATCACAATTAAGGAGGGGCCTGACTGCAAAATAGTTTTAAAATGTTCACCTCCCATTAGCGTCATATCATTTTATCAAAGTGAGCATTCGTTTTCCTGATCTTCACCTGGAGAATTGTTGGTATCTTGCAGTTTGAAAAACTGCATAGAGGTCAGTATCCCGTCACCAAGCCATCCTTTATTTACCGGTGAACAGTACACTGGCTGTGGTCAGCAAGCTGAGAGTCGTTCCCGGAAAGCAGGAGACTCTGAATCCCCTGTTTATATCTGTCAGCCAAGGCTCCCTGATTGGCCCAGGTTAGCAACCCCAATCAAGGATCTCATAGTCAATAAGATCCACCTGATTCTAATCCCTACACAGTCACATGATTTTAATGAGCATATTGAATGTGGCTCGCTGAGGGAACATTGAGCCTTCACTTTGGGACCATAGCTGAGCAGGAGGGAGCAGAGAGCAATCTGGGAAGGAAAAAGATTATAAAAGCTTACCTCATGGATTAGGGCCTCCACTTCAGGATTGGAGCTGAGCGGGAGTGAGCGGAGAGCAGTCTGGGAAGGTAAGAGTGGCTGATTCAGAGAGGGAAACTGAAAAGTGACATCACAGGATGTCTGTGATTTGACTGGTTAATAAGGAGTCTGCTAAATTTAAATCTGTGTGAAATTGTTATTTTATTGGTTACAACTTGCATAAACAGGGATACTAAAACTGTTACATATTGAAAAAATGACTAATTTCAAAACTAATTAAATAAAATAAGGATGGAGAGTCAGATGATGTGTTGGTTCTGCATGATGTGGGAGCTGGTGGACCCCACTGTGGTTCCCAGTAGCCATGTCTGTAGTAAATGTTGGTAGATGGAAAAACTCTGACTCAGCTTTGATGAGCTGAAGTTTGAGCTTCAAATATTGCGAAACATCAGGGAGGGGGAGAGTTACCCTGGATGCTGTGTTTCAGGAGACAGTCACACCCCTTAGATTAACTAACTCGAATAAGGCTAGTGGTCAGGGACAGGAAGGTGTGGCTGTGAGTGAGGCAGGGAGAGGGATCCAGGAGGTAGAGTTGCAGGAGCCTCAGTCCATGTCCTTGTCCAACAGATTCAGAGATTTACTCCTTGTGTGGATGGGAATGGGAGGGAGGATGAGCCAACTGACTGCAGCACCATGGTGCAGGGAGTCATTCGAGTGGGGGAAGAAAAGAGAGATGTTGTTGTAATTGGGGATAATATAGTTAAAGGCATAGACACTGTTCTGTGACCAGGGTCGAGAGTTCCAAAGGTTGTGTTGCCTGCCTAGTGCTTGGGTTCGGGATCTCTCATCTGGGCTGCAGAGGAACTTGGAGTGGGACGGTAAAGATCCAGTGATCATGGTCCACGTAGCTACAATGACATATATAAAACTAGGGCAGAGGTTCTGCTAAGGGAGTATGGACAGCTAGGAGCTAAATTAAGTTAAAAATTACACAATACCAAGTTATAGTCCAACAGGTTTATTTGGAAGCACTAGCTTTCGGAGCGCTGCTCCTTCATCAGATGGTTTCACAGCAGCACTCCGAAAGTTAGTGCTTCCAAATAAACCTGTTGGACTATAACCTGGTGTTATGTGATTTTTAATTTTGTACACCCCAGTCCAACACCGGCGTCTCCAAATCAGAGCTAAAGTAAAAAGCAGAACCAATAATCTCTGAATTATGAACTGAGCCACGAGTTAATTTAGATTAGATTAGATTACAGTGTGGAAACAGGCCCTTCGGCCCAACATAAGTTAAAAATTACACAATACCAAGTTATAGTCCAACAGGTTTATTTGGAAGCACTAGCTTTCTGAGCGCTGCTCCTTCATCAGATAGTTTCACAGCAGCGCTCCGAAAGTTAGTGCTTCCAAATAAACCTGTTGGACTATAACCTGGTGTTATGTGATTTTTAATTTTGTACACCCCAGTCTAACACCGGCGTCTCCAAATCAGAGCTAAAGTAAAAAGCAGAACCAATAATCTCTGAATTATGAACTGAGCCACGAGTTAATTTAGATTAGATTAGATTACAGTGTGGAAACAGGCCCTTCGGCCCAACAAGTCCACACCGACCCGCCGAAGCGAAACCCACCCATACCCCTACATTTACCCCTTATCTAACACTACAGGCAATTTAGTACGGCCAATTCACCTGACCCTGCACATCTTTGGATTGTGGGAGGAAACCGGACCATCTGGAGGAAACCCACGCAGACACGGGGAGAACGTGCAAACTCCACACAGTCAGTCGCCTGAGGCGGGAATTGAACTCGGGTCTCTGGCGCTGTGAGGCAGCAGTGCTAACCACTGTGCCACCGTGCCGCCCAGGGTTGGCACAGGGTTAATAAGATTAAGCAGGTAAATGTATGGCTCAAAGTCTGGTGTGGGAGAAATGGGTTTGGATTTATGGGACATTGGTAGCAGTACTGGGGAAGAAGGGACCTGTTCTGATGGGACAATCTTCATCTGAACCATGCCGGGACCAGAGGCCTAGCGAATTGCTTAACTGGGGTTGTAGATGGGTCTTTAAACTTAATAGGCAAGGGAGGGTTCAGTTATAGGGGAAATTAGAAAACCCTAATTAAAAGGAGAAGGTAAGAGAGCAGAACTTAGGAGAGGTTATTAAAAGACACAAATAGGACAGTGTGTATAGAAAGGGTTAGCAATCAAACTTCAAGTGCTCTGGACAAACGTATGACAATGAGAAGAGGGAAGGTTAATACAGGACTGAAGGTGTTATATCTGAATGCACACAGTATAAAGAATAAGGTAAATGAGCTTGTGGTGCAGATTGAAATTGGCAGGTATGACTTGGTGGGCATCACGGAAATGTGGCTACACAGGGATCAGGATTGGGAGCTGAATGGTCAAGGATATAAGACTATAAGACATAGGAACAGAAATTAGACCATTCAGCCCATCGAGTCTGCTCTGCCATTCAATCATAACTGATAAATTTCTCAACCTGATTCTCCCGCCTTTTCCTCATAACCCTTGATACTCAAGACAATTTCTATCTCAGCCTTAAGTATACTCAATGACCTGACTTTCACAGCCTTCTGTGGCAATGAATTCCATAGATTCACCACTCTCTGGCAGAAGACTTTTCTCCTTATCTCTGTTCTAAAAGGTCTTCCCTTTACTCTAGGGCTATGCCCTTGGTCCAAGTCTCTCTTACCAATAAAAAACATTTTCCCAACATCGACACTGTCCATTCAGTATTCTGTACGTTTCAATTGGATTCTCCCTCATCCTTCTAATCTCCATCAGGTATAGACCCATAGTTCTCAAATGTTCCACCTACGTTAAGCTTTTTATTCCTGGTCCCATTCTCGTGAACCTCCTCTGAACACGCTCCAGGGCCAGTACATCCTTCCTGAGATATGGGACCCAAAACTGGGTATATTACTCCAAGAATGGTCTGACCAGAACATTACAGAGCTTCAGAAGTACATCCCTGCTTTTATATTCAAGTCCTCTCAAAATAAATGCCATCATTGCAATTGCCTTCCTCACTACTGACTCAACCTGCAAGTTTACCTTCAGAGACTCCTGGACTAGAAATCCCAGGTTGCTTTGTACTTCAGGCTTCTGAATTTTTTTCCCATTTAGATAATAGTACATGCCTCTATTCTTCCTACCAAAATGCATGACCTCACACTTTCCCATGGTGTACACCATCTGCTACTTTTTTGCCCACTCTTCTAACCTGTCTAAATCCTTCTGTAGCCTCCCACTGCCTGAATGTTACCTGTCCCCTTACCCATCTTTGTATCATCTGCAAACATAGCCAGAAAGTCCCCAGTTCCTTCATCTAGATCTCAATGTATAAAGTGAAAAGTTGTGGTCCCAACACTGAGCCTTGCAGAGCACCACTGGCTGCCATCCTGAGAAGGACCCTTTTAACCCCCACTCTGTTTTCTTCCAGACAGCCAAGCTTCTATCCATGCTAGCATCTTGTCTCTAACACCATGGGCCTTTCTCTTAGTCATGAGCTCCCTATGCGTACCTTGTCAAAGGCCTTCTTAAAGTCCAGGTAGATAACATCTATTTGGCTCTCATTGGTCTAACCTGTTTGTTACTTCCTCAAAAGAATTCTAACAGATTTGTCAGGCATGACCTCCCCTTGATGAAATCATGCTGACTTTGCCCGATTTTATCATATACTTCCAAGAATTCAGAAATCTCATCCTTCACAATAGATTCCAGGATCTTATCCATGATCAAGTTTCAGCTAGTTGGTGTGTAACTTTCCTTCTTTTACCTTACTCAGGGATGTACTTCTGAGCCTCTGTAAACTCTGGTTAGACCACATTTGGAGTATTGTGCGCAGCGGTTTTGGGCCTCATATCTCAGGAGGGATGCACTGGCCCTGGAGTGTGCTCAGAGGAGGTTCACGAGAATGGTCCCAGGAATGAAAAGCTTAATATAGGAGGAATGTTTGAGAACTCTGGCTCGATGGAGTTTAGGAGGATGAGGGAGGATCTAATTGAGACATACAGAATACTGAATGGCCTAGACTGAGTAGATGTTGGGAAGATGTTTCCATTGGTAGGAGAGACTAGAACTCAAGGGAGTTCTAGAGTAAAGGGAAGACCTTTTAGAACGGAGATAAGGAGAAATGTCTTCAGCCAGAGAGTGGTGAATCCATGGAATTCATTTCCAGCGATGACTATAGTAGCCAGGTCATTGAGTACATTTAAGACGGGGATAGATAGGTTCTTGAGTATCAAAGGGATCAAGAAAGTGGGACAATGGGGTTGGGCTGGGGAGGTAGCTGGGAATGCATAGGTAGATGAAAGTGGGGGAGAAAGTGATAGGTCGGAGAGGAGGTTGGAGCGGATAGATGGGAAAGGCAATGGACAGGTCAAGAGGGTGGTGCCGAGTTAGAGGCTTGTGACTGGGATAAGCTGTAGGGAGGGGAAATGAAGAAACTGGTGAAATCCACATTAATCCTGTGGGGTTTCAGATAAGGTGTTCTTCTTCCAGATGTCGGTTAGGGTTTGGCGATGGAGGAGCCCCAGGACCTGCATGTCCTTGGTGGAGTGAGAGGAGGAGTTGAAGTGTTCAGCCACAGGGCGGTGGGGTTGTTTGGTGCTGGTGTCCCAGAGATGTTCTCTGAAATGATCTGCAAGTTGGCATCCTGTCTCCCCAATGTAGAGGAGACCACATTAGGTGCAATGGATACAGTAGATGGCATCTGTGGAGGCACAGGTAAATTTCTGTCAGGTGTGGAAGGATCCTTTGGGGCCTTGGACAGAGTTGAGGAAAGAGGTGTAGACACAGGTTTTGCACTTCTTGCAGTGGCAGAGGAAGATGTTGGAGTGGGTGTTGCGGGGGTGGTGGCAGATCTGACAAGGGAGTCACTGAGGAAATGGTCTCTTAGAATGCTGATAGGGATGGGGAGGGAAATATATCCTTTGTGGTGTCATAAATTTGTAGGTGGCGGAAGTGGCGGAGGATAATGCGATGTATAAGGAGGTTGGTGAGGTGGAAGGTGAGGACCAGGGGTGTTCTGTCCTGTTATCTTTCTCAGGGGGTGGTAAATGGGTTCTAACTCGATGTGTTTATCAAGTTTGACCCCATTTATCACCCCCTGAGAAAAACAACAGGAAATGACATCACCAACCCAAAGAAGCCCAAACATATAAATAGAAAACAGGAATCATGTACAGTGCTTCACCTGATGCCCACTGAAGATGTTACCTAGTAGGGTGACGAAACGTCTGGAAATGAACTTTCCAGCTCAGCGAGCAAACCTACATCCAGTAGGTGGGGAGTTCCTGGACTAAGAGGGACAGGATGGTGTCAACGTATGCAGAGATAAGTTCAATGGGACAGGGACAGGCTGAGACAATGGGTCGACTGGGGAAGTCAGGTGTGTGAATCTTTGTGCAGAGATGAGTTCAGTGGAAACTTATCAGCCATGATTGAATGGCAGAGCAGACTCGATGGGCTGAATGGCCTACTTTCTGCTGCTATGTCTTATGATTTTATGGAACATTGTGGGCATTTACTGATGGGCATATGTTTCCCCAAGTAAACAAATTAAGAAGCAAAAATAGGAAAAAGTCTGAATGGATGTCATTTTGAATTTAAGAAAAAGTGTAAATAAATGAAATTGGCTCACCCACTCTTCATACAGCTCTCTATTAGTCATTTCCATTGATGCCCAATAAAACATTAATTGTTGTGTGAGGTTTTATATAAATGTGATATAATTCTCTGACTTTGCATCTCAAATTTTCACGTAGGTCAGGAACAGACAGGTTTTACCCTTGATGTGCAATCACACAGTCAAAATAACATTATGCAATTCATTATATATCCACTGTAAATTTCCAGCATGTACAAACATGTAGCTATCAGCATGGGTAATTCCAATGAGACTCTTTATGGGTTCAATTATTCTCAGTCCAGTTTCCAATAGATCTGTCTGCAGCAAAACAATTGAAACTCAGTGCTAATGTATCAATGAGCAGCAGGAAATGAAATGGAATGACCCCCAGAAAGTTTTACTTTCAATATTTCTCCTTCAAAAGAAAACTCAATCAAATAAATTTCACCCTTTAATCAAATACCAAATGTAACAATAACTCTTAGTGAGCTGAACAGGGCTCTTAC
Organism: Chiloscyllium plagiosum; assembly: GCF_004010195.1. Lineage (NCBI taxonomy): Eukaryota > Metazoa > Chordata > Chondrichthyes > Orectolobiformes > Hemiscylliidae > Chiloscyllium > Chiloscyllium plagiosum. Next base: position 30,220,160 of record NC_057740.1, read on the forward strand.
ACAGAATTTAGAATTAATAATGAGATGACATCAATTTTAGATTTAAAAACCTATGAATAGGAGGAAGCGAAGGTGGAATCTTGGTTTGGAGTTGGTAGTAGAAGCTGTGATTAGGATAGATGAAAGACTAGGATCAGTGATCAGTCTTTCAATGACCCAACAGTATTTGTTAAGACAATAAGGCCATAAGAAATAGGAGCAGGACTAGGCTGCTTGTTCCTTCGAGCCTGCTCTGATGGTCAAGTTCACCCACCCACCCCTCCTCCATACCCCTTGATCCCTTTAGCCACTAGAGCTATATTTACCTCCTTCTTGAAAACACAATGTTGTGGCCTCAACCGTGTTGTATGGTAGTACATTCCACAGGCTCACCACTCTGAGTAAAGAAATTTCACGTCATCTCAGTCCTAAAAGGTTTACCCCATATCCTTAAATTATGAATGTCAGTTCAAGACTCCCCCACCATCAGGAACATCCTTCCTGCATCTAACCAATCAAGACCTGTTAGAATTTTATAGGTTTCTATGAGATTCCCCCCATCATTCTTCCAAACTTCAATGAATGCAATCCTAACCAACTCAATCTTTCCTCATATGTACATCCCAGGAATCAGTTTGATAAATCTTCTCTGTGCAAGAATATCCTTCCTCAGATAAGCAGACCAAAACTGCACACATTATTTCAAGTGTAGCCTCACTAATGCACTATACGCTTGCAGCACGATAAAACTGTTCCTGTATTCAAATCCTCCTGCTATGAAGGGCAACACACAGTTTATCTTCTTTATTGCCTGCTGCATCTGTGCATTTAATTTCAATGGCCGGCGCACAACGACACCCAGGTCTTTTTGAACATTCCCCTCTCTCAATTTATAGTTATTCAAATAATGATCTGCCTACCTAGTTTTTCTACCAAAGTGGATAACCTCACATTTATCCATATTATACTGCATATGCCATGCATCTACCCACTCAGTCAGACTGTCTACATCACTCTGCAACATCTGTGTCCTCTTCACTGGTGACCCTTCCACCCAGCTTTGCAAATGTTGAAATATTACATTTGGTTCCTTCATCTAAAACATTAACGTAGAATCAGAGAATCTCTACAATATGGACACAGGCCATTTGGTCCATCGGCTCCACACTGACCGTCCAAAGAGCACCTCACCCAGAATCAGTCCCTTGCCATATTCCTTAAACTCTGCATTTCCCAGAGCTAACTCACCCAGCCGCACATCCCTGGACATTATGGTCAATTTAGCATGCCAATCCATCTAATCTGCACATCTTCGTACTGTGGGAGGAGGCTGGAGCACCTGGAGGAAACCCACGCACACATCTTGAATAGCTGGCTTCCTAGTATCAGTCCCCTGCAGTACTCCTCTAGTCACTGCCTGCCATTCAGAAAAAGACCCATTTATTCCTCCTCTTTGTTTCCTGTCTGCTATCAATCTAGCCTCGGTGATAATCTTTGGAGCACTAGTCCACAGCTCAGGATTGCCAGGTGCCATGACTAGAACCTATGCTACTATCCTCATCCTTAATTTGGGGATACCTTTCAATCTATCAGAATAACATCAGGAAATAGATCACATCTGGAAATCTGCTGAAATCCAAACTTTAATTCTGAGAAAGATGGAACAGATATTGCATGTCCTTGATAGGTATGTCCCTGTCAGGCAGGGAGGAAGTGATAAGGTAAGGGAGCCGTGGTTTACTACAGAAATTGCATCTCTTGTTAAGCAGAGGGAGGCTTATGTGTTGATGAGGCAAGATGGTTCAGATGAGGCACTGCAGGGTTACAGATCAGCTAGGAATGATTTAAAGAGAGAGTAAAGAAGAGCAAAGAGAGGACATGAGTAGTCTTTAGCAGATAGAATAAAGGAGAACCCTAAAGCTTTCTATAGGTATGTGAGAAATAAAAGAGTGACTAGGGTAGGAATAGGGCCAGTCAAAGACAGAAGTGGGAAGTTGAGTGTGAACCCTGTGGAGATCGGAGAGGTGCTAAACGAACATTTCTCATTGATTTTCACTCAGGAAAAGGAGCATATTGTAGAGGAGAAGGAGATACAAGATATTAGACTAGAAAAGATCGAGGTTAGTTACAAACAGGTGTTATCAATTCAAGAAGGAGTGAAAGTAGACAAGTCTCCTGGGCTGGATAGGATTTATCAGAGGATTCACTGGGAAGCTAGGGAGGAGATAGCAGAGCCTTTGGCTTTGATATTTGAGTTGTCATTGTCTACAGGTTCAGTACCAGAGGACTGGAGGATTGCAAATGTTGTGCCCTTGTTCAAGAAGGGCAGTAGAGATGGCCCAGATAATTGTAGACCAGTGAGCCTTACTTCTTTTGTAGGAAAGGTTTTGGAAAGGATTATAAGAGATAAGATTTATAATCATCTACAAGCAACAATTTGATTTCAAAAAGTCAATATGATTTCGTCAAAGGCAGGTCGTGTCTGACAAACCTCATTGAGTTTTTTGAGAAGGTGACCAAGCATGTTTATGAGGGTAGGGCAGTTGACGTGGTATACATGGATTTCAGTAAAGCCTTTGATAAGGCTCGTGATGGTAGGCTGTTGGAGAAAATGCAGAGGCATGGGATTGATTTAGCAGTTTATTATGGTGATTTAGCAGTCAGGATTAGAAACTGGCTTTCTGAAAGAAGGCAGCAAGTGGTGGCTGATGTAAAATATTCAGCCTGGAGTCCGGTTACCAGTGGTGTGCCACAAGGATCTGTTTTGGAACCACTGCTATTTGTCATTTTTATAAATGACTTAGACGCAGGCATAGGTGGATGGATTTGCAGATGACACTAAGGTTGGTGGAGTAGTGGACAGTTTGAAAGAATGTTATAGGTTGCAGGGGACTTGGATAAACTGCAGAATTGGGCTGAGGGGTGGCAAATGGAGTTCAATGCAGCTAAAGTGAGGTGATGCACTTTGGGAAGAATAACGGGAAGGCAGAGTACTGGATCAATGGAAAGATTCTTGGTAGTGTGGATGTGCAGAGGGATCTTGGAGTCCATGTACATAGATCCCTGAAAGTTGCCACCCAGGTTGATAGTGCTGATAAGAAGGCATACGGTGTGTTTGGTTTTATTGGTAGAAGGATTGAGTTCCGGAGCCACAATATCATGCTGCAACAATACAAAACACCAGTGTGGCCACACTTGGAATATTGTGTACAGTTCTGGTTGCCATATTTCGGGAAGGACGTGGAAGCATTGGAAAAGGTATAGAGGAGATTTGCCAGGATGTTGCCTAGTCTGGAGGGAAGGTCTTGTGAGGAGAGGCTGAGAGACTTGGATCTGTTCTCATTGGAAAGAAGAAGGCTAAGAGGGGATTTGATACATACAAGATGATCAGTGGATTAGATAGGGTAGACAGTGAAAGTTCTTTTTCCTAGGATGATGACATCAGCTTGTACGAGGGGGCATAACTACAAATTGAGGGGTGATAGATTTAAGACAGATGTCAGAGGCATGTTCTTTACTCAGAGAGTGGTAAGGGTGTGGAATGCCCTACCTGCCAATGTAGTTAACTCAGCCACATTAGGGAGATTTAAACAATCCTTGGATAAGCACATGGATGTTGATGGGATAGTGTAGGGGGACGAGCTGAGAATAGTTCACAGGTCGGTGCACATCGAAGGGCTGAAGGGCCTGTTCTGCGCTGTATTGTTCTATGTTCTAAAGATTGTAAGAGGTACATTTTGTTAAATTGATGTTAAGATTAAAATAAATTGTTCATTTCTAAAGCATGTGTGTGTTTCAAAAAAAAAACAAATTATGAAAACAATTTTCCTCGGATAGAAAGTTGCTTTTATAATGCCCTATTTGCTACCTTCAAATAATTTTTTAGATTCCTGATTCAAAGATATACACATTAAATAAAAGTCATTAACCTCTGAAAACCAAAACTATATCATGCACAGTGAGCCCTGAAATGATGCACAAGTTTCTTATTAAAATATGCAGCCTATTGGTGACAAAGAGAAATACATCAGACATGCTTAACAGTTTTTTTTAGAGACTAGATGGCATTGTTCCATTTAACTTGTCCCTGATGACATAAATCTCTCAAACATGCCTAAGCAAGACCTACGCGTCAAACAGCGTGTTTCTCGACAGACACCAAAGCAAACTCATTTCAACAGAGTATGAAAGGGCAGTTTTGGTAAATAGATTCATCAGAAAGTGAGGAAAAGTAGATAATTTTAACCTATGAAAATGGATGGGATGCTTAAATGTTGAAAATCAAATCTGGACCTGAAACAGACTGCACTTCCTCTCCCCACTACAATACAGTTCTAACAGAAGGGATGGGAAGGAAGACAACAAGCCCATTCATATGGGATGTGTTTACTTTTTAAATATTATAAAGAGGCTTTTATTTACCATTTTTAAAAACTTAATGCTGGATGGCCAAGGTTGCCAGACATTAGGAATTGCCTAAAGAAAAGTATAGCCGAGGCTGGACACGATCAATTACTTTTGTTGCTCTCCAAAACTGGACACATCACCCATCCACCCCATCGACTTTCTTTATGAGGTCTCCCATTTCCCCGTCATCCCTTCACATTTTTCTGCCCCAGGTTTCACTTGCCGCTTGTCTGCCCATCCTATTGTTGACATAGGGAGATCATGGCGCAGAGCACCAAGGGAGCAGACAATGCAATGACCCAGGAATAAAGGAGGCAGACTGTAAGTTAAGCATTTCTAAATGATAGTAAATGTTAGATGAGGCCTTGTTCTGTAGTTCAGCAACTTCCATTTTCTCCTGAAGCTTTGCCCTTCAAGTAAAGCTTCCTTGTTGACTTAACCTTAGATGATGGAAATGTCATCTATAACATTGAAACAACTGAGTAAAAAGGCTACATATCCCTCTAGGGTTGCAGGATGATATGTGCATAGACCTTACTCCATTGAATCGATGTTTATGAACAGCCCACCTTCAGCCTTGTCATTGCACACCCCCATGTTGAAGTACCCTTATTTTGTTTCCTCAGAAGTGGCTGCCTTGGAAATGTATTAGCTAACTAATAGAGAAGTAAAGCAGATCCATCCTGTAGTATGTTGCAAGGTCTGAGTATTTTGTAGCATTAGAAAGGACAAAGACAATTAAGAAGGTGACAATCAATCAGTAAGCCAAATCTCTTGTTCAATAAAAATCTGGAATTAGCAGTCTAATGATGACCATGAAAATGCTAACAATTGTCATATAAAAACTTTTGGTCTGCTAATGTCCTTCAGGGAAGGAAATTACCATCCTTACCTGATCTGGCCTACGTGTGACTCCATAGCAATGTGGTTCACTCTTAACTGCCATCTGAAATGACCAAACAAGCTACCCAATTTTATTAACCACTACAAATTCAAAAGAATGGATAAAAGTGGACGGACCACCTGGCATTTAGACGTCAGAAACAACAGCTGCAAACTCAGTTCTATTGACCCTATAAATGTTCTCATCTTCAACATCTGGCGGCTAGTGCCAAGATTGGGAGAGCTACCTCACAGACTCATCAGGGCAAAAACCCAAAATAGACAAACTCACAGAATTCCACAAAGTCCCAGACAACACCATTACCATTCTGCTGACAGGACTAACCCAGCAGAGGTAGCTCCACAGTGGTATATGATTGGGAGGGAGTTATCCCAGAAATCCTCAACATTGATTCTGAACCCCATGAAGTCTCATGACATCAGGTCAAAATGGGGAAGGAATTCACCTGCTAATTATCACGTACCACACCCTGCCCAGCTTGCTGATGCACAGACCTTGTGGAGATGACGTCTTATCTTCACATTGAGGATATTCTTCATGGTGTTATGAGACACTATTACTAAGCTCAATGGGACAAACTTAGAACAGATCTAGCAAGCCAGAGCTGGGCAGCAGTTGAACCGGACTTCAGTACAAATTGCAACTTCATTAATGTAAGTTTTTATTTCCACTTTCCCTAGTCCATCACTGAATATCAATACCTCAAGACAATTGTAACAATGGAAAATACCCAATGCTTTTTTTTAGATTAGATTACAGTGTGGAAACAGGCCCTTCAGCCCTAAGTTTTTATTTCCACTTTCCCTAGTCCATCACTGAATATCAATACCTCAAGACAATTGTAACAATGGAAAATACCCAATGCTCTTTATTAAAGCAAAATGTTTTACAAAACATACTGCAAAAATCTTAGCCATACAATGATTGTAATCACAAGTGAACCCTTTTAGGTGGACTTGTCCGAAGATCAGAGCAGAACAAGAAAATACCCAATGCTCTTTATTAAAGCAAAATGTTTTACAAAACATACTGCAAAAATCTTAGCCATATAATGCTTGCAATCACAAGTGAACCCTTTTAGGTGGACTTGTCCGAAGATCAGAGCAGAACAAGTGATCAACCCATTTGGTCACAACTTCTAGTCATTGATCAATTAACCTCCCTGATCCACCTAAAATTTTGCTACAAGGAAAACATATTTTGTATCTTTCCATACAAAGAATTTAAGCATCCACACTGTCCAGTCTCCAGCAAATGATCAGCATTGCCACAAGCAAACGTCACAAACACGCTATGTTTTCCACACTGGTTTGATCAATTAACTTGTTAAGGCTTGTTTGTGTCTCCTTGGAAAGATGCCTATCTCTTTCTTTTACTGAATTTTAAAATAAAACTTTAGTTAACACATGCTGTTCACCAATTTTATGTTATCCAGTTAACTGTATAATATTTATACAGCACTATTCCATGATAATCATAGATTTAGCTGATAAATAGTCTATATTATCACCATTATTCCCCATGTCTGTTTTAAACAAAACCTCAGCATTTCCAGAGTTACTATGACAATACAATTCGTTTCTGCTGAGTTCACTGCTTGATGGAAACAAACACACGCATCCTTCAGTGAAACACTTTCGAAACCTGTGACCTTTATAATAATGAGTTCATTGTCAGGTGTCATGCCTTCTCCTTCTCAATTAATTCAACTTAATTTTTCTACCATTACAATCAAGCCAGGAATCAACCCTGGTTCAACAGAGAATTTATTCCCCCAGTCCGCACTTCACTTTTCTGAAGTTCATAAAACTGTTAAAGTCAAAAATTCTCATTCCCTGGACAGCTGAGTAACTAAACTCTGCAATTAGCACTTTTGGCACACAAAACTGAAGACAGGATGCTTCAGATTTTTGAAAGTCCACCATTTCACTTAGCAAAGTTTTATTAAAGGGGTCAACTAAAGGAGTTTCTGGGGTATCTGTGCCATCAAGTTACTTGTGAACCAAGCTAAAGTAGTTCTGCAGGAGTGATGATAAGGGACTCAGAAGGGTACAGTTCCTGTTGTAGGTGATTTGAGAATCAAATCCATTGACTAAGAGAAACTAGAGATCCTAAGTACTGGGGGTTATATTAAGCAAGACTGAGAGATTATACGTGGTAACATGTCTGTGACAAATGATGTACAAGCTTGTATATCTCATGATTAAGTCTTTTGACAATCCATTTGTAATTTATCATTCATATAGAGTGTGATTTGTCTATTTATGTGCATTGGTACAGATTCATTTTGAAGAAAAGAATCACCAAAAGTGAAATTTCATTGGTCATTTCTTCATTCTATTGTTGTTCAGTAAATTTGATTATTTTGGCTTAAGGCTCTTATTGGTATCATAACAATAAATATGATTTACATATCAGAATGATAATGAAGTCTATGAACACAGTTAAGCTAGCTCAAAGGAATCCAACATTAACTAATTTGCTAATTATATGTTGGCATTTAAGTTCTGACCATGATAAAAATTTATGAAATTAATTTATGATTAGACTACTTAGCTTGTTTATTGGCTATATTACTTGTTTAATTAATGTAGATATTTACATAAGTGATTATGGCTTTAGTAGTGATTTCCCACACAACTTTGTTCTCTGATATTAACACAGTGAGAATTGATTGTTTGATTTTCCTTGGGGATGATGGTACTGACTATGAACAAAGAACAAAGACAAAGAAAATTTACAGCCCAGGAATAGGCCCTTCAGCCCTCCAAGCCTGAGACGATCCAAATCTACTGTCTAAACCTGTCGCCGAAATCCTAAACATCTGTATCCCCCTGCTCCCCACCTACTCATGCATCTGTCCAGATGCATCTTAAATGAATCTACCATGCCTGCCTCTATTACCTCTGCTGGCAACGCGTTCCAGGCACCTACAACCCTCTGTGTAAATACTTGCCGCGTGTATCCCCCTTAAACTTTTCACCTCTCCCCTTGAAAGCGTGACCTCTCATTATTGAATCCCTTACCTTGGGAAAAAGCTTATCTCTATCTACTCTGTCTATACCCTTCATAATTTTGTAGACCTCAATCAGGTCCCCCCTCAATCTTCTTTTTTCTAATGAAAACAAACCTAACCTATTCAACCTCTCTTCATAGCTAGCACCTTCCACACCAGGCAACATCGTCATAAACCTTCTCTGCACCCTCTCCAAAGCGTCCACATCCTTTTGGTAATGAGGCAACCAGAACTGTACACAGTATTCTAAATGCGGCCAAACCAACATTGTGTACAATTTTAATATGACCTACCAGATTTTATACTTAACACCCCGTCAGATAAAGGCAAGCGTACCATATGCCTTCTTGACCATTCTATCCATCTGTGCAGCACCTTCAGGGTACAAAGGACCTGAATTCCCTGATCTCTCTGCTCATCAACTTTTCCCAAAACTCTTCCGTCTGTATAATTCGATTTAGATGGATTGAACTCCATCTGCCACTTCTCTGCCCAAATCTCCAGTCTATCTATATTCACCTGTATTCTTTGACAGTCCCTTATGCTTTCTGCTACTCCACCAACCTTTATGTCATCTGCAAATTTACTGATCATCCAAACGGTACCCTCTTCCAAATCATTTATGTATATCACAAACAACAGTGGCCCCAACACTGGTCCCTGTGGAACACCACTGGTCACCTTTCTCCATTTCGAGAAACTCCCTTCAACTACTACTCTCTGTCTCCTGTTGCTCAACCAGTTCTTTATCCACCTAGCTAGAACACCCTGCACACCATGTGACTTCACTTTCTCTATTAGTTTACCATGGCGAGCCTTATCAAACGCCTTACTAAAGTCCATGTGTATGACATCTACAGCCCTTTTCAGCTATCAACTAGGTCACTTCCTCAAAGAACTCTATTAAGTTGGTAAGACACGATCTACCCCGCACAAAACCATGTTGCCTATCACTGATAAGCCAATTCTTTTCTAAATATAAATAGACTTTATTCCTCAGTACCTTCTCCAGCCACTTTCCCACCACTAATGTCAGACTCACTGGTCTGTAGTTATCCAGAATATCCCTACTACCCTTCTTGTACAGGGGGATAACATAGGCAACTCTCCAGTCCTTCGACACCTCACCTGTGTTTAAGGATGCTACAAAGATATCTGTGAAGGCCCCAGCTATTTCCTCTCTCACCTCCCTCAGCAACCTGGGATAGATCCCATCCGGTCCTGGGGATTTGTCCATCTTAATAACCTCTAGCCTGCCCAACACATCTTCCCTAATTATATCAATGTGATCCAGACTAATCAAACATCTATCTCTAATCTCAACATCCATCATTCCCTCTCCTCAGTGAACACTGATGCAAAGTAATCATTCAGAATCTCACCCATTCTCTCAGGTTCGACACACAGCCTTCCTTCATTATCCTTTAGTGGATCAATCCTTTCTCTAGTTATCCGCTTGCATCTTATATAATTCTCCTTAATTCTGCTCAATAAAGCTATTTCATGACCCCTTTTAGCCCGCTTGATTCCTCGTTTAAGACTGGTCCTACTCTTCCGATATTCCTCCAAAGCCTGTTCTGTTCTTAGCTGCCTGGACCTTATGTACGCTTCCCTTTTCCTCTTGGCTAGTTGTACAATTTCCCCTATCATCCACAGTTTACAAATCTTGCCCATCCTGTCCTTTGCTTTCAATGGGACATGCCTATCCTGCACTATCTTTAACCTATCTTTGAAAGCTTCCCACATCTCAAATGTGGACTTCCCTTCAATCCACATTTCCCAGCTCCTGCCTAATTTTGATATAATTGACCTTGGCCCAGTTTAGTACTCTTCCCTAAGGTCCACTCTCATCTTTATCTACGTGTATTCTAAAACTTACAGAATTGTGGTCACTGTTTCCAAAGAAATCCCCCACTGCAACTTCTACCACCTGTCCTGGTTTGTTCCCCAGTACCAGGTCCAATATGGCCCCTTCCCTCATTGGATTATTGACATACTGCTCTCAAAAACTCTCCTAGACGCTTCTTACAAATTCTGCACCATCCAGACTCTGACGTTAAATGTATCTCAGTCAATGTTGGGAAAATTAAAATCTCCCATCACCACTACCCTGTTGCCACTACATCTTTCCATAATTTGCTTACCTATTTGTTCACCTACCTCACCCTCACTGTTGGGAGGCATGTAAAACAGCCCCAACAATGTAACTGCACCCTTCTTATTTCTCAGCTCCACCTATAATGCCTCACTACCCAAGCCTTCCATAGTGTCCTCCTTTAGCACAGCCCTGATCAGCAATGCAGCTCCTCCCCCCCCTTTTACTTCCCTCACTGGGTTGTCTGAAGCATCTATATCCTGGAACATTTAGTTGCCAATCAGCATGCCCTTCCTTCAACCAAGTCTCTGATTGCAATAACGCCATACTCCCAGGCATCAATCCAAGCCCTAAGTTCATTTGCCTTACCCACTATACTCCTTGCACTTCAGGCCACCAGTTCTTTTGCATTCATCTGCTCTCTGCCTCCTCTTCCCCTTATTAATGCTATCTTCATGATTCTTACAGTCTCCAGTTTCCACCTCGCTGCCTACTTCTCTTCTGGTTCCCAGCCCCCTGCCACATTAGTTTCAAACCTCCCAACAGCAATAGCAAAAACTCCCCCAAGGACATTAGTTCCAGTCTAGTTCAGATGCAGACCATCCAATTTTTAATAGTCCCACCTTCTCCAGAACTGGTCCCAATGTCCAACAAATCTGAACACCTCCCTCCTACATCAGCCCTCAAGACACATGTTCATCCTGCCTATTATTTAATTTCTTCGCTGGCTAGCATGTGGCACTGGTAGTAATCCCAAGATCACTACCTTCGAGGTCCTCCTTTTTAAGTTCTCTCCTCGCTCCCTGAATTTCAGGACCTCATTTTTTACTTATATCGTTGGTGCCTATATACACCAAGACAACTGGCTGTTCACCCACCCCTTTTAGAATACTCTGCAGCCGATCGGTGACATCCCTGACCCGAGCACCTGGGAGGCAACATACCATCCGGGAGTCCCGTTTTCGGCCATAGAACCGCCTATCTACTCCCCTCACAATAGAATCCCCTATGACTATGGCCCTACGAATCTTTTTCCCGCCCTTCTGAACAGCATTGTCCGCCACGGTGCCATGATTTGGCAACTGCTGCCCTCCCCTGGTGAGCCAACTCCCCCAACAGTATCCAAAACAGCATACCTATTTTGGAGTGAGATGACCACAGGGAACACTCGCACTGCCTTCCTACCCTTTCTCTGTCTTTTGGTCACCCATTCACTGTCTCCCTCAGCAATTCTAACCTGCGGTGTGACCAGTTCACTAAACGTGCTATCCACAACCTCCTCAGCATCGCGGATGCTCCACAGTGGGTCCATTAGCAGCTCCAGAGCCATCATGCGGTCAAACAAGAGCTGCAGCTGGACACACTTCTTGCAAGTGTAAGAGTCAGGAACATCAGCCACGTTCCTGAGCTCCCACAGCAAGCAAGAGGTGCATGCCATGGGTCTGAATTCCCCTGTCATTGTAAGCCTTAGCTTTATATCATAAAACTAAAACCAAACAATGCAGTTAAATATACGAAGAACAGAGAAAAAATAAAACCCTTACTTTACAGAGTCTTTTTCTTCTGGGTGGGGGAGGGGCGGGTGGGAGGGAGATACTATACATGTAGTATCTGAGTTTAGCCACTGCCCAAGTATATACTAAGTCCTTACCTTCCCGGCACTCTCCTGGTCTCCACCTCCGCTCTGTCTCCCGCTGCTCCCAGACAGGAAAAAAAGTGAGAGTTATGCTCTGTGTCTGGAGGTGTAATACCATTCTGTCTAAGACCCAGGCAAGATTCCCTTTATGTTCTGGCAGCTGCAGTTTGACTATTGACCTGAATGCCTTTTCCTGCAGTTTGAGGCAAAATCTTACGCATTTAAGTAATAGATTTGTCAAACAAAACCCTGCCCTATGAGGAGAGATTTGTTCGACTGGACTTGTATCCACTAGAGTGTTGAAAGATAAGAGTGGATGTGAAGGAAATAGTGGATGTCCAAGTCTGACTCAGTAATTTCCTTTTAACTTCCTCAACCCATCTCTGACTCTGGAGTTTTTTTAAGAGAGTGAGTTTGAACCTTGCACCGAGATGCAGCTTACACTGATTATAAATAGAGATATTGTATATGGATTAAGCCTACATTTCTTAGAAGAATATGAAGTGATCTCCTTGAAGCATTTAATTTTAAATGGCTTGGCAGTGTAACATAGAAACTAGGAGTAGCTGTAGATCATTTGGCCCTTTGAACTTGCTCCACCATTCGATATGATCATGGCAGATCCTCGATCTCATCTTCATATTACTGCTTTCTTCCATAACCCCTTAATGCCTTTAAAATTTAAAATGAAACTTCACTTTCTTTAATATATCCTGAGATTGCAACATCTGGTTGTAAACTCCCCAACCAGGAAATAGATCCTCCATGCATCTAGTCCATCCAGCCTGTTAGAATTTTATTAATTTCCTTCACATCCACTCTCATCTTTCAAAACTCTAGTGAATATAAGTCCAGTCGAACAAACCTCTCCTCATAGGGCAGGATTTTGTTTGATAAACCTAAAATGTAAAGTTACTCTCAGTCCAGCTACCATCAATTGGTTTTTAATGTCCTTTATGAAATTTACCATGTATCCCTGGTGTGGCGACATGTGATTTCAGATCCACAGCAATGTGGTCGATTCTTCATTGCCCTCTGAAATGGCTTTGATTAAGGGCAATGAGGATTTTGCTCACGCTACCCATGTTCTATGAAAGAATTTTTAAAAACTGAATATTGTTATGAATCTTTGCAGTTCTGTACCTCCAAAAGCTGCAGATGCTTGGTCGTGAAGTACATTCAAAAGAAATTGAGAGATTTTTGGACAATAGGGAAGGAAGTGGTGTAATGATGGTGTGGAAAAGTGGATTTGAAGCCAAGATGTGAATACATGGTGGAGCAGGCTCCAAGGAATGAACGGTCTATTCCTGCTCCTATATCTTATGGCCTCATTTTAATATTGATCTGGAGACTGAACTTCTTCACAGTATTGCGATTTGGAGCTGTGCTCTGTTTTGGCCCTAGCAACTTTGAATGGGATCCTCAGACTGGTAGGAATTAATTGGTGTAGTTGATCATAAGCTTAGACCCAAGGAGAATCTCAGATTCCTGCATATTTACGTTGTCAATAGGCCATGGGGAAGGGTTGCCACTATCATTCTCTATTAGGGTAGGAATCCACATTATCTCACTGATAGAGTCATTGGGATGTGCAGCACAGAAACAGACCCTTCGGTCCAACTTATCTACGCTGACCAGATATCCTAAATGAATCTAATCTCATTTGTCAGCACTTGGGCCATATCCCTCTGAACCCTTCCTATTCATGTACCCATCCAAATGCCTTTTAAATGTTTTAATTGTACCAGACTCTACCACTTCCTCTGGCAGCTCATTCCATACACACACCACCCATTGCTTGTAAATGTTGTCTCCTAGGTCACTTTTAAACCTTTCCCCTGTCACCCTAACCCTATGCCCTTTGGTTCTGGACTCCCACAACTCAGGGAAACCACCTTGTCTATGTACCCTATCCATGCCCCTCATGATTTTATAAACCTCTATAAGGTCACCCCTCAGTGTCCGATGCTCCAGGGAAAACAGCTCCAGCCTATTCGGCCTCTCCCTATAGCTCAAGCCCTCCAACCCTGGCAACATCCTTGTAAATCTGTTCTGAACCCCCTCAACATGACCTCCAAACTCATAGTCAATGCTCTGACCAATAAAGGGAAGCATACCAAATGCCTTCTTCACTATCTTATCTACCTGAGACTCCACTTTCAAGGAATTATGAACCTGCACTTCAAGGTCTCTTTGTTTAGCAACACTCCACAGAACCTTACCATTAAGTACATAAGTCCTGCCCTGATTTGCCTTTCTAAAATGCAGAACCTCACATTTATCAAATTTAAACTCCATCTGCCAATTCTCGGCCTATTGCCCCATCTGATCAAACTCCCATCGTACTCTGAGGCAACCTTCTTTACTGTCCATTGCATCTCCAATTTTGCCGTCATTTGCAAACTTACAAACCATACCTCCTACGTTCACATCCAAATCGTTTGTATAAATGACAACAAACAGTGGACCCAGCACCGATCCTTGTGGCACACCACGGGTCATAAGCCTCCAGTCTGAAAGGCAATCCTCCATCACTACCCTCTTGGTCTGGTGTGGTAGAGAAAAAACACTTGTTATTTTAATGAACAGAGGTTTTTGTTTCAAAGAATATGCATCTTGTTTCATGTCAGTAACTAAGTAGAAGTTGTACTAATATGATAATATGAAGTTGCAGAAAGTATGAGGAGGACTTGACTCCAGGTTGGTCTTACTTTTGTAGGATTCTCAGCTGTTCTCCCACGAGGACCATATATCATCATCCTGGGTGGTTTAAGGCACTTCTTTTGATATCCTTACACCCTTATGATACAATAATTAACACAAGTAGTTAGAAGGGATAGTAGGGCAGATAACTCATTCTTTAAGTTATCATTCTGTTCTGAAGAAATCGTCTTGAATTCAAAAACAGTGAATCTGTTTCTCTGATGCCTGACCTACTGAATTTCTCTAGTACTATTTTTATTTCCAATCTCTAGCATCCATAGTATTTTATTTTTATTTATTTTGTTCCTGCACTTTACGGAAGCCTGGTTCTTATATTAAAAAGTCACCAGGGGGCAGCAGTGTTCAAAGTATCATTAACATGGCTCACTTTTATGATTCTGAAAGCAGAAATATTTATAACTTGAACCCATCACAGGCTTGATTAAGAATTCAAAGTAATCTGGTTCTGTGTAACTAGGGAACAGAATACATCTAAATCACCTCTTTAATACTTTTATTACAAACTTTTCTTTCATTTTTACACGAAGGTTATCTCTCCTCATGGGGTGGACGCTAATTCTCGGACTCTTTAAACAACTTTCACAACACAACACTATGGCCTGTGCTTCAAACTCTTTGGCATTTCTTCAATTTGACTCCCAATATTAGATGCAAGATTCCGACTATCAGAACTCATCAGCTAATTCTCTTTCATCATTACACTGAATTGGTACAGTATATTTATTCACAGTATATTGGCAGATCTACCAACACGTGTCTCTTCTGGATAAATGCACCCTACTGTTTACTTTTGGCAGTTCTCTATACCTACAATTTAAGTTGGCAATAATGCCATCTTATTTCTTCAAGGATTTACACTTTCCTTGAGATAATATGGTCTGTTTCAATTCTGCTGTATCGAAAGCCACAAGGTATGGGGAAGAGTGACTGGAATGGTTGGAAGGGGTCCTGGTGATGGGGGCAGGCCGGGGGGGAGGGAGTTTGGAGGACAGATTTGGAGAAGAGGATCTGTGAAAGGAGGGAAGGGCCTGCAACGAGGGAATTGCAGTTTCAAACATTTCAACAAAGGAATATGCAGCTATTGAAAATCAGGAAAACTGAGGTAATGAATTTCTTGCCAGTGATTATAGAATCTCTAACTTCAGGCTGCAAGAAGCAGGCTGCTGCTATAAGAGGCTAAAATAAATGTTGCTATTGCAATTGGTTGTGTCAATGTGGTAATTTCCTATTGAAAAGTTCTATTAAATTTTGCATTTGTATTAACAAACTTCAAAGCCTCTATCATACCACAAGTTACTTGAGGTACAGTAATTGTTTTAGAGACAATAATGTAACAGTTTAGCTGTGACCTCAATAGTCATGTAAAATGTATAAATGTCAAGTTTTTTCTTCTTAAAAAAAGTGCATCTTCATAACTTCTGCTCATTCTGCAAAGTTGTAGCAATTTGTGTCACCTAATGAAGTTAGTGAGAATGGAAGAAGACTTTCTGGAATCCAAAAACTAATTTGTGTCTGTGTTGTTTAACAAATTGTGTGTTTAAAATCTCAAATAATCATCACATTAATTAAATCTGTCCATTAGAAGAGCATTTTAGTCCACTTCCAGAATATTGCCTACAAATATCCACCAGATGTGTCACCATACCTTTAAAATCAACTTTTTGAATGCTTCCCTTGCTAGACACCAATCTCCATCCTTCATAAAGCAGCTTAGTGATCCACTCTTAAAGATCCACCACTTCGAGCCTGGGCTTAATGATGGATGGAAAGGTTGGGATTTATCATAGAAGAGTTGGAAAGAGAAAACAAAGGCCTACTTGTTGCACTCAATGCCAAAGCAAAATGTTTCCCACCACCCAAACATCTCCCAATCTCAGTGGCATGCATTCCCTTTCCCAACTTTGTTTTGAATCTGGCAGTGATCAAGGGATCTCCAAATGTCCAGCTTTAGCAATATTTCCAAACAGCTAAACACAATGTAGTGCTCAATCAGCAAAACGGGAAATAAAAGCCATTCTTTCACTTAGTTTTAGAAGTGACAATTTAGAACAACACAATTGGGGCCGAAATGGAAGATTAAAGTCACTGAAACATCTACATTTAAAACAACTTTGGTTTAGTAAAATCAAATGAAATCCCACAAATATAAAATTACTCTTTCAGCGCCAGTGACACTGCTTAGCAATAATTATGATCTTATCATGGTGTTAAAAACTCAATCCATTATTTAACAAAATGCAACTTTTATAAATATTAATTCATGGGATGTTGGTGTTGTTGGCTAGATCAGTATTTATTGCCCATCCCTAATTAAGAGTCAACCATATTGTTGTAGGTCTGGAGTCACACATAGGCCAGACCATGCAAGGATGGTTGTTTCCTTCCCTACAGGACATTAATGAATCAGATGGCTTTTTTCTTAAAACAAAAATGAATAGTAGTTACCGTCACCATGAGGCTTGCTTTGTTTTTTAAAAAAAAAATCAGTTTGTTTCAGTTGAATTCAAGTATCATCTACCGTGGTGGGATTCAGAACCATGTGCCCGGAACATTAACATGAGGTCCTAGATCACTTGGCCAGTGGTATTACTGCTATACTACCACTTCTCAATTTTTTAAAAACTATAGCGAGATTAACACAGACTATAATTGATCTATTAATGTCCAACAAGTAATTCTCACAGGCAACAAACACTACACTTCACAGTTAAATCCCTTTACAGAAAACACAATGGAGGTCAGGACATAAGCACAGTATTGTTGTGGCCAGAGAGTATGAAGCAAAATTCCAAAGGAAATTATTGTATATTTTTGTGTTTAAATATGTTTCGTTTAAAATGGACAACCTTGTTGGATTTATAAAATGGCTGAGGATAGTCACATGATTGTATTCCGGAAGCTTAATTAAATTGTGCAGCCACTCCAAATAAAGATGACAGAAATGGCTTGCTAAGGACGGGCTATCTACTTCCAGCCAGCTCTGGAAAAGGAAAACATCAATGCTAATGCTGCAATGCTGAAATGAATGCTAATATGTTTACAGTCACCTTGTCATAGTCAGAGACGTACAGCACAGAAACAGATTGAGATCCTTCGGTCCAACTCATCTATGTGACCAGATATCCTAAAGTAATGTAGTTCCATTTGCCAGCATTTGGCCCGATTCCTCTAAACCCTTCCTATTCTTGTACCCATCCAGATGATTTTTAAACACTGTAATTGTACTAGCCTCCACCACTTCCTCTGGCAGCTCATTCCATACATGCACCACCCTCTGCGTGAAAAAGTTGCCCCTTATAAATCTTTCCCCTCTCACCTTAAACCTATGCCCTCTAGTTCAGGACTTCCCCACCCTGGGAAAAAAAAAGACCTTTGCTATTCACCCTATCATGACTTTATAAACCTCCATAAGGCCACCCCTCAGCCTTCAGCACTCCAGGGAAAATAGTTCCAGCCTATTCACCTCTCCCTATAGACGATGCCCTCCAACTCTGGCAACATCCTTGTAAATCTTTTCTGAACCCTTTCAAATTACACATCTTCTCTAAATTAGGGAGACCAGAATTGACACAGTATTCCAAAAGTGGCCTCACCAAAATCCGGACATTTTTCTGGTCCATTTACATCATTGGCTTGGCCAGCATTTATTGCCCATCCCTAGCTGCCTTTGAAAAAATGGTGCTGAGCTGCCTTCTTGAACCACTGCTGTCCACATACAGAAGGTTGACCTACAATGACCTGAGGGAATTATTCTCTAGAAGTAAAACAAAGCTGCAAATATCCTTCCAGTTAACCTATGAGCACCTGGAATGCCCATCCTGGTCACAAAACCGAAATCACAGTCGTTAAATTGCTTCAATTTATAAATCTGAGATTCTAAGTCAGTTGCTATTTGGACTCCATAGAGAAATCAAGACTCCAGGCTAGGCTGGCTAGAATGGATTTTGCCTCCACAAAAAAAAGGAAATCTACTGGCAATTTGTCACGTTTCCTCCAGTGTTCCTTAATTTCCAGAGTGCTCCTGCGTACAAATGTAGTAGTAAGGCAATTCTTCATATACAATCATAGAAATGTACAGCACGTAAACAGACTCTTCGGTCCAACTCATCCATGCCGATCAGATATCCTAAATTAATCTAGTCCCATTTGCCAGCACTTGGCCCATATCCAAACCAAAGGTGTAGCCATGGGCACCCACATGGGCCCCAGCTATGCCTACCTCTTCGTAGGATATGTGGAACAGTGCATCTTCTGCAGCTACACTGGCACCACCCCCCACCTTTTCCTCCGCTACATCGATGACTGTATCGGTGCTGCCTCGTGCTCCCACGAGGAGGTTGAACAGTTCATCCACTTTACCAACACCTTCCACCCCGACCTCAAATTCACCTGGACCGTCTCAGACTCCTCCCTCCCCTTCCTAGACCTTTCCATTTCTATCTCGGGCGACCGAATCAACACGGACATTTACTATAAACCAACCGACTCCCACAGCTACCTAGACTACACCTCCTCCCACC
>NC_057740.1:30240116-30275316 GCF_004010195.1 Chiloscyllium plagiosum
TCTTCCTGACCTCTCCGCCCCCACCCCACTCCGGCCTATCATCCTCACCTTGACCTCCCTCCACCTATCGCAATTCCAACACCCCTCCCCCCAGTCCCTCCTCCCTACCTTTTATCTTAGCCTGCTGGACACACTTTCCTCATTCCTGAAGAAGGGCTTATGCCCGAAACGTCGATTCTCCTGTTCCTTGGATGCTGCCTGACCTGCTGCGCTTTTCCAGCAACACATTTTCAGCTCTGATCTCCAGCATCTGCAGTCCTCACTTTCTCTTTGGCCCATATCCCTCTATAACCCTTCCTATCCATATGTCCATCCAGATGCCTTTGAAGTAGTGTAATTGTACCAGCCTTCACCACTTCTTCTGGCAGCTTATTCCATACACGCACCACCCTCTGCATGAAGAGTTGCTCCTTAGGTCCCTTTTATCTTTGTAGAAAGACTAGTCATTGAGAGATAGTTATTATGGCACAAAAGGATGTTATCCAACCAATTGAGTTCATTACAGCTGTCAATCAAACCAGTTCTACACTGCTACTTGATCCCTATTGTCCTGCAAAATTGTTTCCCTAATTAGAACCAAAGAACTACAGTGGATGTAAATCAGAAACAAAACAGAAGTTGCTGGGAAAGCTCAGCATGTCTGGCAGCATCTGTGAAGAGCAATCAGAGTTCTTGTTTCAGGCCCAACAACCCTTACTTCCCTCATATGCCATTCTAATTTCCTTCCAAAATAATACTCCTTCTCTGCTTCTAACACCCTCCTAAACAGAGTTCCAAGTCATTATTTCTTGTTAAGTAAAGGAGCTCTCCTTCACATTATCATTGGAACTCTTCCCAAAACCTTAAAATTGTGTATCCTTTTCCATAACTGAATACAGTACTCCAGCTATGGTCTAAGCAAAGTGAAATTTATTTCAGAATAAATCCCCTATTTTTCTATTCAATACCACTTTTTAAAATTAAGCACAAAATCCTATGTTTTGCTGATTTCTCATTAAATGCCCTTTCACTTTCAAAGATCTCTGGATATGTGTCATCAGATGGGCAATAGCAGATGGGAGTTTAATTTAGATAAATGTGAGGTGTTGCATTTTGGAAAGGCAAATCAGGGCAAGACTTCTACACTTAATGATAAGGTCCTGGGCAGTGTTGCTGAACAAAGAGACCTTGGAGTGCAGATTCATAGTTCCTGGAACGTGGTGTACCAGGGATAGTGAAGGTGGCATTTGGTATGCTTTCCTTTATTGGTCAGAGCATTGACTGTTGGAATTGGGAGGTCATGTTGCGGCGTACAGGACATTGGTTAGATCACTTTTGGAATATTGAATGTTGTGAAACTTGAAATGGTTCAGAAAAGATTTTAGGACGTTGCCAGGCTTGAAGAGTTTGATCTAAAGGGGGAGGCTGAATAGGCTGGAACTATTTTCCTTGGAGCACCACAGGGCTGAGGGGTGACCTTATAGAAGTTTATAATATGATGAGGGCATGGATAGGATTAATAGACATAGTCATTTCCTTGGGTTGGGCAAGTCCAGAACTTGAGGGAATAGGTTTAGGATGAGGGGGTGGAAATTTATAAGAGACCTAAGGGACAACTTTTTCACACAGAGGCTGGTACCTGTATAGAATGAGCTGCCAGAGGAAATGGTTGAAGCTGGTACAATAACAATGTTTAAAGGCATCTGGATGGGTTGAGAGAGATATGGACCAAGTGCTGGCAAATGGGATTGTATTAGTTTGGGATATCTGATTGGGTTGGATGAGTTTAACCCAAGAGTCTATTTCCATGTTATACGTCTTTGTGAAGTTTATCAGTCTCTCTCTATCCATTCAGCATAGTTGCATCAAGTTGCACTTTCTTGAATTTAATTTCATCAGCCATATCTGCCCATTGTGCTTGCCTATTATCAATTGCAGCCAATCAGCATCAGCTCCACAATCAGTCACAATTTCCAAGTTTGGAATTGCTGTGTTAGGTAATATCTTAGACACTTCTTGGGGATGCCAATGCTGCATGCTATTTTTCCCATGCAGGGATTTAAATCTAAATATATCCATTCAAATAGTTGTTTGGTGCCAACAAGAACCTTGGAGGTCATATATTGGACACATCAATAGAATAGTAAGCATATTTTAACATTCTCTTCGTAGGTTTTTGTAACTCATTGATCACAAATGCAACCAACAGGCAGCAACAACACACCCATGATCGAACATTTAACCTTGTGTATCACTTGTAAACTATGGTGTGATATTTTGATTAAAGTACAGGCTTTATGAAGGAGAAAGTAATGCTACTGGCAAATTTGTTACAGATCTTCAAATTAGTTGACCAGACACAAAAGAGTTAACACACATCTCCAGAAGTACTCTCGCAGACAGCCTTTGAAATCTGAAGAAAGCAATGGGATTGATCAAGCTAGATAAGTTTGAACATGAAATTTCTTCCAGTCATTTATGAAATATGACTATCGAGTATGCAGATCAGAAAATTTAAATAGAGCTTCAGTTTCTGTAGCCTGCAGTGAACTCAGCGATCATTTAAGCAAGGTCCATGATTTATAAAACCGTTACTTAATCAACATAGCATTGTGACTCATGTCCATATAGACAGTGAAGGACAGACATTTCAAATTCAACCTCCAGAAAGTGTGGTCAACCTGCTGAGTTGTCCAGGCCCTATAGTTATAGTTTTGTAATCAGATTTCAAATTTCACATTAAAAGCATTTTTATTCTTTCATCTGAATTGGGGGAAAAAGGATGTTCAAGAAATATTAAAACAAACAG
This sequence comes from Chiloscyllium plagiosum, assembly GCF_004010195.1. Classification (NCBI taxonomy): domain Eukaryota; kingdom Metazoa; phylum Chordata; class Chondrichthyes; order Orectolobiformes; family Hemiscylliidae; genus Chiloscyllium; species Chiloscyllium plagiosum. Next base: position 30,242,905 of record NC_057740.1, read on the forward strand.
TTTTGCAGATTCAGTTGATAAAATCAAAGGAATTTTTATTGATGTGAATTCTGACAATGGTATCACATACTGCTGAGGCGGTGTGGCAACATGAAAAAGTTTATCAAGTTTCATTTTTAAAGAATTATTATATTTTAGCAGTACAGATTTAGCACAAAAGTTAGTGCATTACATATAGCATGACCAAACATTAGTACAGTGTAATGGCCAAACACCATAAACTAGCCCCCCATCTATACAAAAATGGTACAATCCAAACCAAATATATTTCTAAGGATTTGTCACTCAAGGATTCCAATAAAAGTATAACTCTCAATAATCATACTGTGCCTATCATTTTTAAAGAAATTAATTATGGAACAAGTGTGACTCGAGCAGAATGATTTCAAACTTCGATCAAAGTTGATCCTTCAGAGGGGCATATTTTGAAGGTTAAAAAGGTGAAAGTCACAAAACAACAAAGTGACCATATTAATTGGGCCTTTTCTTTCCTGGACAACAGGACAATAAAATATTGGCAAATCAAGCTCCATCAATATTACCACTAACTGGACAGTAGCAAAACTGTACTATAAATATACTAGCTGCAGTCTATTGGGAATTGCAATCCATAAAACAAGAAACTAGCTTACTCTAAAGATAACATTCTATACATATTCATACCAACAATACTGAGGTGTGGGAGATGACAAACACTTTAAGCTCAAATGAAGAAAAGCAGTCGCAAGTATTTTAAACCCCGCCATCACTTAAATGTCTCAACAGGAAACCAGTACTACAAAGTGAGTCTCTTGGGATGTTTATCATTAGGTGGAAGACAGTCAGCAGAATTTGCAGACTCAAGTTAAATTAAACCAGCAACACACTCGCTCCAAAATGGGTGTTTCCAAATAGATTGCTGGATTCAGACAAGGCAAACTTTGGTGGTTCAAGTCCAAAGTAGAAGCATTATGGAGCCTGGGAACAATCTTGCATGTTCTGGTCCTACAAAATTATACTTGTAGCAACTTTTGAGGGCTTGCAATTCCTGTATGTTGTATTACTGAGCAATGTTTGTGGTATGTGAGCTCTATTTACACAATAGGGCCTTGATTTAAACATAAAATATTTGCCTGATTCTGGTAACCTCCTCAGACCTACAATAAAACCAATAGCAGGAAGCTTAAAAACTATTATGTTTATTCACTTTGATTTTAATTTCCATACCATCCACTTTCCAGACAGGACAAATAAAATGGTCCATCTTAGTTTCAGTTACCTGTAAATATGAAGGTGGGGACTACAGTATTATTCTGTCATTTTAAAAAGTCTCTATTCACGATGATAAACTTGGTTAATGGAAGACTCCTGCAAGCACTGAATTTAAAATATCAAAACAACATTTTCTGAGTAAAGTACCACTATAATAACAGGAACAACCTGAATACATTAGAACAGCACCATACTGTGAACTGCAGAAGCCAATTTTCACTCTAAGCATGCAGAACTGAGACAGCACACCTATTGGACTACATTTAAAAAGTTGGAAGGTGAAACATTTGCATTCACAAATTCCAACTGTATCAAATTAATTATGACAATTTGCAATTGATAGAACTGAATATTAATTATCATTTACATGTAACAGAACACAAATTTCTGTCTAAGAAAAAGCAAATTTTTACCAGGAGCATTTTAGTCCAGTTTATACAGGTTGAATAGGCCTAGAATATGATATACTGTCCCTTTAACCAATTGACTGCTAGTGCCAATGGCATCATACAGTGGGTTGAAAGGTACTAGCAGTTAAATTGTTTAAAATTTAATTTTCTGTAGAGATCCAAATACTTTAGGATCCGAATAGATCAATACTTTTAATCGTGTTGAAGATGACATTCTCTGTGACATCTACAAAACCTGTCCATTCTGTAGTCTTGCTTAAAGTTGCATCGGCTTCTCCCTAGGAAAACAAAAAAAAATTTCAATTCCTTAGATATTTGAATAAATGGCTATAATTAACAGAACACCAAAGATGATGAAAATCTGAGGTAAAAACAGCAATAAGTCAAAAATCCTAGAAATACCCAGGTTAGGCCATACCACCACTAATGGTCAAATTTGAGGCTGATGTGAATCATTTTACGCTCTTGTATTTCTGTATTAAACTGCCATTCACTTCAAGAAAAAGATAAAATAAGTTGCCACCCACCTTTATGATGGCATAATATTTCACTGGAATGGTATACCTATATAAAATATTCATGACATTACTCTTTTCCCACTTAAAATTCTCATTTTCTGAGCAACTAACCTACATAGTTTTTGCCAATGGAACACAACCAAAAGAATCTAGGTGCCCAACTGCTTTTGGTGTTATAACAATAAGCATAAACTCAGCTGTATTACATAAGGTACAAAATCATTGAAACAGTTGTTATACCACTGATCTTTCATAGCATCGAGAGCTAATTAAGCAAAATCACCCTGCATTTAATTATTATTTATCAACCCGTTAGAACAGGTTCTGATATCTCCATGGCAGGTGTGACTTAAATGTGGACTACTGCTCTCAAACTCGAGCCAATTACGGTCCATGAGAATTTTAATCAATGCAGTGAACGGAAACAGTAACAAGAAACCTTTAACAAAATATCACAGTCAACATGAAGTCCTCTATACAGATCATTTGTAACATACTTTCCTAAACACACTTCTCATCAGGATAGTACCATAATCCTTGTGCTGACTCACGTTTGTCCCTCAATCAAATTCAAAGTAAATTATCTAGTCAATGACATTACTGACTGCCATTTTTTCTTAAAACTGGTGCCTGCAAGGCACTTTGGGACATTCTGTGGGCATGTAAGGCACTATGTAAATACAAGACATGTCCATTTTAAAAACATTATGCGCTAGTATTCATTTGGTTATTCATAAAACATTTAACACACGCTAGGTTTTAGGTCAGTAGGTGCCAATCTGCCTTGTTATGCTCCATATACAATTGACAAAAATGGTTAAAACAAAAGAAAAATGCAGGCTGCATTGTGGAGTGCCTTTTTATGAAGGTATCTAAAAATAATTATCGGCACGCAAATAAAGGTGAATGACTCGCATTAGGAACTTGGTGAGACAGGGAACAGTTCACATGAGTCAGCAAAGACTTAACTATTTAATGGAAGTCTCTCCTGACCTTTCCTGAAGGATGAAACCAAATCAGTTGGAGTTTCGCTGTCTGATATTTTTATCCTTATGATTCATGGATGCATTACTTTTCCTACAGGTGAAAGAATAAAATTCAGTTATAAGATATTTGCAATAGCTAATGTAAAAACAGATTTTTAAGTATGAAATTATTTGGACAAACTTACAAGGGTGCAGATCCTTGTTCGTCATCTGGTTATCAAATCAGCATGCAAACAAAAAATAAACAAGTATTAGTAAGGCTATATGAACGTCTTTAATGAATTCACAGTTAACATTTTATTTTGTCATTCAAGTTCTTAATATGAAATTTTTGTTCAGCTTTGTAACAAATGTTACTCTGGTCAAGAGTGTTGGTCTTTAGACCCTAGACAAAGGTACCTCAACACCATAATGTGGCAGACTATCAGCAGTTCTTGGTGTTGAAGCTACAGAATAAACCACTAACATTGAAAGACAGAACAATTCCAGAAAGAGGCCAACGTCACTGTATCGTGGCATATCACCTGTCGAGACAGTATTGAAACCAGCATTTAGCATTTGCTTTGCTAGGTTCCCTAGAAATTGCAGGGATTTTTCATTGCTTTCTCAAGGTCCTCAGCAAACCAAATGACAACACTGCACCTTAATTTCATAATGCACCATTTGAGAAGTTACCTTCAGGTGTCAGGTGTCAGCAATGTTTATTGCTGTAAGGGATTATATTCCCTAAAAACAGATGATTTCCCATTGGAATATGCCTTGCCATTGCAGCTGTGATTTGTGGTTTTCAAACCTACTACCTTAAACCTGTAAGCAAAAAAAGCAGCAATTTCTTACTCCTAAAACCAGCACTAAAATAGGCAGAACTCTAAAATTAGCACCAGAGTACGGCTGCGAATCAGCAGCAGCCTTGTGTTGTTGGCAAGCTGTTTAGCAGTGCTCATCCTAAATGAGGTACAAGTTTAGGCTCAAGGTCTTGGAAATGCACTTTTTGTTTGAATTACAATGTTGACTTAGTTATTTTTTAAACCAATTTCCAATGACAATGATTTGGAGACAGTCTGTGATTATGTGAATGCACCTTTTGCCTAATCCTGTTTGCTTCCATTTTAGCAGTACTGTAAATCGAAAAACTGTTACTGACAAAAGCTGATTATAGTTACATACAAAAACACAACTAAATAAATGCATTGCCATAGGGTTATGATTTGGAGATGCCAGTGTTGGACTGGGGCATACAAAGTTAAAAATCACAACACCAGGTTATAGCCCAACAGGTTTAATTGGAAGCACATTAGCTTTATGAGCGGCGCTCCAAAAGGTTGTGTGCTTCCAATTGGGCTATAACCTGGTGTTGAGAGATTTTTAACTTTGTATGTTGTAGGGTTAGTCTTAGATGTTTTCCTAGCTATAGAATAATTTTAATTCAGAAAGGGACATGCTTTGGCTAAAATAATTTATATGCAGAGTAACTACCAAATATGAAACTTACTTTACCAAACAGATAGATTGGGATGGGGAGAGGGAAGGGGGAGGTATAATTTCTGCAGTATTTAAAGAGCTATGTGGAAAGTGCAGAAAGTGTGATTGATTGGATAGCTTGACCAAAGAATACACAAAGGAATAACAGGCTGACTGGACTCATTCTATCTTGTATCATTCTATGAATCCATCATTCCCATATTCCTGTGGGAACGAAGGTACTGGTGAAAAATTATGTCTTCCATTCTCCCATCCAAACAAATTTTCCCCTGATCTTACCATAACATTTTCTTTATACTTACGTTATATGCAGTTATTTATGTTCGCAAGTGGAGTAGTAATCAATGCAGTAATATTATAATTTGTGACATTTGGTTTACAAAATTAAAGCCCTCAGAGGACTTTACCATGAAGTTCATAAAATAGAAAACATTTGCCATCTGTAGGTCATGGTGCAGTGCTCTATGACTAATGGAATGTGTTAATCAAAAAACCTAAATGACACGCAGTATTCGGTTCTATTTTGAATATAAATAAAATAGTATAGGATGCAAGGACATTTACAAGTATCCTTATGCCTGATGTTATGACTTTGGATACTTGTTATATTCGATATTACCCATTCATAATCGATCATTCTTCAATTTTAGAATGACTTGCTGAGAAGCAAACATAGTTAAGCATGATATGTGGCTTTACAGCATTCTGAAGTGACAGCTAAAGGCCATGTTGAACCAGCAATTTGTTCGATTTACAGTAACTTAATGCTAAACATATCAAAAGCACAACAGCGCAGTGACGTCAGGAACCTGAATTCTGAGCGACTCAGGTAATAAAGTATGTCGCTTCAGACTGACATGCATTTTATTCCACTTACCATAGGATATGAACCAGCAGCACATGAGAGAGAAAATATTTTTCATCAAGGAATAGCATTTTGCTTCAAATGCTTAGAGAGAGACCTTGTACTTAACTAACAGCAAGTGAACAGAAGCTTTAAAATGTCAGTGCTCCAGTGTTTTAATTGCCATACTCTCTTAACCAAATAGCTTAGGGTTGAAATTTGTCATAAACAGGAACACAAAGCAGGTTTATAACCAACAACCAATCTATTTTACATTATGTCCAATTTTAATTTCTACTACAATTTGATGGAAACAAAACAGTGCTACGAAAATGAAAACAAGAAACTAGTTTCTATGACGCAGTTTCTCTCTTTTGGTGAAGGTCAATTTCATTCTCGACTCACGTGTCCTAAAATAGCAGAACCACAGAGGTAAGCAAATTCTAGTGCCTCTACTTGTTGAGCAGCAAACATTTAGTTCTGTACATTATATAATAAATGTTAGAAGTACATAAACAGAAAGTGAAGAAACTTAGCAGATTGGCAGCACTTGCAGAGAGAAAACAGTTAATGTTTCAAGTCCAGTGACCCTCCTTTTCTGAAGAGAATGCTTGCTGGACTGGAAACATTAATACCTTTCTGACCACAGATGCTACCAAACCTGCTGAGGACCTCTAGCAATTTCTGTTTTGCTTCAGATTTCCAGCATCTGGAGTTCTGTATTCATTCTGAAGTTCTCTGTACTGTATTTTGAATCAAAAAAACCTTAATCAAAGCAAACCATGCAGATTGTTGCAACCAAAATGTCTCTTCACTGAAATTAAAGATGTGCAGATCATCAGAATTATGTTTTGACAATTATTTTGATTTAATGGGTGTGGGAAGTGTTTCCTGAGGCTTGAAGAAATTGGGAAATTAAAGGATTGCTGCATGGCATAGGTCAATGCTTCCTCAGGTCAGATGGAAGTGTGCTTCTCCTCTGTTTGTTTCTCAAGCTAATCTATTAGTTGGCTGACTCAAACATCACCCCACCATCATGACTTCTCCCACTGCAGCCTTCCTGACCCAGTCTCAATATTGTCAGCAAAAAAGAATATAATGGTTTAATTAAAAACAGTTCAATTGTTATCCCAGGAGTTGGCATGGGCCTCACACCATCCTTGTAGCTACAGCGGTGACTATATTCAGTTCGAGTAATTGAAAAGTGCACAAACCCTTACTAACATTGCAAATCTAAACTTTCAGACATTCAACAATAGAAAAAACACTGGACTCATTGTATCAATGTACTGCACTACTTTTAACAGTTATTTCATTGTGTATTTACAATGCATTTACTATAAGGTTAGATATTGTGTAAGGGGAGAGACAAGCAAGGCATGGTCAATTTATCTGAAACCAGATTTCAATTCACTTCTCATGCTGTGGTATATGCCCAAGTCCATGCCATTACATTACCTACTTAGTGGCTAACTAGCTAGTCCAATTGAAGACCAATGCACGAATAATAAACACATGGATGACATGGTGTTGTATAAACTATGTCCTGCAATGTGAATAAGATCTCTCTTACTTGCTGTACAATCAGAAGAAAATATGTTGGAACTTTCAATCTTATTCGATCAATTTTCTTTTCTTAGAGAATCTGGATTTTATACATCCTACTCTAACGAAAGGTTTCATACAAACCATTAACTTTTATTTTATCTTTAAATACCAACCAGTCAGATGTGCATTTCCAGCACTTTGGTTTTATTTTAACAATGATTTCTGGTCAAATCAGATCCCACTGAACAGAAATTAACATTTTGGTCAAATTAAGTGACCAGCTCGTACACATAATAAAATGACAAATACACATTTTCCATCTATAATTCACTGAAAATTAAAACAGAATCAAAGGGTAGCAACATTAAATTTGATAATTACTTTTGGAAGCTTACATGTACCTTAGTTATGTAGCAATGTCAAAACCTTGCAAGCATAATGAAAAGAATACCTAGAATACTGGGTTAAAGGAGAGCTCTATGACAACTTCATAACAGCACTTCCACTTCTAACTAAATTCTCCTGCAATTCATATCCTGAAGTGTGTCATTCCCCTCGACCTTTATGATGCTCCTTAAAACCAACCCCACTGATCACATTTACAGTCACCTGCCCTTACATCCCCCAGGCTCTCCAATGAATTTTCCAATTACACATCTTGTAAAATGAATGGACTGTTCCAAGTCAAAGGGAACGTGTACATGCTGTTTCAGCTTCAATGGAAAATAAAAATCTAATTACGTTCTAGGACTCTGACAAAGAAATAAGATAGAAAAGTTACTGTAATTCCGACAGCTGTGGAGCAATTCTACCTGAGAATTCTTTTAATGCTCCATTTTCATGTAATGTCTAGCTAGCCGGAGTCTGACCCTGATCTCTACAATACCATAAATTGTTGAAGACCAAAGACAAGTCAAATGTGTGAACAATAAATATGAGAGACTGATTCCTCTCAAGCAGTCCAAGTGTTATAATTAAGAAACAAATCAGACAATTTCTAAAAATCTTAGGATCATGTCCTTGCCAGAATTTGAATCTTGCGATTTTTCAGGGAAAAAGAAATTGGAACCTTACTTCAGTAAATAGGAGACATGAAATCAAGTGAATACATTTCTAGGTGGTACCACGGGTTATTTGAGTCAAAGCAGAGAAAATGACCAACATGTCACAATCCAATAACTAACCTAACATGCTGCCAATATACCATCTAGCCAAATTATTCTGCTAAGTCATTTTGAATTAACAATTAAAACTGAATGTATAGCAATTTATAGAAATGTCCAAATTTTAGTCAACCAGAATTGAGACTACTGCAGGATGTTTCATCTTGCTTGCTACTTACCCTACCGTAAGTTGTGCTGTTACAAGCAAAACATGGTATTTCAAAAACCGAGCGACTGAGCAGCAAAACAGAAGGAAGGAGATTGCAGTTGTAACAATGTTTTGGGCACTCAATGTTCTCCTCCTTAATGGTCAAGGCATCATAGGTTCATTCCCAGCATGTTCCTACTGTTATATAATTTCTAGCATCATTTAGTGGTATGAAAGCCAACAAGAATGAAACAGAAATTCAGTGCATATCTTCAGTACTAGCTAGCTTTTTGAGAAACTCCGTTCATAAATGAAATCAAATGCACTTTTAGTTAACTGTGCACCAGTTTCTTCCCCCAAGCCATCAGACTCCTTAACATTGTATGGTCACATTCTATCCTATTTGCAATTCTTTGCACGACTTTTCGAATTGCTGCTAAAACAATGGTTTATTAATGATCGTTCATTATTAAACTGTGAGTTGTCTACCACTGTGCCTATTGTTTTGTGTCAGAAATTATTGTGCTGCCTTGTGTTGCACTTTTCTTATACACTTTATGCTGCCTGTATATATGACTGTACTCTCGAGTAATTTGTGTTTTACATGTAGCACCTTGGTCCTGGAAGAACACTGCTGTGTTTTTACTGTATCAGTTATATATGGTAGAAATGGCAAATACAGCTATACTCTTGACTCTGGTAAGGATTAAGTTTTAAATTTCGAGAGAGCAGAAGATCATGTATATCAAAAGTGATCAAAAGGTCTATTGTTAACTTACCATCTGAAATTTCATCAGGCTTTCTCCTTTTCTCATAAATGAAGATAATTGCAACAAGCACAATCACCTCTGCAACGATTCCCAAAAAGGGCCAGAGAGCAGCTAAACGGCCACGAACTCGAAGGTGAATGGTTACCGCTCGGGTGCCAATCTCATTGGTTGCATTACAAACATAATATCCTTGGTCTTCCTCAATAGTCAGAGAACGGATGTGCAACTGTGTCTCATGTGCTGTATTCTTGATTTCAAATTTTGTTGTTGTATTGGTAATTACCTACATTAGAAACAAACATTCCTTTAAAACATTAATTTCAAATCGCAAGCAGTAATCAAATATTCACAATATTCTCAATGCTAATAAAACACTTCCATATATATTAAGACACATCAGGTTTTCAAATATATCATGGTTTCAAATGGTGGATGTCTGCTTTTTAAGTGATGATGTTTTTTATTCATTCACTGGATGTGAGTACCACAGTTGGGCCAGCATTTATTATCCAATTGTTGTTGCCCTCATGAAAGTAGTGGTGACCTGGCTCCCCGAACTGTTGCTGTCCATTTGGTGAAGGTAGACCCACAATGCTATTTGGAGGTAGCTATAGGTTCTTCACAACAAAAGTGAAGAAAGAGACAAATTATTTCCAAATCAGGATGGCAAGTGGCTTACAGTGAACTTATAGCCGGTGGGGTTTCCATATATCTGCCATTCTTGCCCTTATTGCTGGTGGCATTCTTCAGAAGGGGCTGTCTAATAAGTCTTGGCGAATTTCACAGTGCATCTTGCAGATGATACACACTGCTGATATTCAGTGGAGGAAGTGAACATTTGTGGACAGTGTTCAATAAATGGGCTCTCTCCTGGATGGTGTCAAGCTGGAAACATCCTCCTTTCTCACCTTACAATGAAAGGGAAGGTCACTGATGTAAGCAGCTGAACATGGCTGGATTGAGGACACTACCCTGATGAACACCTGCAGGAAGTCTCATATAGCTGGGAATATATCTCTCCAATGACCACAATCATCTTTATTTTAGCTAGATATGACCAGCTTTTCACCCTCACCACTGCTAAATGCCACAGGCTCTAGGGTTTTGTTCAGGCACCTTGTGATCCACCTCCTCTGGAATGCAACTTTTATGTCCACATTTGAACCAACGCTGTAGTGCAGTCAGGAGCTAAGTGATCTGGTGGAGTCCAAACTGAGCAATAACGAGCAGATCACTGCAAAGTAATTGCTGCTTGTTAGCACTTCATAATACCATCTATCACTTTTCTGATGATAGAGATAGGATGACTGGATGGAAACTAGCAGTGTTGGAGTTATCGCGATCTGTGTGTACAGGAAATTCCACATTGTTGCGCAGATGTCAATGTTGTAGCTGTATTAGAATAGTTGGCTAGAGGGACAGCAGGCTCTGGAGTGCATGTCCTCAGCACCACTGCCTAAATGTTGTTAGGCCCATAGCCATAGAACCTCCAGCTGTTTCTTGATATGTGGAATGAATAGAATTTGCTGAAGACTAGCCTCCAGAGATGCCCAATATCACAGATGAGGCAGAGATAGATCAACCACCCAGCAATGCTGGTTGAAGATTTTTGCAAATGCTTCAGAGCCTTCTCTTTTCCACTGATGGCTGGACATCTCCAATAGAGTATGGGGATATTTGTGGAGTCCTGTCCTCCAGTCAGTTGTTTAATATCCCACCACCATTCACAATAGGATGTGTCAGGACTTCAGAGCTTAGATCAGATCTCTTGGTGGTAGAATAACTTAGACTTAGTTATCAGTCACTTCTTATACTGCTTGGCCCACCAATCTTTTTTTCAAGCTTCAATAAGTGGACATGTCATTTTTAGAATGTCCTTCTGCATTCTTCATTGAAACAAGATTTTGAGGGGACTTGAATATAAAAGCAGAAATGTACCTCTCTGAGGCTGTAGAAGGCTCTAGTCAGGCCACATTTGGAGTAGTGTGCACAGTTTTGGGCCCCATATCTCTGGAAGGATGTACTGGCTCCGTCATTTTTAGAATGTCCTTCTGCATTCTTCATTGAAACAAGATTTTGAGGGGACTTGAATATAAAAGCAGAAATGTACCTCTCGGAGGCTGTAGAAGGCTCTAGTCAGGCCACATTTGGAGTTGAAACTTTATTGCTGGAACAGCACAGCAGGTCAGGCAGCATCCAGGGAGGAATGAAAAGTTTAACATATGAGGAACATTCGAGGACTCTGGGTTTACACGATGGAGTTTAGAAGGATATTGGGGGGGGGGGGGGGGAAATATAATTGAAACATACAGAATACGGAATGGCCTGGACAGAGTAGCTATTGGGAAGATGATTCTATTCGTAGGATAGACCAGGACCCGAGGGGACAGCGTTCGAGTAACGGGAACACCTTTTAGAATGGAGATAAGGAGAATCTTCTTCAGCCAGAGTGGTGAATCTATGAAATTCACTACCACAGAAGGTTGTGGAGGCCAGCTCAGCGGAGTATATTTAAGACTGAGATAGATAGGTTCTTGAGCACCAAGAGCATCAAAGGTGCTGGGGAGAAAGAGGATGAGAAACTTATTATCAGCCATGATTGAATGGCTGACCAAGCTCGATGGACAAAATGGCCTAATTTCTGCTATGTCTTATGGTAGCGGCTATGTCCTTTAGGACTTGACCACTTTGGTCAGTAGTGGGCCTGCCGAGCTACTTTTAGTAACTGACTGGTCACCTAACCAAGGTACGTTCTGTTCCCTTGTCACCCTCAGTGCTTCCTCCATGTGGACACAGACTCGACGCAAGGCTGGGTTTTCACAAGGTGTCGAGTGAACATTCAGGACTTCCTGGACAACTCCCTCCTGACTATTTATCACTTTGCTCCCATCTCTGCTGAACCTTTCCTGTTAGTGGTACATGTCATACCACAGAAAGATGATCGCATTTTGACCAGCTGTTATATAGATCTCCCAATTTCGGAATTAGCTCCCAGACATCAATGAGGAGAATTCTCAAGTGTTGGCAAGGCTGAATTTGCCATTTTGTCTTCCATAGAATCCAGACAGTGTGGGAGCAGGCCATTTGGCCCAACGACTCTCTGAAGAGCATCCTACCCACACCTCCTCACTCCCCCACCCCCACCTACATTTCCAATGGCTAATCCATCTAGCCTGCACATACTTGGACACAATGGAGAATTTAGCACTGCCAATCCACCTAATCTGCACAGCTTTGGGTTGAGAGGAAACCAGAGCACCCAGCAGAAACCCAGCACAAACAGAGTCACCCAATGCTGGAACTGAACCAGGGTCCCTGGTACTGTGAGGCAACAGAGTTAACTGATGAGCCACCAATTCTTAGTCAATACCAGTTATCTATCTGGTTTCACTATTTGAGACATTTTTAACATTGATACGTTTTATTCATGAGGGGAATGTGGGCATCACTGCATGGGCCGCATTTCTTGCCTGTCCCTAGTTACCCTTGAGATGGTGGTGGTAAGCAGCTGCCTTGAACTGCTGCAGTCCCTGTGCTGTAGTGAGACCACCAATACTGAAGGGAAGGAATTCCAGACATTTAACCCAACAAAATTGAAGGAATGGGTGTATGCTTCGAAGTTAGGATGGAGAATGACTTGGGGGAGAACTTGCAAATGTATCTGCAATTCTTTTCCTTCTAGATGGCCATTGTTTTGCAGGTGCTGACTAAGAAAACTTGAATTTCTGCAATGCATTGTGTAGATAGTACACACTGCTCCAATTGAACATTGTTGGTGGATGTGGAGTCAAATCAAGCAGTCTGAATTCACCCATACGTGTTAAGCTTCAGGTGTTGTTGGAGCTGCACATATCCAGGCAAGTGAGGGGTAACTAGGGAGAGAATAAGGCCCCTCAAAGATCAGCAAGGCAGACTTTGTGTGGTGCCGCAGAAAATGGGGGAAGATACTAAATGAGTATTTTGCATCTGTATTTACTGTGGAAAAGGATATGGAAGATATAGACTGTAAGGAATTAGATGGTGACATCTTGCAGAATGCCCATATTACAGAGGAGGAAGTGCTGGATGTCTTGAAACGGGTAAAGGTGGATAAATCCTCAGCACCTGATCAGGTGTACCTGAGAACTCTGTGGGAAGCTAGAGAAGTAATTGCTGGGCCTCTTAGTGAGATATTTGTATCATCGATAGTCACAGATGAGGTGCCAGAAGACAGGAGGTTGGCTAATGTGATGCCACCGTTTAAGATGGGTGGCAAGGACAAGCCAGGGAACTGTAGACCAGTGAGCCTGACGTCAGTGGTGGGCAAGTTGTTGGAGCGAATCCTGAAGGACAGGATGTACATATATTTGGAAAGGTAAGGACTGATTAGGGATAGTCAACATGGCTTTGTGCATGGGAAATCATGTCTTACAAACTTAATTGAGTTTTTTGAGAAACTAAGATGAATAATGAGGGCAAAGCGGTAGATGTGACCTCTATGGACTTCAGTAAGGCATTTGACAAGGTTCCCCATGGGAGACTGATTAGCAAGGTTAGATCTCACTGAATACAGGGAGAGCTAGCCATTTGGATACAGAACTGGTTCAAAGGTAGAAGACAGAGGGTGGTGGTGGAGGGTTGTTTTTCAGACTGGAGACCTGTGACCAGTGGAGTGTCACAAGGATCGGTGCTGGGTCCTCTACTTTTTGTCATTTACATAAATGATTTGGATGCAAGCAAAAGCAGATACAGTTAGTAAGTTTGCAGATGACACCAAAATTGGAGGTGTGGTGGACAGTGAAGAGGGTTACCTCAGATTACAACAGGATCTTCAACAGATGGGCCAATGGGCTAAGAAGTGGCAGATGGAGTTTAATTCAAATAAATGCGAGGTGCTGCATTTTGGGAGAGCAAATCTTAGCAGGACTTAATGTTAAGGTCCTAGGAAGTGTTGCTGAACAAAGAGACCTTGGAGTGCAGGTTCATAGCTCCTTGAAAGTGGAGTCGCAGGTAGTTAGGATAGTGAAGGTGGTGTTTGGTATGCATTCTTTTATTGGTCAGAGTATCGAGTATAGGAGTTGGGAGGTCATGTTGCAGCTGTACCGGACATTGGTTAGGCCGCTGTTGGAATATTACGTGCAATTCTGGTGCAATGGGCTGGGTGCTGGCAGGTGGGACTAGATTGGTTTGCAACATTTGGTCGGCATGGACGGGTTGGACCAAAGGGTCTGTTTCCATGCCGAATATCTCTATGTATTCCATCACACTGACTTATGCTTTGTAGATGCTGACAAGCTTGGAGTCTGGTGTTCAGTTCCTTGTTGCAGTATTCCTACTTTCTGACCTGCTCTTGTAGCCACTGTATTTACATGGCTACTTCTGTCAAGTGTCTGGTCAAGTTAACACTCTACAGGTTGACAGTGGGGTATTCAGCGATGGAAACTCACAATGTCAAGAGGCAGTGGTTAGTTGTCCCTTAGTGGAGATGGTCATTGTCTAACATTAATGTGGTACGAATGTTACTTGCCACTTATCAGCCCAAGCTAGATACTGTCCAGGTTTTGCTGCATTTGGACGTAGATTGCTTCAGGATCTGAGTCATCGCAAATGGTGCTGAAATGTTTTCTAGTCATCAGTAAATTATCACAACTTCTGATCTAATGATGGAGAGAAGCATTCATGAAGCAGCTGAAGATGGTTGGACCTAGAATACTACTGATGAATTTTTGCAGAAATGTCCTGAAGCTGGGATGACTAACCTCCAACACCAGCCGTCTTATGTCAGATATGACGCCAAATCAAGTCCAAAATTACATAATGCTGTTCAATGTAACAACAGTACTCCAACAGCTCCCTCATTCCAGGCTTTGATGAACAATTCAGACTGATGTTCAGTAAAAGACTATTGGGTTTAAAATATATATTACATACATTTCCTTTAACTATATGCTTAAAATGATATTTTAAGTAGTTGTTAGCCACAGATGATCTCGATTATATTAGAAAAGCGCACAATGTGCTCATGAATCTAATTGTATAACTATGAGCAAAATTGTGAACTGTGATACAAAAGCTGAATCACTAGAACTCAAACACTTTTGCAATGGCTGCACTTCAATCATGCTTATCTCAATGGGAGGAACAGAAATATTTTAATAGTTGATTAAATATGTTGATGCTGCATTTCACAGCAAAATTAAAAATGCTAACGGTAAAGGAGTAGTACTGAATAGGTGTAATCAAAGTATTGAAATATCTTAAGACAGTCATGAACAGTTAGTTAATAATGTCCTTGTTTACCTCATCACCGTCATTAGTCTTTCGAGACCACAACCAGTTCTCGACTGGTGGATACCCGCTGCTTTTGCACGTGAGTACACCAACATCACCTTCGTTCCCATGTTCAGATTTCTTGTCACTGCTTACACCAGGTGCAGCTAGGTTAAAAAAAAACTTTTTACACATTTTCAAAACGAGCCCAATCAACACTCTCCATTTCTGCCAGAGTTTGCATCAACTGCCTTCACCCTCTACCCAGCAAAGCGCCGACCTCACCATATCATCATGGCACATCATGGACTAATATAGAACACATTTCAGCAGTTCAATACTGAAGTTTGCAGCTCAATGAAACCTTACATTTCAATGTGCTGCTGGACTGCTGTGTTCAAGGACAGGCACCCATCTCATACATCAGATCAGTGTGTATTTTAGAGCACTTAGCTTGATTTCTTAGTACTCATTTGAACATTCTCAGAATCTCTGCCTTGCCTTTTAGCACCAGAAAGCCAAGTAGCCAGTCATGTTTGCCAGTTCTGATCTAGAGGGTGGAAATGTTGGTGTACAGCACTGTATCACACTTACAACATATGCAACTCACTGCATATGGTTCAACCAAATGGTCATGTCCAAAGTCTAAAGATTAGTCTTTAGTCCAGTCAAGGGGCACTATGATCAGTGAGGGAGCTGGTCCACTCGGTCAAGAAAGGTAATAAAAGGCATTCAAAGTGAGTGAGTTGGCCACTCAGAAGACGTGAGTTCAGGGGAAAGAGTGGACAAGAACTATTGTGGGAAGATAGGCCATGAACCATGGGAGTCAGATGCAATGGCAGTGTTAGAATGAGTATGAGATAACAGAAATAGTGGGACTTACAGTTGTGGAGCACAGGCCATTAACCTTAAGAATTTCTGCAGAGTCCTCTGGAGCAAGGCCAATGCTGGATGGTTATTTTAGACCAGGCTAGCAGCATTTGAAACGGTGTATAGCCAGAGTGGTAGAGCACAAGATTATGCCACAGCAGAGTCATACAGATGGGGTGTGTAGGTGAGCAGCAGGGAACCGTGTAAGTAGCCAAGGGTCATGGAGGGAAACCTTGCTACAAACTTCCCAAAAGTGACGTAGCCAGAATATGGGAAAATTCATCTGATTTTTTCAACAATTCTTTTGTAATTACATGCACATCTATCACAGAAACTGGACAGGACTCCAATCTATACTTTTATTCAGCTTGTTCACACTATCATCAAGGAATATGCATGTAAAATTCTTTACCTTTCACATAGATGCTACGGTTGACAACAGGTGTAGTGAAATAATGGCAGCTGTATTCTCCTGAATGTTTTGCATCAACACCAGTCAGTCTAAAGAAAAAAAGTGAATGCAGTCAAAAGAAAAATATTCCAATTAAACACACAAGATTCTGTTATGAACAATAACGGATTTTCTGGGTGAAATATTTATTCAATTAAAGAAACCAAAATTTACCATGTAAGCATTTTCTAAAATAAAAATCGTAAACTGACTCTTAATCCTGAAGGAGGCTGATGAACTTTAAAATGTGGCTGCATGCTAGACATAACTAATGAAGCCTATATGACATGTGACTACTTCCTAAAGGCCATGTACACCAGAAACAGAAAATTAAATGCTTATTTTGATTCCAATTTTGTTACATGCTCCAAGACATTGTCAAAGGAACCACATATAATGCACTTATAATTTAAACCGCTGAGAAAAAATAATTTTAATCAACTTTTAACTCAACATTTCACAGTTATATATTCAGTTTCTTATGGATCCTGTGTGTAAATGGTACAAAACTTTTTAATCCATTTGACCCACTGACTTCTGCTGTTTTATTTATTAAACACATTTGGCATCTCAAGAGCTGAAAGTTTGGTATCCCAAAACTGTTGCAATGGAGATTGGACAGTTATAACAACCATTCTCCTGCACGTAGTCACCCTTCCTATCCCATACTCTCAGTTTTCACTGACGGCTCTGAATGGTTGACAGGCGTTCAAAAAAGAACTTATTTTCTCAACAGACTTCCTCGATCCAACCTGGTCTGGAGCCACAGTATTTAGATCTACGTTAGTTTCAGGTCAATGGTAAATCCTGAGACTGTTAATTGTAGGGACTTTAGCAATGGTAATGCCATTGGTTATATTCCTCTTTTATAAGAAATGATCAGTACATTGCAGTTGTGTGGCACAAGTTACTTATCAGTCAGAGTGTAAGCGTTGTACCAGGTTTCACTGTATATGGGCACAAAATGCTTTAGTATTGAAAGAGTCGTGAACAGTGCTGAACACTTTTACAGCAGACATCCCCACTATATCAATTTGACGAAGGAAAGTCATTGATTAATCTGCTGAAAAGGGTTGCGCACATACTGTACCAAAGAACAGTTCCAGTGTGTCCCTGATGCAGAGATGATCCAACAATCACACCACCTCACTTGGTGTCAGGTATGACTCCAACCAGAAGAAATCTGTCCAGACGTTCAGTTAGTCCAGTTTTGCTAGGGATCTTTAATGTCACACTTGGGTCAAAAACTGCCTTAGTGTCAAAGGGAGTCACTTTCACCTCAGCTCTGGAATTTCGTTCTGCTGTCCATGTTTGGACTAAGGCTGTAATGAGGTCAGGATTCAAGTTGACATGGCAAAAGCCAAATTGTTACTCTGTTCAAGTGCTAATTGATAACACTGATGGATGGGGTCATCGATACTTTGCTAATGATTGGACAGAGACTGTTAAGGCAACAATTGGCCAGGTTGGGTTTGTTCTGCTTCTTGTGTAAAGGATGCACATGGCCAATTTTTCACATTGCCAGACAAATGCACAAAGATGGATGGAAATACTGCAATTTTCAGTACAAATGTGCTGACCCCTTCCCATCATTGAGGCTGGACACGTTGTGGAATTGTCCACACAGCATGTGGTATTCAATCTGACCTCTTGCAATTGCTGAGCCCCATCTGTTGCATACTGCTTCTGATGCTGGGCATGCCAGTATTTTTGTGATGTAACTTCAGAGCCACACCTCATTTTCAATATGCCTGACCGGCGCTGCACTCCTTACTGAAAGAGGTAGAGCTGGCTGCCTGGATTGATGGTAATGTTAGAGTGGAGGATATGCTGGACCATGAAATTACAGATTATGATTGAATACAATTCAGCTGATTGCCCATAGCACTTCACGATGCCAGTTGAGTCACCAGACCTGTTTGAAATCTGAACCATTTATCACAGTTGTAGCACCACACAAAATGGAGTATATCCTTAATGAAAAGGACAGTACTTCATCTCCACATAGGTGGTCTGTACCATCATGAGCATGCAACAGACAGATTGGTGAGAACTAGGTCAACTGGACTTTTCCATCATTGGTTACCTCACCACTTGTTGCAAACTCAGTCTCGTAGCTATTTTGGCAAAAGTTGTGATAACGAACCATTCTTGGTAATGATCATTTAAGCTTCCTACCTAAACGTATATACTGTACTTTTGCCACCCTTAGTGCTTCCTCCAAGTGATTTTCAACATGGTGGAATCGTGCTTTATCAGCTGAGGGAATGGGGCAGTAGGTGATAATCTAGAGGTTTCAGTATCCATGTTTGATGGAAAGCATACACAGGGTTCAGACTTACTGGTGACATTTCCCAAGGACAAGACATAAACATAATTAATATAGATATCACCATCCATGTGTATCTGTTTGCATACTTTGTATTATGTCATCTTGTCACTAAAAGCAAACTTAGAAGTGGCCTGCTCTGCATCCCACCCTACAATGTACTCAGGCATGAAGTAACCAACTGAACCCAAGCCTTCATGTACAAAAACAGGAAATTAGACACAGCAGAAATGGGTGACAGGATTATAGAATATATTTCTTAACTAGATAAGAGACGGTAAAGAGAAAATAAAGGTGCATGCAGGAAAAATTAAAATAGACAGTCTAAGGCAAAAAGCAAATGGCTGAGGTGGGAGAAAAATATGTAATCATTCACAAATCTGATGAACTAGTGCCACCAACAGCATAAAATCCAAGTGCAAACTAGCTTTTATGCAAAGGCATAGATAAATATTAATCAAAAATTGGAGCAACTGCAAAACATTGTAGCAACAGATACCTTCAACAAATTGCCAAATAAAGCAAGAATCACTGCAACAATTTTCCAAAAATCTGAATATTCATAAATAGTATGTAAATATCTTGGATGAGTGGCACAAAAGGTTTGAAAGAGAAAAAAATTCAGGAAACTTTTTAATGCAAAGTTTAAATACTCAAATTCCTACAATTCAAACTTGAATGAAAGACGTTGTGACAGTAAATATAGGAGCAATTTGTACTGAAAGGTCCAATACCTATGCCAAATACTAATATGAAACAGGACTTTGCTCATGGACAAAAATCCCTCCTGGGGTGGAGGCAGAGAGAAAGGAGGAGAGGATAGTTTAAGAAAAACAGTAACAACAAAGCATTACAACAATGGGGTAATGGAAGAAAAACATCCTAATTGGTAATTCTGACAAGTTATTGACGTGTTTTTTCTCTTAAAAATAGAATTATTCAGGAGCTAGCTGACAGTAAAAACACTGATACGTACGTGTATTCCATAATTGTTGAATTCCCACTGTTACTGGTGTCTGAGATATTCATGCCATCCTTTTTCCACACATGCCCCTCAATAACAGAGGGTGGATTTGTCAGGTTGCAGCGAAGTATTGTTTCTGATAAAGATTCCCCCAACTCCAAGAAAGGAGGATCCACAAGAATTATTGGGTCTGGTTGTAAGAAAGAATGAGGAGTTGTTCAGCTTGAGACTAAGATTGCCACAAAACGTAATCAAGCTTTCATACTTCATTCAACATTCATTTTGTTTTAATAAATACACGCATGATCCACACAAAGCACTAACAACAATAAGCCTCAAATAATTCAATTAACAATTTTACTATTTAAAAGCATGAACTATAAACATGCAGAAACCATTTTCAATTCAATATATGGCTTTCAACTCAAACAATAGTCAAGTGAAAGCTTGCACTGTGAACTGAAATATTATTGGACAGTTTTTAGTAGTATTACAAAAAGTATAATTGCTTTGTTGAGACATTTGCACAAATTGGTTTCAAAGGAGGAAAGTAAACTACTAAAGCTCTTTACAGCAGCAAAATGCAAACCCTCTACAAACCCTCCCAAAGAACGGTCAAAAATACTTTTTCCACTGACCACAAAAGTACATGACCTGCCCAGAATGTTGATAATCAACTAAGTTGATGAGTCAAATCACATGTAAATAAATCTTGATGATCTGGTTTCTAGAAAAATGAGGTGCAGGTTCAAGTCCCACCCTCTCCAGATGTGTGAAATTACATCTGAATAGATTGATTAGGAAAATACCTCCATCATAGTAACCAAACTACTGTTTTGTTGTCACAAACGTCAGCCTACACAAAACAGATAGGATTCTTGAGCTATCTGCTAGTTTGATCTCTGCACAAAAAGATACAAAGTTGAATAAAAGTGTTGAAACAGAGACCATTCTGTAAAATCTAAAAAGAAAGTCACGTACCCTCAACACTATATAAACCCATTGGTAATATGCCAGCATCATCATCTTAGAGAGACTGGTTGCTGTTCGTAAATAAGGGTACACAATAACCAGTTCATTCATTGGTACAAAAGAAAATGTTACAACCAAGAAGTCTGATCAGGGACTGAGGTTCCTGTTTATTCTCATTTTCCCACACTTAATAGGTTTGCACTGTATTATTTTAGCTACTGTAACAAACTAGCAAAATGCAAGGGCACTACAGCACAGGACATGGCAAGGAGAAGATTAAGGAGAATTCTATGCACTCAAAGTCAGAGTATGGATGGAGAGAACATGGCAACCAGTACAGATATCAAAATGACAATCACAATGTAGCCATTAAGACACCACTGAATAATCTATGCATTCCTAAAGTTTTCAGGTGCCATCTTCTACCTTTGAAGGTAAAAGTGCTAAGTTCAGTAACAAAGTGTGAGATTGCAACATTACAAAATATTTTTTTTTAAAAGATAAATGGTAAGCAAAACCTTTCTTATTCCAAAATTTGGTCCATAATGCTTTGGAGGGGTAAACAAGTTTAAAATGTTTGTTTTTTCTTTTAAGCAATAAAAATGTGCAGTTTCCAATAGCTCTCTAAATATTGTGCCTGATCAGTTTCATTAGACAGCTAGAAATCCATTGATTCAAGAGTTCTTCTTGTGGGAGTCAAAATAAATTAAACCTTTTCTTTTCAATATTCAAATGCTGTGAAACAATCTCACAACCTTGCACCAAGTCACTGGATAAAAACAGGCAACTGCTAAGGTGGAGAAGGGTTGGTAAGGCTTTGATCACAGGACAGCGGTGCATGTGCCAGGAGCTTTTCTTGAAAGGATGGCAAAAGGGACACCAATATGCATACCAGGCTCTTGGGACAAAGCTACTGGTACACATGTCTGCCTCAACTTGGCAATCACCACTCACGTTCAATGACTATTAATGTCGCCTGGGACCGTATCCACTTGACTTTTGGACTCTTTTGTAAATCATTACGGTAGGGATCATTACTGGCTCTGCATTCATATATGCCAGTGTCCTCGATACTTAGATTCATTATCTTGATAGAGCTCTTGGCATCAATGTTATAGCTGGAGTTGACTTTGACTCGCCGTTGCCATGCACCATCGTAGAGCTGTGACATTACCTCTGAATCATTGCCCTCTGTGGCCCACCACTGAATTTCAGGTGTGGGCTTCCCAATTACCTCACAGTTCAATTCTACATCCTCTTCCATTAGCTTTACTTCAGACAGAGGTGACTTTGTAAAGCCAGCTGCAATAAAAAGGCCATTTGCAATAAAAGAAAAAGTTGAATACATTTAAGCTGCATACATTTATGTTAATGAACATACACAATAATATTAAAGGAATATACTAAAAATGTTCTCACAAAGCATTACTCCACTTCTCCAAACAAGCACACAGGTGCTTTTGGCACATTGATAGTGCCCAAGGTTCAAGTCCCACCTATTTCAGAGATGTGTGATAAACTTATATATTGATTGATTAAAAATGAGTTTGCTTCTAAATTTCATAATTAAAACACACCATCAGCTAGTAACGTTATGCCACTGCAACTCGTGTCAAGATATGTTAGCCATCAGCATCGGCCACATTCAGTGTGCACTACTCACTTGTTTATGCAATGTATTTAAAGGCAGGATTTTGAAACATTTCAACACACACACACTTATCTGACAGTCAATTAATTGATTCAAATCTTGGAAGGGAAAGATCAGTAATAAAGCTGCCTGTCATGGAATTTCAGTGCACATCCAACAAAAATTTCACAGATAATTGCACAACTTAAAAATACCGAAAGTTGTTGAAACAATGAATAACCACTTCAACACTGCACAAGTTAAAAGAGTTAACTATATTTTAGTTAATTTAGGTTAAACATAGAACTAAAATAATCTGCTTGGTGATATTCTTTCTCAAGATTATTAACTTTAAGAGCGGGGGTAAAGCAGGTAGTCAAGTAAAAGGAGCAGTAAAGTCTAAAAAGCACATTAATACACCAAACATGAAATTCACCAAACATGATGACAGCACAAAATATATTGTGTAACATAAGAAATGTTAACTCTGCATAAAATTACTTTTCAGTCCTTAAATTTTCTTAGTTTTGTTTGCCTTTAACAAGCGAGAGGAAAGAAATTATATTTATGTAGCACCTTCATGTCCTTGGAATATCCCAAACTTCTTTGCAGCTGAAGTTTAGTTACTGAAATTTGTGAAATATGAATGAGCTTTTGTAAAATCTACGTTTTAACACAACTGCATATATAGATTTAGGAAGTGGCTCATTTATTGATGAATTATTGTTTCAGGAGATTACAGAACTGGAGATTGATTTTCTTACCCTATGTGCAAACATTTAAAGGGAACTCAACTCCAGTTCAGTAACTTTTTAGAATGCCTCATGAAATGTAATGCCATTTGTCACAAGGACATTAAGGGCTAGAGAGTTTCTATGTCACAAAATCAAGAGTGCAGAGATGTGATCAGAGAAGAAATGCGTTGGAAAAACACAAAAGAAAACATAGGCAGTGATCTACTGATACAGTGAGCAAGTAATTTAGTGAGTGAACAAGTCCTAAGTAACAGACTGGTGGAACTATCTATAAGCAGTTGGAGAAATGAATTGTACTAGAGTATACATAGTGGTTGATACAATGTGGACAAGTTACTGGAGCCAAAGATGAAGGAGAACAAAATATTGTCACAGGAGCAAAAGGTTAAAAAAAAACGTTTCAGACTATTTGGTGAAAAATAAACTAAATGTCCCTACAAATATCTATCCTGGTAAGGGTGCAGAGAGAAAAAAAAACTTTTCAAGAGCATTCAGGACTGGGGGAACCAATCCTCCTCAAATGTGCAACCTCTCCACTTTATCAATGAATATCAGTCTGTAAGCGGGAAGGCAGAAAAAGGTACAGACTCGATGGCCAAAGGGTCTCTTCTGTACTGTACGATTATATGATCCTAAAAGGCATGGTAAACTAGTGAACCTAGATCGTACAAGTGAAACAAAATGAATGCAAGAAAAGGCCAAATATTTTGACCTTAAACGTGACAGAAAGATGGCCTGTGTTGCACTCAGGATGGCACCAAATATTTAAATATTTATACTTCTATCTAAAGACAGTTGACTTTGATGTGTTGGAATACTCTTTAATATTAATCAGTGGCTTGCTGGAGAAAAAATCTCTAATATTAGTAATAAATACACTCTTAACTCTTAAGCCTCAACTGTCTCTGTTCACAAATTAGAAAGGCTTGTTGGCCAACCAGCTATTGTTTTGTTCAGAGTCACCTTGGGCCCTTTACATGAACAAACCTCAAGGGCATCCAATGAAGCCAAATCGTAACTGCCATTAACTCCAGAGAAGACAACATTTAAACGTTTTGACAAAACCAAAATATTGAACTATTTGGGGCAGTATCAATATTCTAAATAATAAATGACATGCTGCCTAGAATCTCTGAATCAGTATAATAACAAAACAATATCCATAAAGTGCAGATTTTTATTCCAATCTTTACACATAGCCATTGCACAAAACAGAAATGAGAAACAATGAAATCTGTGTTATGGATATGGCATGAGCCATATCTTCATTTATTGTTAGTAAAGAACAGATCTTAGTGTTATGTAATTCAGCAGTTATTCAGAACAAACAGTCATCACGTACAAGTTAGGAGTAGGCCATTCGACCCTGCTCGACCACTAGATCATGACTGATCTGAGGAATCCACATTCCAGCCTACCTTTGAAAATTTATCATTTGAGCTCACCAATAACGTGCCTTAAACAATTCTGCTTCTACAGCCTTTTCAGTGAGCGCTCCGAAGGCATGACCTTCAGAATTCTACTCAACCCTGACTTCAATGAGCAACTCTTCATATTTTAACAGCAACTCCTTTTTCTACAGATACCCATAAGCAAACTAGTTCATCTCCTGTATTAGTCTAGCGAACCTTTTCTAACTGTTGCCAACACATTTATATCCTTTGGTAAATAATGAGACCAATAAAGTACACAATACTCCAGATATACCTTCACAATAATTAATAAAATTCTATTAGTTTTCCTAATGCTCCTGTATTCTAACATTTTGCATTTTATGTACAAGGACATTCTCATAGTTCTGCATCTCAAGAATGCTGCAATCTTTCACTATTTGAATAAAAAGCATTTTATTCTTCATGTAAAATCGAAACTCACTTTAGAAACATTTTTCTTTCGATTGAGAATTGTACTTTCAGCTTTAAGGCTGCATATGTGTGTAAGAGCCCAAATGCCATGATTCTTTAAGCATTATTAGGTAAAAGTGTTAGAGATGTGAAATAGTGATAGGCCAATGAAGTTAAAGTACAGCCACTGAACTGAATGCAAAATAGGCTCAAGGGGCTGAATGACCCACTTGTTCTGGTGGAAATTTTATTTCAAAGATACAGAATTTGCCATATATAAAATATAAAAATGGAAAAATGCAGATTCCAGAAACTTGAGCATATTATTTGGTGTTTTTAGGAAAAAGTGCTAGCAAGGTTTTGCCAAGCACAGGGTATATGGCTTTCCGACATTTAATTGAAGATAACATGGTATTATGAAAGTATAGCATTCAGCAAAAGAGGCCTTTTAAAAAAACTACCATGCAACATTTCAGACAAAATGGCAGTGGTAAGGTTTTATTTCTATTCCAGGCTACCTATATAAAAATGCTTTCTACACATACTTATGACCTTAAACAGCAGTAATAAATTCCACTGTAATACAAAGAATTTCTTTTTGAAAAAGGAATCAGCTCCAATTGAAAAGTTTAAAATGAGACAAAAAAGCAAAAAGATTAGGTTCTGAAGAAGTCATAATGGACTTGAAATGTTAACTCTCACTCTCCAAAGATGCTGCTGAGGTTCTCCAGCACTTTGTTTTTATTTCAGATTTCCAATATCGTGTAATTTGATTTGACTCAGATTAGGTAGCTCCTGTAGTAACAAATCCTAAAAGACATTTAGAAAATTAGTGCCATCAGGAGCAGGATTAAAGAGACTCCTAACAAGATGAGGAGAAAGCAGATTAAGTGAGTGACTAACATACTTAGAAATCTGAAATACTGATTTCTCACCACAAGGTGGTAGCAAGAATAATTTTTTCCATCCAAATAGCTGTTTCAGTTCCTTTGAATGATGGCTTATAAATACGTTTTCTGAACTCTGCTTTCACACTTCACTCCAACTGGTGTTTCAATTCTGCCTATTTTTCTCAATTCAGTAATATAGAAGACATGGGTGTGGACATTTTGCCAGCTACTCTCACCATTATTCTCTGGTAAACGGTGATAATCAATGCTTAATAAATAATTGGACACTTATAATTTTCCTTTTATTGGTATTATTTTAGTACCATCATTTACTTCCACACATAGCAGCACAGAACTGAATTTCTACCATAAGATTTCTCAAACGTGGGATTTTAAAAATGTTTTAACATTCCAAAGCATAGATTTATTCAAAGTGCAAGTTAATATCAATTCGAATGGACACTTAGCACTGCTAAGTAATCTGCTAATATTTACACTCCAATACAGGGAACCAAAGGCAGTGTATACAAGTGCCAAATTGAATACAGGTAGTTTTTCTGTAACATGATGGGTGCGTTCTTGTGCAACCCCACATTATAGAAAAACAGTTTTAGAAACAGTGCTTAAAGTGTTGGCAATGTAATCACGTTACAGCCAATGCACGTTTTAAAAGTTCACACTTTATAAACAGTGTCCCCAATTTGTCAATTATGTTAATGAAACGTGCATTATAACAGAACTACCCATACACTTTATGGAACTAAATCTAATGTCCAACTTGATGGACTATCCATGTTACCAAAAATAATGGGCGCCAACAACATTGAAGCTATCACAGGCCATCAGTGAATGTGTAGTACTTAGTGACCAATGAAACAGAGGAATGATCACCTACATGAAATTCTGACAGAAAGCTCCCACCTCCATAAGCAATGGTCTATTTGGTAAAGTGTACCAAAGAAAAATCACAAAGTTTTGCAAGTTGCAACAGAATTTGATATAATGGAGTTCATGATCATTAGAGTCAAATTGTAACATGTATAAAAGCAAAAATTAAGCTGCCGTGCAGACAAATTCCTAGTCATATAGCACGGAAACAGACGCATCGGTCCAACTCATCTACACCGACCAGACATCCCAATCTGACCTGGTCCCATTTGTTAGCATTTGACACAGATTCACTAAACTCCTCCTATTCATAGACACATCCAGGATTCTTTTAAACGTTGTAATTGCACCCACCTTCACTTCTTCCTCTCGCAGCTCATTCCATACACGCACCATCCTCTGCACGAAAATGTTACCCCTCAGGTCCCTTTTAAATCTTTTCCCTCTCACCTTAAACCTATGCCCTCTTGCTGTGGTTTCTCTCACCCTAGGAAAAAGATGTTAGCTATTTACCTTCTCCAACCCGTCATTTTTTTATAAACCTCTCCGTAAAGGTCAGCCCTCCGCCTCAAACGCTCCAGGTGAAATAACCTAACCCTCAACTCAAACCATCCAATCCTGGCAACATTCTTGTAAATCTTTTCTGCACCCGCTCGAAATTAACAACATTCTTACTATAGAAAGGCGACCAGAACTCTACAGTTTTCTAAAACTGGCCTCCATGTCCTGTATAGCTGCAACATGACATCCCAACTCCGACCAATGAAGGCAGACAAGCCAAATGCCTTTCTTCACCACCCTGTCTACCTTTGACTCCACTTTGAAGGAAATTTGCACCTGCAACCCTAGGTCTCTTTGTTCAGCAACACTCCCCAGGGCCCTACCATTAACTGTATAAAAACATTTATGGTCATTACGTAGAGCACATGACAAAATTACACAATACAATACAATTCTTTCACAACATTTAGCTTAAAATGTTAAGACATGTTATATGTCCCATGAGCCATTGACTCATGGTGCCAACTCCAATATATTTAAACATGAACTTAAATCTGGACTAAAAAAACAAAATTTATACGAAGGAATCAAAGCTCAGAAGGTTATTACTCCCCTTTTTTATCCCTGTGGTTCTACAAATTTCTCCAGTAAAATGTTACCCAACTGCCTTTTGAAAGTCCCTACTGAATCCGTTCTGTTATCCTTTCAGACAGTGTATGAACAGGATATTGTTTAAATGCATTTTCAGAGTGGGTTATACAGGAATGACATTCAGGGAAGCACATTTTAAAACACCTTATTTTACTTCATCTTTCCATAATTCAATGGTGCAAAATCTGCACCAAAGCTTCAGCACATCATCGTCAGGTGCAAGTAAAACAGGACTACAAGATGAAGCCACAACATAAAAGGATTTGGTTCAGAGGTCACTTGCTCTAAACCTTTCGATTTCCTCAACAAGCTGCTCCAAACATGGAGAAAAAGGATGAACCCTAAGGATGAGGAGAGAGTAACTACCCTTGCCATCAAGGCAGCATTTGAAATGAACATGGCCATTAAGAATCCCTATCAAAAATAAAAACGTGAATCAGTGGGAAACTATCCACTAGTTGGAAACTTACATTACAAAGAACAATGGCAATGCCTATTGAAGGCCAGTCAACACATCCACAAACCATCACTTCAAGAATCCCTCACGGTAGCAAATCCTAACCTTCCAGCTCAGCGAGCAAACCTACATCCAGAACCTGAACTCCCTCCATAATAATACTGTGGGTGTATGCAAGAATTCCAATAGTTCAAAAACTACAGTCACCTTTTCACAGGCAATTAGGGAAAAACCATAAACCACAAAACAATGAAAAACATTATGCAAGGAATATTTGAAGTTGCATGCTGGATTATGAATGTTTAATTCATTGAGTAAGCCACACACTATTATAAAGATAAAATGATGAATAAAATTAAATGCAAAACTTTTCTAAAATCAAGTTAAATGCACTGCGTACAAAAAATTCAAATTTTGTCCCTTCCCTACAACTCCAACTCAACCTACCCACTTTGAAGCTGCTGAACTGGTGAAGATCGATACCAAATAACACAAAAGAATGATCACCGAAGGCCCATAATTTCAGAACCAACTGTACCACTGATTCAGAAGCTATACTAAAAGAGATTCTAATCCACAATTTAACATAAGGCTGATATTTGTTGATACTGTTGCAGGCAATCACACTGAACATGAACCATCTAGTGGAAGTGAATGGAAGAAGTCACAGAAAGCTGCATCATGTCACAAAACACTGCATTTCATTTGTGATAATGCTAATAATGATCATTACATTAATTATTTGAGAAATAAATGGGTTCAGCAAACCCCATCAGATCATATTAATGGTAAACCAAGAATGGGGTCTGTTTGTACATAATATGCATTTTTCTCATTCACAAGCAAATGAAACAAAAATAAAGAGCTGGCATTCAGCCCCTCAAGTTTCCTCCACCAGTTAATAAGATCATGACTGAACGTACAGTGGCTTCAATTCCATCTTTCTTTCCACTCTCCCCACCACACCTCGCAATAGCTCAACTCCCTTAACTAAAAAATTGAATATGTACACATTTGGATATGTGTATGAATGGGAAAGTTTGGAGGGATATTGCCAGGAGCAGGCAGATGGGACTAATTTAATTTGGGATTATGTTCAGTATGGACTGATTGGATCAAAAGGTCTGTTTCTCTGTTGTATGAATCTATGACTCTATAAACCAATGACCCTCAGAAGCATCTCAGGTTTGAATTTGAAACCTCTAGAACTTGACTCCCCCACAAGGGGAACCATCTCAGCTTTCACCATGTCAATAAAATTGCCTCTCTTTCCAAATTCCCAACCTGCGTAACTTTTCTGCAATATAATGCAAACCTAAAACATGAAAATTTCACATTGCTGCAATTTTCTCTGGTAGCGTATCTCTCAGATGCTCATCCACAGCAGAAAGTCAGAATCAGTGGCATTTGATATTGCGACATACCCAGGTATACAGAAGTCCTACATATTACTACATCTTCAGCAAGCTTTCCAATATCCTACAACTCTGTGCAGTCTGTTCATATTTGGGTGCCACACAAGTATAGGTGAGGTAAAATGGCAAGTCAAGTAAACTTCAGATGTGTTTGAAGCTAAATGAGGCCCATAAAACCTGATAACACATCCAGCTTACTATCATAATATGCAAACGTTGGGCACTAGAAATAGAGGTTTCCCACTCAAATGTTTTGGATCCAAATTATTTGCCAACAAGGGTTCAAATCCCTATTATTTGGAACTTAATTTTTTTTAAATCCCATACAACTAGTCTGTAGGCTACTAATTAAAGACATTCCTTCAGCTGACATTTTCAAACAGTTAAATACTATTGCATATTTTAAGATTGCCATTGGTCAAATTTTTTTGGACATTAGCTTTTTAATTTTCAAATAAGTTTGCATTACTACAGCCTATCCGACAATACTTGACTGACCTCATCCAGTAAAAGAATGAAAACTGAACACATTTCTCTCTGATGCATTAGATTAATGTACATTATGTTTTCACAATGCCTCTTGCAATACAAACATTCGTAACCAAATTAGATTTAAGAATTTACTAATCCTTAGAACTAAGTTAAGTACAAATTAGAAAAAAAAAATCAGGGTAGGCCATTGCTTGAATGGAATGAAACAAAATCTTTGTTATTCAGATTCTGGTTTATCATGTGGACTTTCACACTACAGGATTACTAAGTAAAGCTGACTACACTGAAGCTATTACTGACCTAGTTTCAATTTATAACTCAGAATGGTCTAAGCTAAACTTTTGCTACACAGAACAATACTTATGCTAAATTAAGAGCGAATCATGACTGTGATGTTCATCACCATGGAAATGAAAATTGCACCACCTCAAAAACGTCAGCTGAACGTCCCTGAAGCAAATAAACCACACATTTCCTGCTCTTTACACTGCAAAATCTCAAACCAGGGAATCACCCAATTCCCTTTGGGGAACATTTATGATAAATCTTCCAGTCAAGCGATAACATACTCACTGTTTCTCAATTATTCAAACTTATATTTCAGCAATGATCAAAGTAGAGAACATCATGCCCGATGGGCATTACTGACTTTGTTCCAGACTATGATTTATCACGGAAACATCTGTAGGTTCAGATTTACGTACAAGTACTTACATTTCTGCCTATACTTTACACAGTTAACGTTAAATTCATCTTTTATAAAAACCAAACGCCAAGCTTTTATTGCTATAACCACAAAATAGATACCACATTGCTTGAGCTACATAAACGAAGATCTAGCTCGAAGGTATCAGAACCTGCTGGCAACTGAATGTCAAATGGTGTATGGGGACAGGAAAGGAAAGTGGATGCCAGAATCAAACCAGCCACGATTTTATCAAATGGTGGATGCAACGCGAGGGACTGAATTGCCTCCAATTTGCAATTCGGCCCTTCCACGATTTACAAGTAATTGAGAAGCAGCTACTGAAACTCCCGAGGCCGCGTGTCGATTTAATTCGGGTATTTTTTTTGTGTGTGTTGGGTTAATTAGGAAGAGAGGGGGAAGAGGGAAGGTACCATTTGACGACCTGATGAGTTATATAATGAGTTGGGAGCGTTGCGACAAAGGGGCCACCATTTCGACGAGGCGGGACGGCGTTTGGTGGCGCTCGGCCGCCGTCCTTGGAAACAGGTTCAGACCAGTTAATCCCAGCCATGACCGGAGCCGGTCGGTAAAATACCGTCCGACCGCCTTCACAGCGGCCACCCTGAGCCCCTCCGACCGTCTGTTAACGATTTTTTTAAAAAAATCCCTTCGCTCACTGAAAAGAGAGAGAGAGAGAAAGAAAAGGGGGCGGCCGATAAAAAGCCTCGTTTAATTTTCTTAAAACGTGCGGCTGAGGAGCAGATTCAGGTGAAAAATTACACTTTTTATTAAAATCTGAGACAGTACTGAGTTTAATTTGGAGATGGAATTCATTGTTATTTACCTGTGAAAGCACCGGCGCTGTAAACCAGCAGCATCACGATGCCCAAACTACTCGTCGTCCTCGTCCCCATTCTTCTCCTCGGTGACTCCCGCTTTTATTATTCTGCACTTTTTTTTACCCCCTTCTCTGTTTTAAACTGTGTTGCTCAGGGCCAGCCCCGCTCGGCTGTTTCCTCTCACCCGTCCCCGTGTCCTCTGGGCTCTGAGAGCCCGAATGTCACGACGACGTGAAGGCGGGGAAAGGGCGGGAGGGGGAGGGACAGGAGGAATGATGGGCAGAATGGTGGCGAATAGGAGAGGCGTGATGTCGGATGGGGAGGGACAGAAGAAAGGGTGGGCAGGATAGAGGACGGACAGGAGGAATGATGGGCAGAATGGTGGCGAACAGGAGAGGCGTGATGTA
>NC_057740.1:30276299-30304269 GCF_004010195.1 Chiloscyllium plagiosum
GGGGATGTACAGGCGGTGGCATGATGGACACAATGGGGACAATTCAGGAGGGGGTGCAGTGGTATGAGGAATAGGAGGGGTGATGGGCAGGAGCAGAAGGAACAAGAGAAGTAATGAGCAGGAATGAAAGTGATAGTGTGTGCAGGAAGGGCATGAGTGATTGACATGGGGTGGGGAAGAATGGATGGAGTGATAGGCAAGAGGTGAGGGACATATGAAGAATGGTGGGCAGCCAAGACTTTGGAGAGGCAGGATGCAGGACTGGGACTCGAGGAATGGTGGTCAGGAGGGGGTAAGGGCAGGTGGTGTGATTGTAGGAGAAGGGTTTACGAGTGCTTGTGCTAAGTGATGTGGTCACTATTGTAACGTAGAATGGTTATCGTGCAAAAGAAGGCCATTCAGTCCATCTTTAATTGCCAGTTCATGTTGAGAGCAGCTCAGCTCGCCTCTTTTTCCTCATCCCATCCCTGTAACTCTGCAATTCCCTACTCAGGTGCCTGTCCATTTCCCTTTACAAAGTTATACACTTAGCAGCATAACCGACTACTACTGAAACTGACGATGCATTTCACTGTGACAAAACTTCAACAGAATCTTTGATACTCTGTAAACTCTGCTACTTAGAACAGATGCATGAGAACACCAGCTACTATATGTTCCTGTTTAAGTCACAAATAATCTTGACACCACCCATTCAATAAACCACCAGACTCTAAATGTTAACTCTGCTTTCTCCTCACAGATGCTGCCAGACCTGTTGAGTTTCGATAACAATTCCTATTTTTCTTTTGGATCTCCAACATTCATAGTCCTTTGTTTTATATTATTGACAATATCTTGACTTGGAAATATACCACCTTATGTTTATGATTGCTTAGTCAAAATCTTAGAAACCCCTTCCCTGTGAACCTTCTCAATTGTCTCAGTAATGCACCCTCAATTTGTTTAAATGTGTATACCATTTAGAATGTTTCACTGCTGCTTGTTATGTCTTGCTGTGAGTGAGTGATACTGTGATGATGCTATGGCTTTGAGGCATATTTTGTCCTAGTTTCTTTCAAGAGCAAGATTGAATGAGAGTTATCGAGCAGTTTGTGGTAACGTAAGGCTTATGAGGACTTGGAGTTTTTACAAAATTGGAATAATAGAAGCAGCCTGCATGGGTGTGGCCAGCTCTGTCCAACAAGGATTTCTGGGGTTTTTTTGCTTTAAAAATTTGGCAGAAGCTTTTGGAGCCTTGAAGTTGAAGTGTTTTCCCCTCTTGTTTACAACTAGAAGCTGGGGTTTCTTTTCCTACTATGGGTATCGCATATAAGAAAATCTGTTTTACCTGAATTTGCCTTTTTACGAAGATGTGTCTATGGGATGTTACTATATTGGAACAGTTAATTAGTAATGTTACGGTGTCTGTTATTCTGTTAAGATTTTTTTTCCCATAGTTAAGTTTAGATTAGAATACTTACAGTGTGGAAACAGGCCCTTCGGCGGGAATTGAACCCGGGTCTCTGGCGCTGTGAGGCAGCAGTGCTAACCACTGTGCCACCGTTCCGCCCAATTTATTCTAAGTTCTTCCTTCTTTTGTATTTTAACTATAATGTTTGAATAAAATGTTTCGCTTAACATTGATTAATTTGACCAGTCGAATTGCATCTGGAACATAGCACTTTATATTTGTCTTTTTGAAAAAAGAAAAGTTAGGGTCTAGGCTACCACCTTTTAAAACATTTTGAGGGGTCTGGTCTGGTCCATATCAATACCTTTATGGGACATGCTCATGGTGTCATCATCATATCATGTTCTATTGGTATAAAGCTGTCTTTATCATACTGAGCTCTGTACTATTGAAGCATAACACATTGAGCAATCTGTCCTGCAGTCATCTCTCTTGCCTAGCTTAAGTGTAGACATGAGTTCCTCTAGTCATATACTGTACTTGTGTAAATGCCAGGAGTTATAATAAATGTTCATCAACTTCATCAATATGGTGTGAGCTGTGAATCATTTGTTATGGGAGCCAAAGTAAGTATCATGGTAGACAAGCAGGAGGCTGGAAGAATGCAGCAAGCCAGGCAGCAACAGGAGATGAAGTCAACATTTCAGGTGTAACCGTTCAGGACAGTCCTGAAGAAGGGTTACACCCAAAATGTTGACTTCTTCACCTCCTGATGCTGCCTGGCTTTGTGTTTTCGCCTGCTTGTCTACCTTGGATTCCAGCATCTGCAGTTTGTTTTTTTTCTAGCCTCTAGGGTGTCACGGCATGATTACTGGCAGATTTTCAGGATATCTTGTCACCTCATGTTACTGCTCATGCATGACAATTTGAAGAGGCTGTATTGTGGACAGGCTGGATACTTTTGGGCTGCTGTGTGGCTTACAGCTTGGAGGAAATATTGCTTCCTACCTAAGCACATGGGTGCCCTAACACGATACAACTGCAGCGTTTTAAGAAGCTTCCTTCAGCAGGGAGTTTAGCGATGAGCAATAAACAATGGCAGTAGTTCAGACATGTCATGAACATATTTTTAAAATAATTCATTTTGAGTGAAATGTGGTCATTTTTAAAAAATGCTTTACTTTGATCTACCTCATTCTTAAAAGGAGCATTGATACATTTCATGGCAAGAAATCTCACTGTCAATATATCTTCTGTATTAAGTGTTCTGATCATTCTTCCATCAAGCTTTCCTTTGAAATCTAAATGTGGTATCCCATACAAGTGCAATGAGTATTTTGTGTCAGTATTTACCTTGGAGAAGGATGTGGAAGACAGAGAACTTGCAGAAATAAATAGTGATATCTTAAAGTGTCCATGTTACAAAGGAGGAGGTGCTGAATGTCTTAAGGCATAAAGGTGGATAAATCCCCAGGACCTAGTTAGATGTATCCCAGACTTTGTGGGAAGCTAGTGAAGTGATTGCTGGGCCACTTGCTAAGATATTTATATAATTGATAGCCATCAGTGAGGTGCCAGAAGACTGGAGGTTGGCTAATGTGGTACCATTATTTAAGGGCTGTAAGGAAAAGCAAGGGAACTATAGACCAGTGAGTTGTTGGAAGGAATTCTGAGGGACAGGATTTGCATGCATTTGGAAAATCAAGGACTGATTTGGGATAATCAACATGGTGTTGTGTGTGGGAAATCATGGCTCACTAATTGTTGTTGAGTTTTTTTTTGAAGAACTTGAATAGGAGTAGGCAATCTGGTCTGTTGAATCTGCTCTGCCCATTCAATGAGATAATGGCTGATCTTTTTGTGGACTCAACTCCACTTACCTGCCTGCTCACCATAACCCTTAATTCCTTTAATATTCAAAAATCTATCTATTTAACTTTGCTGTAAAAACACTCAATAAGGTGGCCACAACGTGTTCGCTGGGCAGGGGATTCCACAGGTTCACAACCAATTGGGTGACGTTCTTCCTCAATTCAGTGTTAAAGAATCAGCTGCTAGAGGAAGTGGTGGAGGAGGATACAATTACAACATGTAAGAGGCATTTGGATGGATGCATGAATAAGAAGGGTTTAGAATGATATGGGCCAAATACTGGCAAATGGGACTAGATTAATTTAGACTACCTGGTCAGCATGGATGGTTCAGACCAAAGGGTCTGTTTCCATGCTGTACAACTAGACTATGTGCTCTTCATTGCATCATCACATCATTAAAATCAACACCTACGTCATTGCCTGCCACCACAACTCACTGTTTCCAGGATTTCCAAATAGCAGAACGCTCAACTCCATATCTTAGTTTTCACTTCCTTTTTACAAGTGATAACTCTCAAAATTGATTGTGATTTAAGCACTACTTATTGATTCACTTCTTTTTTTTCCCCCCCTCCTATTATTGCTTTCTCCTTAGATTTCAGTATTGGTTTAATAAGAACAAATTGCCATAATCAGAAAATTTATCATAATTATTACACAAAGATCTACATCAGCCTCAAAGAATGGGATTAACATGAAATAATAACATGCTGTTTTAAATGTGAAAGACTTTTAAATGTCAGTCAAATACTGATAGAAAAATTCAATTCCATAATCCCAGACGTTAATTGTAAATATTTTTTGAAGTAGTAAAAATACACTTTACAGTTAGTTTAAGCAAAAATATTTAATTGATATGTTCCTGTAAGAAGTAGTAGATTTATTAAATCTCCTGTTTGTATGGCACTTCAAATTTCCTATTTTCTTGAAGATGATGACTAATGCTAGAGCAGTTTGATTGGCCCTGCTGTTATGCTGTGTGTCTGGACAATTGTTCTTCTAGGTGATATCACACCAAAACTTAATTGTATATTCACTCTGTATCCTTCAATATTTCTGGCAGATGTCCATATTTGGTTAGTCATATCTATGCATGTTATTCATTCTAGATTTTTGATTTCAACCAATTTACTTCTGGAAGTGCCATGATCGTGATAAAATATAGATTGATTTTTCAAATTTTAATACCTGGGATCTTCGTGGACCAAACA
This sequence comes from Chiloscyllium plagiosum, assembly GCF_004010195.1. Taxonomy (NCBI): domain Eukaryota; kingdom Metazoa; phylum Chordata; class Chondrichthyes; order Orectolobiformes; family Hemiscylliidae; genus Chiloscyllium; species Chiloscyllium plagiosum. Next base: position 30,280,778 of record NC_057740.1, read on the forward strand.
TTTTTATAAAGGGAAATCTACTTAATGATATGGCAATCAATTGACCACACAGGTTAGTCAACTGTCGTGAAAACAACATCGATTGAGCAGAATTATCTGAAATAAAATTAATATTTCTCTCAAGACAGTCTTGACATACATGAAGAAATGCTGTTCTTCTATTTTGGTTTACACTTGTATGATAAATTTTTTACATTGGAAATTAAAGGCATTGTCTGTAGGTACCAACTGTGAAAACATGGAACAAATATATTAGAATGCAAAACTCAGCTGTATTGAAGGGAGCTGCTTTTGGCAGAGCAGAGGAGATGGATTTGTAATCAGGACCATTTGGAAAAAGTGTTCTCTCACACTCTCTAAGGAAAAGTGCCCAGTGACAGCTGATTAAAACCAAACTTTAGAACATTGAAAACTCAAAGTACAACTGAAATATTCACTACTGCTGAGGGTACATGACATCAATTTTAAAAAAAAAACTGTAGTCTCATTTGTAAACAGTTATTCTCCAAGGACAGCCCAAGGTCTGAAAACTGTATTTTTCTTCAACTTTTTGAGCTGGATACTATGTATCTGTGTGTTTGGCATTGTATTTTTATGTTCCCTGGAGTTAGCAGATAATAAAATCATTTTTTTTAACTCAAGGAAAATCTTGTAATTGACTCCTTTACTGTTTCTTGCAAACTAGTTAACTACACTTTAAACTGAAGAGAGGCACAATTGTCTGAAAAGAGCAGTTGTGTTTCATCTCTGTTCATGTGATCAGAACATATGCATAGATAAACTAGTCAGTTAAATGTCCTGGGGCTCCTGTCAAATTTCAATGAGGTCAAGTCATGGAAATCCAGCCCAGAATTATCACAAAAGTTACAATTTTTATCAAAGTATGCAGTCCCCAATTTATCTGTGAGACAGCCCAAAGTTAACAGAAAAACTGGACCAGGTTTCTGCACTAACATGAGTTATTAATTATTACAAATAAATAGCACATAATACAAATAAACTGCAAACTGTTGACTTCTAATTTTACTATTTTAAAACTCTCATTTCCTACTTACAATGTCATTACAACAAAAACATTGACATAAGGGGTGGAGAAAAAAGATGCAGGAGAAGCTGTTCAATAACTCCAATCCACATGATTCAATGGAGTGTTACTTTTGGATGTAGGTTTGCTTGCTGAGCTGGTTTGCTTCCAGCTCAGCAAGCAAACCTACAACCAGAACCTCAACCTGAGCTACAAATCTTCTCAAAACTCGCAAGTGTTACTTTTTGTTTCCCAAATCCTTTATATTCCTTTTTTTTTACAGGAAATACAAAGTGACTGATTTGCGAATCATAAAATCTCTGACTTATTGGTTAAAAATAAAAGTTTACAGCAGCTGATGGGAGAAAATAAACTAGCTCTCTTCAGGCTTTAAGTATTTTACTGGAGAAAGAGATACACACCATCTGCCCTTTTCAAAGTCTGAATGTTTCTGGCAGTATTGTTCACATTTACAAGCTGTTCAGCTGTCCGAGAGCCAAGCAGACAGTCATTGTCATGCTGATGGCCTGTAGCATTCCCAACTGCTCACCACTCCACAAACCAATCAGCAACTTGGTATTGAATTGAATTTAGTGTCACATGTACTGAAGCACAGTGAAAAGCTTTGTCTTGCGAGCAATACAGGCAGATCATGAAGTTAAGTAGCATTGATGATAAACAGTGGCAAAAATTTAAAATGCAGGTACAGGCGAATGTTAAAAGTTTGAGTCCATTCAGTATTCTAACAACAGTAGGATAGAAACTGGTGCGTGTGTTCAGGCTTCTGTACCTTCTCCACGATGGTAGAGGTTGTAGAAAAACATTGCCAGGGTGGGATGGATCTTTGAGAATGCTAGCAGCCATTCCTTGACAACGGGCCTGGTAGATAGATTCTATAGATGAGAGTTTGGCCTTTATGATTGTCTGGGACAAATTCACCACTCTCTGTAATAGTCTCTAATCTTGAATGGTACGGTTGCCATACCAGTTACTGATACATCCAGACAGAATGCTCTCGATGGAGCACCTATAAAAGTTGGTAAGGGTATTTGCCATCAGCCAAATGTCCTCAGGTACCTAAGAAAGAAGAGACATTGTTGGGCCTTTGTAACCAGTGTGTCCACATGAAGAGTCCAAGAAAGCTTATTGTGGATGACCACTCCCAGGAGCTTGACACTCTCCACTTGTTCCATCTATGTGCTGTTAATGTGTAGGTGGGCATGAGTAACATCCCGCCGAAAGTCAATGATGAGTTCCTTGGTTTTGCCAGCATTGCACCATTTTTCCAGATCTTCAACCTCCCATCTGTAGTCTGTTTCATCACCATTTTGAGATTGACTGACAATGGTGGTGTCATCAGCGAACTTGTAAATGGCATTAGTTTGGTATTTGGCGATGCAGTCATGGATATAGAATGAGTACAGTAGGGGGCTGAGTATGCACCCCTGGTGGGGCTCCAGTGTTGAGTGTTAGTAACAATGAAATATTGTGGGGCTTAGTCCGAGATCACTAAGTTTAGTAATCAATCTCTAGGGGATAATAGTGTTGAAGGCTGAACTGTAGTCAATGAGTAGGATTCTTACGTAGCTGTTCTTGGTGTCAAGATGTTCTAGGGAGGAGTGAAGGGCAAGTGATATGGCATCTGATGTGGATCTGGAATGGTGCATGCCTAATCTCACCATGCACAGAACCCTCTGAACTGTGTCATCTCCTCTTGTTAACACTGTTGCTTTGCAAAGGAAGGTACATGATTTACGATGAGTTTCAGTAATTTGCTTTCTAAAATCAATTCCTTTCTCAGTCCTTTACTGAGTGCAGTCCACAATCAAAATTTAAGTAAAACAAAAAGATAGCCTTTAATCTCTTATTTCAGATGCAAACAATATGTTCATCGGAAATTTCTCGTGTGTGTATATATAAAAAAACAGGAAACTGACAAGTAAGGCACACCTTAAAGAGAATGTAGTATGTGTATGGCTTTATATGGTTTCTTCTGCAAATAATTAAACAGTCGGTCTGATACAGTTGTTTCAAATCTAATACTTTGTAGTTGACATAGGTTTTTGTTGTTGACTAGAGTCAAAAATAAAGAAAATTAAAATAGACTATTATCCAAATCTAATAAAAGCAATGCAGGGATTTTTAATTACTTTATCACAGGTTTGAACAATGTTAAAGCAGCCCATTTGATTGTCACCACATTCACTCTTCCCACACACTGGCCCAGTGCGGTAGCAGCAGTGTGAATTATCCACAAGACAAATTCACCAAAACTCCTCAGACAGCACTTTCCAAACTCAGAACCATTATTATTTAAAAGGATAAGGGCAGTAGATATTTGGGAACACCATCAGCTGCAAGTTCCCTCCAAGTTACTCACCATCCTGCCTTGGAAATATATTGTTGATTCTTCAATGTTGTTCAGTCAAAATGCTAGAACTCACACCCTAACAGCAAGGTGGACATATCTACACCAAGACTGTAGCATTTCAGAATGTAGAACACTGTCACCTTTTCATGGGCAATGAATGATAGGCAATAAATTGTCACCTAGCCTGAGCAGCCCACTTGCCATAAATGAATAAAGGTTTCTCCTTTATTATGGGAGAGAATAGAACTAGGTGACACAGTTTTAAAATAAAGCATCTCCAATTTAAGACCGATATAAAGAGAAACATTTTTTTTTCACTTGGTGGATCATCTGTTGAATTCCCTTTCCCTAGAGCATGGTGAAGGCAGCGTCATTGAATATTTTTCAGGCTAAGTTAGATAGATTCTTGATTTGACAAGAAAGTAAAAAGGTAAGCTAGAAAGTAAAGTTGAGACTGCATTCAGATCAGCCATGATTACACCAAATGTGGCGCAGACGTGACAGGCTGAATGGCCTAACTTTGCTTCAAATTCAAATGATCAGAGACTTTTAGGGTACTTACACAGCTTAGTGCCCAGGTAGCTGAAGGCACGACTGCCAGTAATGGAGAGAAGAAACAAACACAGAGAATGCTGGAGAAACATAGCAGATCAAAGAGCATCTGTGGAGAGACGAAAACTGAGTGGGCACAAGGTGCCAGCAATGAAGAAGATGCTTGAGGGTTGCAAGGCAGAAGAAGGTTACAAAGATAAGGGTGAGAACATAGACGAAAATGAAAATCAGAGTGCAACCTTTAAAATCTAGACACTGATGAACCAAGGGTTAATAAAAATTAGTGAGCACCAGGGTAAGGGGTGAATGGAATTTTCTGCGAGTCATGACATGGGTCAGCAGAATTTTGGAGAAGTTCGAGTTTGTGGAGGCCAGAAAGTTGAAGTCTGGCCAGGAAATAGTCAAATCTTGATGCAACAAAGAAAGGCATGACTGAAGGTTTCAGCATCAGATAAGCAAATGCAGCAATGGAAACAAATAATATTATGGAAGAAATAGTAGATTATCTTACTGATAGAAAGAATATGTAATCAGACATTAAATTCTGGGTCAAATAGGAGGCAAATGTGAAGGACGTTCAATTCCAGGGTCTTAGTAATGTGTTGAATTGAATTCCAGGTGGGAAATCCAGATGTAACCTTGGCAGTACCTTCAAGGAGACTTTCAAGAAAAGCCATCTGTTAAGAAAATGGATGAACTCTGTACCTTGACAGAGTCAGTGGTTGCACAGAAGGCTTTGATTGCCTGACTGCCCCACTAGGAGAGATGGCTCTGTCTCTGTATATGGTGTCTCCAAGAGACACCAATCCTTAATTTATGAGCTCCAGTTGCATTGGACAGCTCCAGTTCCATCTCAAAAATCCAGATACTGTATTGAGTGCTCTTAATTGGTAATAGGCTACACACCACTGACAGACATGTAACCATCAATCCTAGAAGTTGCTTCCCTGAAAAAAGGTCAGAAAGAATGCATGCTGGCAGATTGACATTTTGGCTGGTTGAAGAATTGCTAGCACATCCGCTTCAAATCCTATGCTTACTTTGGGGTGAAGATTCAGCTCTAAATTTGTACCAAGTATATAATTGATCAGAAAGTTTGTACTCAGTGCTTTTCTAGGTTTGGCCCTTCATACTCCCTTTTATATCACTCCCTGCTATTTCACACTTAAATCTGGAATTTTTGTCCTATATTCCTCTACCTTATTACATTTTCCTTCACCTACAAAGTACTCTAGAAAAATCCATCTCATCTATCACAGCTTAGATTATGTTGCCTAGTTACTGTCTTCATTCCTACTGAGCATCTGAAATCTGCCTACCCAGCCTCTCCAAACTCAGCTTGCCAATTGCTTTGGAAATTTAGCAATGCTAAAGTCAATGTATAATAAGAATTTATTCTGGTGATCGTTTTGGCCTTGGCATTATTCTCGAAGATATTCTCGAAGTGGGTGGCACAGTGGTTAGCACTGCTGCCTCACAGCGCCAGAGACCCGGGTTCAATTCCCGCCTCAGGCGACTGACTGTGTGGAGTTTGCACGTTCTCCCCTTGTCTGCGTGGGTTTCCTCCGGGTGCTCCGGTTTCCTCCCACAGTCCAAAGATGTGCAGGTTAGGTGAATTGGCCATGCTAAATTGCCCGGGGTGTTAGGTAAGGGGTAAATGTAGGAGTATGGGTGGGTTGCGCTTCGGCGGGGCGGTGTGGACTTGTTGGGCCGAAGGGCCTGTTTCCACACTGTAAGTAATCTAATCTAATCATTAGAGTACAATGCTTAATGTGTTTTACCTGAAGTTCATTTGTCTTTTATTTTAGCAGACATTAATCTGCTTAAAATAAATATGCTAAACCCTCATACACTAGATTCCCACAATGTAATTTCAATGCTACTATTTGTTCCTCTCCCACTTTATAAGGTCCTTTTGATTTTGTTTGAAACATTTAAACTTGAATTATACAAAGCAACAAGAATCCGAAGGTGACAATTGCAATTTAGCATGGCACTTTGAATACAGTTTATGTACAACAATTTAAAACAGCTTTCTATGGTACATTGTTACAGCTGGCAGGTCTCACAGGAAACTACTCCCACCACCTAAGCCAATTTTTCCTTAAAATCTATATATAGAGGTGATTCACTGAAGTGCACAGTAGGGGTGATGCCAAGTATTCTTTTAAGGGTGTATGTGTAATATAAAATATCACTTCATGACTTTACCTTTAACTTTACTTCAGTTCTATATCTCATTTTTGTTCGGGATATTTTCAAATACAACCTTTTTCCAATCCATAGTCATGTCTTGGGTACTCCTGCCTGATTTATAGTTATCTTTAAACCTGAGTGAAATTGCTTTCATCATCTTTCCCTTCCCATTCTTGTTAGTTCAGTTTAAATGCCTTATCTATGGTATTTTATGCTTGAACAGGAACTGTTATCTCCATCCTAATATGGAGTATTTAGGTCAGTAGCACTGAGAATGAGCTCAGGGATGACAAACACGTTACAAGGTCCCTCATGCAACAAATGATTGATGGTACTCTCAGACTAGATAAGATGAAATGGAGAGTCTTCTATAAATATCAACTTCATGACAAAATTACTAATGTGAGCACTGACTATATTCAGGTAATACTGAAAGAGTTCAGCATTTGGATCAAATAGATTAGTGTACTGCAACAGAAGAGATAAATGTTTCTCTTCACCATTATGGATATATTAGGAGTGATTGGAAATATAAAAGTAGAATAACTCCCAAACATAGTTTTACTGTTCACATTTAAAGTCCCTCTGTGGCTTTACCCCAAAGTAATTCTAGAACTGAATTCCTAGTTCCTACCCTCATGTCACCTGCACATCTGCCTTTACGGTTTGCTGGAATCAGATCACTTTCAAACTGTTAATAACCTCATGAAAGGGAAGTTACAAAATGGTGATATGTCTTATTTCTTTCATGAAATGTAGGCATCACTGGCTATGCTAGTATTTATTCCCCATCCTTAGTTGCTCTTCAGAAGGTAGTGGTGAGCTGCAGTCTACTTGGTGTAGCTATGCCCACACAGCTGATAGAGAGGGAGTTCTAGCATTTTGACCCAGCAACACCGAAGGGACATGGAAAGTTCAATGTGTTGGGTCACCACATGGGTAGGATGGGTGGAAATGTGCTATTTTGTTAGTGTGTGGAAATGAAGGGAGGGGGGTTTGCGGGGGGAGCGGAGAGAGCTGGGAACATAGACGCTCCTGGGCCAGTGGGGTGGTGTTTTACTGGTGCTGATGATGTCTACAAGGAGCTGCATTCCCTGCAATCACTTGCCATTCTGTAGATGAGTACTGCAATTGAAAGGTGGCTTGGTCAACAGGAGTCAGTGTCAATTAAATGGGCAAAAGTGCAGATCCACATCTGCTAGAGTAGTTAACAGCCAATACTGTGGGCAAGGACACCTTTCAGGAATACCTGCTACAGTAAACAGTGCCCTCATACAACATGTAATGTGTAATTGTTCAGTCAAATTAATCTATTGAAATCACTATAGTCAAAACTGCAGTAAGGCAACCTTAAAAAAGATTTCCAAACAGGCTAGTCCACCTTCAAATGAACATGTTAATTTACTTCTGGTGGAATTTTATGGCCTCTCTTACAGTGGAGGGAAGGGCATTTGAATCGGCAGGATTGTCACATACCTGAATTATGCCACATTCCTGCCTCTGGCAAAATTAAGTCATTGTGGACTTCTTATCACTGCTAGCATTAGCCCAGTTGCAGAATAGTGGATTAACATATTATGTATGACAGGAAAAATTATGTGATCTGCTTGTGGTATCCTGAGAGGAGGGGAGGTGTGAGGGTCTCTCTTTCAAAGGCACTCAACACCTGACCAAGTGATACAACATCACAGAGAGAAACCCATCACTGACGTGCTCCACCCAATATTATTGTTGACCTTCCTAAATGCCTTGCACCATTTCTTACCTGTGGCATGAGTCTTTCCTGAATCCTGAGCCTCCAGCAGGTGTTGTTCTGACAGTACTCCCAGCTTTCCCAGTGACATTACCATTCAAAAGAACTTCAATTCTCTGGTCATCTAGAAACTGCTGCTAGGTGGAGTCTCTGCACTCAGGGTCCTTGATACTGTTGACTGCTGACCTGTCTGAATGGCAACTAATAATGGTGGGCCTTCCCAGAGGAGATCGTACAGGTCTTTTGCCAACCATCCAGTCAGCGGTCGAGATTTCTGGTTTAACTGGGAGTTAGTACAGTTTAGATCATTATCTACTTTCTGATAGTAAAATGGACATTAGAAAATAGAATGTACAAATTCAAAGGCTCAATTTTCAGGGGATCAATATCCACCAATGTTCTGCAATATGCGCAAACCTTGGCATGATTATCCTGTGTCCATTCTTTTCAAATAATTTGATATTTATTAGGAACTTGCAATCACTTTACTCCATGTAACAATTAACTTCAGATATATAATCAGTTGCATTTTTGCAAACTGAACATTTCTTTTGCTAAAACCAGGGCCAGAATATTAGTAAAATAACAGACAAGCAGATCAATAATTAAGGACAAAGGAGTATTGTGAGTCACCCAGCTTATTCAAAGCTAACAGATCCTGAAATTCTAATGGGTTGTTTGGACATAAAAGCGAGTGGACCTATCTAGAGTTGTGTAATTGTTTCTTGGGAAGAAAGCAAACAAATGGTTTTCTGTTTCATTTGAGTTCTGCTTTAACTCTGCCAGAATTGAGGAAAGGTGTTGGATGAACATCCTCACTTGGAGGAAGCACTGTGGTGGCAAGGACTCAAAATGCACTCTGGGCAGGGATTTCAATGTCCATCATCATAAGTGGTTTGGCAGCAGCATTACAGATCGAGCTGTCAGGTCCTAAGGATGTAGCTACTAGCTTGGGTCTGCAGCAGTTGGTAAGGGAACCAACAAGAGAGAAACACATACTTGACTTCATTCTTGCCAATCTGCCACCTGCAGACACGTGTCCATGACACTATCGGTAAAAGTGACCAGCCCATAATCTTTGTGTAGACAAGGTCCTGCCTTTGCATTGAAAATACCCTCCATTATACTTGTGCTCAATGGGACAGATTTCGAGCAGCTCTGGCAAATCAAGATTGGATATCTGTGAGGTGCTAAGGGCCTTGAAAAACAGCAGAATCATACTCCAGCACAATCTGCATCCTCATGGCCCAGCATATTTCTTGTTGAATATAAATGAGTATTTCTCGTCAGTATTTGCCAAGGAGAAAGGCTTGAACACTAGGGAAATTGGGGAAATAATTAATGATGTCTTGTAAAGAGTACACATTACAAAAGAGGAGGTGCTGGAGCTCTTAAAATGCATGAAGTTAAATAAATCCTCAGGACCTGATCAAGTGTAACCCAGGACATTGTGGGAAGCAAGGGAAGGATTTGCTGGGCCCCAGGCAGAAATATTTGTATCATTGACAGCCATGGGTGAGGTGCCGGAGGACTGGCGGATGGCTAACATTGTGTCATTATTTTAAAAAGGCTGGAAGAAAAGCCAGGAGCTACAGATCGGTGAGCATTACATCAATGGTGGATAGGTTGTTGAAGGAGATTCTGAGGGACTATATCTACATTCATTTGGAATGGCCAGGACTGATTAGGGATAGTCAACATGGTTTGTGCATGTGAAATCATGTCTCACAAATTTGGATTGAGTTTTTTGCCCGCTTAAATGCCCATAAAGAGGGAGAGTCCACCACTGCTACTGGCAGGGCATTCCATGAACTTACGACTCGCTGAGTGAAGAATTAGGGATAGTCAACATGGTTTGTGCATGTGAAATCATGTCTCACAAATTTGGATTGAGTTTTTTGAAGAGGTGATCAAGAAGTTAGATGAAGGCAGAGTGGTAGACATTGTTTCACGAACTTTAGCAAAGCCTTTGACAAGGTTCCATATGATAGGCTGGTTAGTAAGGTTAGATCACATGGGTTCCAGGGAGAGCTAGCCAATTGGATACAAAATTAGTGGGAGAGGATTGTTGTTCAGGCTGGAGGCCTGTGACTAGCAGTGTGCAACAAAGATCAGTGCTTGGTCCATTGTTTTCATCATTTATATAAACAATTTGGCTGAAAATATAGAAGACATGATTGGTTTGTTTGCAGATGACACCAGAATTGGTCGTATAGTCGACAGTGAAGAAGGTTTTCTGACTGGATCTTGATCGACTGAGCCAGTGGGTAGAGGAATGGCAGATGAAGTTTAATTCAGAAAAATGCAAGGTGTTGCATTTTGGTCAGAAAAGCCAGTTAATGATTGGAGTGTTGTCAAACTGAGAGACCTAGAGATACAGGTACGTAGTTCCTTGAAAGTGGCAACACAGGTAGACAGAGTGGTGAAAAGGTGTTTAGCGTGCTTGCCTTCATCGGTCAGATCATTGAGTACACGATTTGAGATATGTCATTAGCTGTTCAAGGCATACAATTCTGGTCACCCTGCTATAGAAATGATGTTATTAAACTGGAAAAGGTGCAAGAAAGATTGACAAGAGTTTAACTGAGACTGGAAGCTTTCAGATGTAAGGAGAGGCGGAATAGGCTGCAACTCATTTCGCTGGAGCATAGGCAGCTAAGGGGTGACCTTACAGAGGTTTATAACATCATGAGGGGCATAGATAATGTGAATAACCAAGGTCTTTTCCCTAGGGTAGGGGAGTCCAAAACTAAAGGGCAGAGGTTTAAAGTGAGAGGGAAAAGATATAAAAGGGACTTAAGGGACAAATTTATTACACAGTGGAGGTGCATATATAGAAGAAGCTGCCAGAGGAAGTGGTAGAGATGTGTGCAGTTACAACACTTAAAAGACATGGATAGGAAAGGTTTTGAGGGATATAGGCCATATGCAGGCAGATGGGACTCATTCAGTTTAGGAAACTGGTCGGCATATATAAGTTGGGGTGAAGGATGTATTTCCATGCTGTCTGACTCTATGACTCTATAGCCCTTACTCAACCATTACCATCAAACTTGGTTCATTAGAGAGTGCAGGGGGGCATGGCAGGGCCAGTGCCAGCACACCTAAAAACGAAGTGTCAACCTGATGAAGCTTCTAAACAGGACTCCTTTCATACCAAATAGCATGAAGAACACGTGCAAGAGCTAAGTGATCCAACAACCAATAATCAGATCTAAGCTCCGCAATCATTTCACAATCAGTTGTGAATACCATTGAACAATTAAAGAACTCATTGGATGCAGAGACTCCACATAGATTCCCATCCTCAATGATAGAAAAGCCGAGTGCACATCAGTGAAAAAGAGTAGGCTGATGCATTTGCAGCAATCTTCAGCCAGAAATTCGGTTGGATGATCCACCTTGGCTTCCTTTAGTGGTCCCCTGACATCACTGATACCAGTCTTCAGCCAATTCGATTGACTCCATGTGATGTCAAAGAATGGCTGATGCTGTGAAGGCTGTGGGTCCTGACAACTTGCGAGCAACAGTCCTGAAGACTTGATCCAGAACTTACCTCTCCCCTAGACAAGCTGGTCCAGTATAATTACAACACTGGCATCTACCTGACAATGTGGAAAACTGCCCAGATATGTCTTGAAAACAAAAAGCAGGACAAATTCAACCTTACCAATAACTATCCCATCAGTTACTCCTGATCATCAGTAAAGTGGTGGATGGTGTCATCAATAATATTATCAAGCTGTCCTTGCACAGCAATAATCTGTTCAGTGATGCCCAGTTTGGATTCTGCCAGGATTATTCAACTCCTGACCTCATTACAACCTTGGTTCAAACATGGATAAAAGAGCTGATTACAAGAGATGAAGTGAGTCACAGCTTTGACATCAAGGCTCCATTTGACCAAGTGTGTCATCAAAGAGCTCTAGAAAAGCTGGAATAAATAAACTGGTTGGAGTCATACTTGGCAGAAAGGAAGATGGTTACGGTTGTTGGAGATCAGTCATCTCAGCTCCAGGACAAGCCTGTAGGAGTTTCTGAGGGTAATGCCTTCGGCCCAACAATCTTCTGCTGCTTCAATAATCTTCCCTCCATTATAAGGTCAGAAGTGGGGTTGTTCACTAATGATTGCATAATGTTCAGCACTATTCACAGCTCCTCAGATACTGAAGCCATCCATATTCAAATGCAACAAGATCTAGACTATATCCAGGCTTGGGCTGACAAGTGCCAAGAAACATTTGTGTCACACAAATGCCAGGCTGTGACCACCACCAATAAAAATGAATCATGCCATCACTTCTTGACATTCAATTCGAATCCCCTACTACCAACATCCTTAGGTTTATCACTGACCAGAAATACAACTAGACACATAAATACAGCTGCTGCAAGAGCAGGTCTGAAGCTGGGAATACTGTCGCAAGCAACTTAAATCCTAAATCACCAAAGCCTATCTACCATCAACAAGGCACAAGTCATCAGTGTGATGGAATAGTTCGCCACTTTCCTGGATGGGAGCAACTCCAGCATTCAAGAAGCTTGACACTATCCAAGATAAAGCAACCCACTTGATTTCCACCTCATCCACTAACATCCATTCTCTCACCAACAACCCTCAGTAGCAGCAGTGTGTACTATCTGCAAGATGCACTGCAGAAATTCACCAAAGATCCTTAAATAGTACCTTCCAAACAGTCAACCAATTCCATCTAGAAGGACAAGGACAGACAACACATGGGAACACACCAGGAACACACCACCTACCATCCTGACTTGGAAATATATTGCTGTTCCTTCACTTTTGTTGGGTCAAACTCCCAGAACTCCCAGAGGTACTGTGGGTTAATCTGCAGCATGTGGACTGCAGTGGTTCAAGAGGTAATTCACCACCATCTTCTCAAGGGCAACCAAGGACAGGCAATAAATGCAAGCCAGCCAGAGATGCCCATGTCCCACGAGTGCATTTTAAAAAATTAGTTCAATTTGACAGCTGATCCACACATCCCTGCCTTTTAGTTTGCTTGTAAATTAAGAGTTAATATATAAGCCAGTGCATGTGACAGGCAGAAGATGTCATCAAATGGCATTCCAAGCTCTACTATACTCCCTGGTCATTACTGGCATTCTATTTTCTCTCAGTGACCTCCAACAGAAGGTTTTGCTGTGATAACATTTTATAGCATATTTTGCACATTTTAATCCTTGTATATTTACTTTTATATGTTGTGCCTACATATTTCATTATAGCCTATATTGTAATTCTTGTTATACTTTCAGCTTCACTTTGCTTCCACTGTTCCACAGACTATCATTCATCAGAGCACAACTGTAATCTAAATTTATAAAGTAGGTCACGGATACTGAGAGGTTATCACTTCAAAGTGACTACACAGACATTAACGCACACTTGGATTGTGGAATATTTGCCTGTGCCCATGCTTTGATACAATTTCAATTCAGTTCAACCTATGAAATGTTGAGGATTTAAACAAAGCCATATGAATAATAGAATCCCTACAGTGTGGAAGCAGGCCATTCAGCCTATCTAGTTGACACCAACCTCTGAATAGCATCCCACCCAGACCAACTCTCTTATCCTATCGCTGTAACCCTATACTTCCCATAGCCAATCCACGTAACCTGCATGTATTTGGATTATGGGAGGAACCTGAAGGAAACCCATGCAGGCATAGGGAGAACATGCAAACTCCACACAGACAGTCACCCAAGGTTGGAATCAAACTTGGGTCCCTGATGCTGTGAGGCAGCAGTGCTAACCACTGAGCCACCCCTAATAAATTCAAATTCCACCACCTGTCATGGCAAAATTTGAACTCAGGTTCCCAGGAACATTACCTAGGTCTCTAGATTAACAGTACAGTGATATACCACAGGCCAACATGTCTCCTTGTTTCGAACGTTTCCAGATAGAGTGTTCGATTTCAAAAAATGATCCTAAATTGGTGTCAGTACTGCAATTTTATTGTGGAGGAATGAATTTGTGTGTATTCAAAGTGTTAGTTTAGCATTAGCATGATTTAATTTCAGCTTTGCAAATAATGGAACCTTAATATATCTCATGATCAGGCAAATCTTGACATGGAAACCACAGTGATTACTTGGTGGATTCAGTTCATGCTTGTATCAAACGACCTCCATGTTGGACACGGGGCAACAACAGCTCATAGGCTCCATGGACACTGGTCGCACTCACCTCTTGACCATGTATCTTGGCATCTGAACGTGCTAGCATCTGAACGTGCCAGCATCTAAGAACCCTCATGAAACCCTTCTAATTAACTTACAGAACACTTCTGCATTTCAATACTGCATCTTGGGCTACACTGCACACTCAGGAAAACACACCCAGCTTATGGACTTGACCAGGCTGCATCTTTGGGCTCTTTATTCACTGTCATTGCACTGACTCATTGTGGACTTACCTGGATGCTCACAGCATCCCTGACTTGCATTGACTTTTTGAACTTTTCTCCCTCAGTCAGAGATACCAGGCTCATAATACTGCTGGGAGAAAGTGAGGACTGCAGATACTGGAGACCAGAGTTGAGAAGTGTGGTGCTGGAAAAGCGCAGCAGGCTCAGATGCTGCCTGGCCTGCTGCGCTTTTCCAGCACCTCATAATACTGCTGTCTTTCCTAGCCGCTTAATGCAGATGCACAGTAAGAAAGTTCATCATAGTTGTCAGTAAGCCTCAGTGAAGTCAGGGGAGATAGCTTTCACCCAGAGGTTCTGACACAGTAAGTCAAGGGCAGCCACTGAAACTAGTCCAGGGTCAGAGTCAGTATCCTCTCCACATAAGGGGTGAAGAGCCAAATGTCAGCCAGCCCACTACCCATCATGACGTTTTCTGCCCGACTGTAGGTTGTTTTTCACTTAGAATGAGAAAGAATCAGAAATTATGTATGATGAAAATGGGTTGCACAGCTGTAAGTTTGGGTGCAAGTAGGGAGATGCCCCTAATGATTAGCCAGCACAGAGGTCATACAGCATTCCTGATGTTTAAAATTGGTGTGGGTGAAAGTGAGGATGAGAATATATTAAAGACAATAGTGAGAGTGTTAAAGCATTAACCTTAATGGGAGGCTTGTACATTATCAGAGAAAGAGATTGTGAGGTCACAGAGAGAAGATGGCGGCACTTTCGCTGACAGAATACGAAAGGTGATTGCCTTTTTCCTATATTGTTGTGCATTCCTCCAAGTTGCTGAGATTGATTTAACCATGGTGGCAACCTCAGACCATGCTGACATGGTCTGGTGTCATGGCCTCCACTGCTGGTCATGAGGAATAATGATATCCCACATGTAAATCATTTTGTCCAGCAGGAACCTCCCCCCACTGTCACCACCCGATCCCACCATGAGCTGGCTCTAAAGTGGAGTGTAGATTTTGCCCTGTTTGTCATGTTCGGGGCAAATATCAAGAACCGTGCATGACAGTTCCAGACTGACTGTGCTTACTGGGGTGCACCACAGGCTTTGAAATTGTGCACAAAAGATGATGGTGATTTCTGGAATGACTAGTGAGTGGCAAATTGTTCTGGGAATTGTGCCTGGTGAGCTGGGGCTGGAATTGGACTTCAGAGGTGCCTTAGGGCTGTTATAATTAACCAAAGCGATAAATTTGGCAAGGTATAGCAAGAGAACATGCTAGAACTCACTATAGCCATGGACTCAGCCAAAAATGGTAAGATGAAACCCATAGACTGAAAAGCAAAGAAGCAAGATTGAGTCAAAAAGTGGTAATACTGTAAACTATGGCGAGTGTAGGTTTATGAATAAGGGCAGACTGGAAAATTAATGAGTCTCACACTTTTAAGGCTGTAGGAATCATACCTTACAGACAATGTACCAGACATCACCATTACCATCCCTGGATATATCCTGTCCCCACTAGGAAGAAAGACCCAGCAGTGGTTGGACAACAGTGATATACATCCCCACCCCCATTCACCTATTGTACTCTTTGCTACCTTCTCCCCAGCTCTACCCTCCCCCAACGCCCCCCCATTTATCTCTCCACCCTGGAGGCTTCCTGCCTCTATTCCTGATGAAAGGTTTTTGCCTGAAACATTGATTTTCATGCTCTTCAGTTGCTGCCTGATCTGCTGTGCTTTCCCACCACCAGTCTGATCTAAACTCTGGTTTCCAGCATCTGCAGTCTTCACTTTTGCCTAACAGTGGTATACAGTCAGGAGGGAGTTGCCGTGGAGTACTCAACATTAACTCCAGATCTCATAAAGTCTCATGGCTTAAGATTAAGCATAGGCAAGGAAACTTCCAGCAGAATACCACTAATCATCCTCCCTCAGCTGATGAATCAGTACTCCTGTTGAACAGAAAGCTTGAAGGAAGCACCGACAGTGGCAAGGGTGCAAAATATACTCTGGAGGCGGGATTTCAATGTCCACCATCAAGAGTGGTTCAGCAGCAGCACTACTAATCAAGCTGGTCAGGTTCTAAAGGACTTAGCTGCTAAAGGGAAAAACATATTTGACCTCATCCTCACCAGTTTGCCATCTGTAGATGCATCTGTCCATGACAGTATCAGTAAGAGTGACCACTACATAGTCCTTGTGGAGATTATATGAGTGTCCTAGGCCTAACCATTTTTTGCTACTTCAACAATTATTTTCTCTCCATCAGAAGGTCAGAAGTGGGGATGTTTGTGAATGATTGCATAATGTTCAGCACCACTCCTCAGATACTGAAGCAGCTCCATATTCAAATGCAACAAGATATGGGCAATTTTCAGGCTTGAGCTGACAAGTGACAAGTAACATTTGTGCCATCTCCAATAAGATACAGTCTGACCACCTCCTCTTGGTATTCAATCGTATTACCATCTCTGAATCTCTCACTATTAACATCCTTGGGTTTATCATTGACCAGAAACTCAACTGGACTCCCAAATAAATACAATGGCTGCAAGAGCATATCAGCAGCTTGGAATACTGCAGTGAACCTTCTGACTCCACAAATCCAACAAATCATAAGCCATAAGTGTGATGGGATATTCCCCACTTGCCTGGATGGTTGCAGCTCCAACAACACTCAAGCTTCACACCAGGACAAAACAGCTCACTTGCTTGGTGCTATATTCACAAACATCCACTCCATCCACTACCCATGCTCAGTAGCAGCAGTGTGCATTGTCTACACGATGCACTGCAGAAATTCACCTAAGGTCTTTAGACATCATCTTTAGGCAAGACAAAGACAGCCACCATCTGCAAGTTTCCCTCCAAACCATTCACCATCCTAACTTGGAAATATATCACCATCCCTTCACTGTTGATGGATGAAACGGCTGGAATGCCCTCCCTAAGAGCTTTGTGGGTGAACCTACTGGATGTGGACTTCAGTTGTTCAAGAGGCAGCTCAGCACCACCTTCTCAAGGCAACTAGGGATAGGCAAGAAATGCTGGTCAACCAGTGACACCCACATTCCACAAGTGAATAAAACAAAATAAGAAAAATATGAGAAACTGGTTTCCTCTAGGTTACAAAGGCTACACGTGGCATGGTACCTCATTAACCTACCTACCTACCCAACCTTTAATTGCATGGAACTGCTGAATGCAACGCTGTCCACCATAGAGACGGCTGTCTTACAGAAAGTCCTTCGCTGGGGAAGAAACCTGCTTCGAGCTATTTTTAATCAACCTGTTCAGAACAGGTGGGGCTTGAACCTAGTCCTTCTGACTCAAGAGCAGGGACACCACCACTGTGCCACAAGACCGTTTGAATTTAAGTTACACACAGCTGCCAATATGAGGTAGAAATTTGTTTCTTGCTTTTGGTTTTGTGGGTATTTAGGTAACTGCTCAGACACACCCACCAATTAGCATTCATTTGCTGTTTATATGATAAAGATCAGCTTTGCTCAACAGATTTCAGTGGAATGAGTTAAAATTAAATCCACACCTTGCAATGACTGAAGTGTTCAAATTTGTAACCAAACATTTAATGGCATGGTAAATTATTGTCAATGCATCATAATTTTGATATTTTTTTTACATCTTGTGAATTCCATCAAGACATATATCATAATAGCTATTTTAAGAATAAGAAAAATATTTTGGATCAACACAGCTTTAAAGAAATAGAAAGTACTCATTTTGTAGTGTAAACCTGGAGCCTAACTGAAGCAATTCAGGAAATACCAGAGTAAGTTTAAGAGCGTTACTATGCATATAAAAGTGGATTAATATTCCACTGGGGTAAGACTCTTTAAACCTGCTTAGGGCAAACGTTGAATTTAGAAAGTAATCAAAAAGTATAGATACAGCATTGTGCAATTTGATTAAGGCTTTGCAACTGAGCTTTTAAAATAAAGAGTACTGCGTATTTTTTCGATTCTTGCCAAAATTGAGTCACCTTGGTAACGCTCGCCTGATCCAATCATCCTTCATTCTTGTCTTTCAATTGATTGAAAATGTTGATGCCCAAGCCAAATGGTTTTTCTGACTTTGTTGCCTTAAAACCCAATAAACCAAGTAAGGTCACCTCTATGACTTGAAAATGGCATCTGCCAACTAACTACATTGCATAGTCAGCAGAATCTTGTAATGGTATGCAATGACCTGAGTTTGACTCACACACATAGTGAGAAGAAACTTTACTCATATATACTTGATGCATGCACGGAGTTCCACTGACTGGCAATTAATTGTCAACATTAGGAAAGAGTGGATTGAAATATTCTCTGTCTTTAAGAATTAAAACTGGTTTGTTAAAAGTAACAACAAAAACTAAGTGGTGTAGTGAGTTGGGCACTAGCCTTTACTCCTGAGAGCTTTGTTCAAAATATGCTTCTGGCAATGTTGTCTATCCCTTGAGTTTAGAAGAATGTGAAATGATCTCATTGAAATAGATAGGATTCTTAATTAACTTGACAGGATAAATGCAAAGACGGCATGGTCTCAGAATTAGGGGGAGCCAATGTAAGACTGAAATGAGGAGAAATTTCTTCTCTCAAAGGTTTGAGAGTCTTTGAAACATCTTGCTAAAGAGAGCTGTGGGGGCAGAGTCTTTGTGTATGTTTAAGGCTGAGATAGCTCGATTCTTGATTAGTAGAGGAATCATAGGTAATGGGGAAAATGCAGGAAATGGTCATTAGGAATATTGGATCAGCCATGATCCTATTGAATGGCAAAGCAGGCTTGAAGGGCCAAACAGCCTATTCCTGTTCCGATTTATTGTGGTTTTATGGTCTTATATCTGAATGTGAGTGCTTCTGACACCAGGGGTTTGATTTTCATAGAGTTTGGGAGAGACTCTATGGAGAGATGGGTCTCAATTCTAGGATTCTCGATTCTATTGCCAGGACTTGAAATTTTCACTGAAGCCTTTGGAAATGCTTTGGATTCTGAGCCTGCACTTCGCATATCTGTCCTACATGGCTCCATTCAGCATGTTCTATACCGTACTCCAGAAGAAGCATCTAGCCCATTCAAGGAGGAGTGTGGAATAGAGGAACCAAAAGCTATTGCTGTGTGGTCAATGACGAGACTTACACCCAAAAAGGCAGAATGGACCTTTAGTACTGCCTGGGGTCTTGGTCTCACGGGCTGTATCTGGGTGCACACCTCAAAACAGTGAAACTGACCACCTTTGTGTTGGTAAACTGGAAGCCAGCTGGAAAATCCAGTTAGGCTCACTTCATTGCCATAAAAAGGCTGTTAATGGGCTTAATTGACAACCCATCTCATTGGGAGAGGCAGGCCTGCTCACTTAAGAAACCAACTCTCATAAAATGGCTGACACTGGGAATGTGATTGGAATACAATGTCAGGAGTTTTGAGTCATAAGTGAACCTGCAGCATTGTGTGTTTATGTTATAGTGTAAAACGACTGTATTAAAATCAAAACGAAAACACAATGTTCTCACAAATCCAGCTGAAATCTGACTTGTTCAGCAAAATCATCAGCTGTGATCATAAAAAGTGGGCAAAAATTGTACTGAGTATTGAACATTTCAAATCAAATAGTTAGTGTTCTTTTTTCATTTACAGTAGATAATCAGAAAGTTCCCTTCCTGCAGCATATCATTTGACTCCAAGTTAAAATGAGAACTAAAATATCTTGTTGAGTTTCCTGAAGAAGTAACAAAGAGGATTGATGAGGGCAGAGCGGTGGACGTGACATATATGGACTTCTGTAAGGTGGTTGACAAGGTTCCACATGGGAGACTGGTTAACAGGGTTAGATCTCATGGAATACTGGGGGAACTAGCCATTTGGATACAGAACTCGCTCGAAGGTAGAAGACAGAGGGTGGTGGTGGAGGGTTGTTTTTCTGACTGGAGACCTGTGACCAGTGGTGTGCTGTAAAGATCGTTGCTGGGTCTGCTGCTTTTCAAATGATTTGGATGTGAACATAAGAGGTATAGTTAGGTGACACCAAAATTGAGGTGTAGTGGACAGCAAAGAAGGTTACCTCCAGAGTACAACGAGATCTTGATCAGATGGCCCAATGGGCTGAGGAGTGGCAGATGGAATTTAATTTAGATAAATGCGAGGTGCTGCATTTTTGAAAAGCAAATAAGAGCAGGACTTATACACTTAATGGTGAGGTCCTGAGGAGTGTTGCCGAACAAAGAGACCTTGGAGTGTAAGTTCATAGTTCCTTGAAAGTGGAGTCACAGGTAGATAGGATAGTGAAGAAGGCATTTGGTACGCTTTCCCTTATTGGTCAGAGCATTGAGTATAGAAGTTGGAAGGAAATGTTGCAGTTGTACAGGACATTGGGTAGGAAATTTTTGGAGTAGTGCATGCAATTCTGGTGTCCTTCTGATCGGAAGGATGTTGTGAAACTTGAAAGGTTCAGAAAAGATTTATAAGGATGTTGGAGGATTTGAGCTATAGAGAGAGACTGAACAGGCTGGGGCTGTTTTCCCTGGAGCTGAGGGCTGACCTTATAGAGGTTTACAAAATTATGAGGGCCACAGATAGGGTAAATAGGCAAAGTCTTTTCCCTGGGGTAGGGGAGTCCAGAAATGGAGAGCATAGGTTCAGGATGAGAGGGAAAAGATATAAAAGAGACCAAAGAGGCAATTTTTTTCACACAGGGGGTGCTGCGTGTGTGGAATGAAGCTGCCAGATGAAGTGATGGAACTGGTATAATTTCAGCATTTAAAAGGCCTCTGGATAGCTATATGAATAGGAAGGGTTTATAGGGGTATGGGCCAAGTGCTGGCATATGGGATTAGATCAGGTTGGGATATCTGGTTGGCACGGACGAGTTGGCCCGAATGGCCTGTTTCTGTCCTGTACATCTCTGTGATTGTAATTGCAATTATAGACCATGACATTATGATAGCACCTAATATATACTGAATTCAGCCTTTACAAAATTACTTTCTGAGTGTTCCTAAACTGCAAATTTATAATTTATGTTGAAATGCATGTCAGGACCACTAAGTGGTTTATGTATTGGTAAATTCCACTCATCATTTGCCCTATTTAAAATTAATTTTTACTCTTATTATGAAGAAAACCAATTAGTTCAACCTGGTTTCACTGAACCTACCAAGCTTTCCAAATTACTTTCAAATTGTGGTCCAAGATATCCCTTCTCTGTTGTTCTGCTATCAGACAACAAAAGATTCATCCATCCATCCAGTTCTGAAGAAGGGTCACTGGACCTGAAACATTAACTCTGATTTCTCTTCAGAGGTGCTGAGTTTTTCCAGCAATTTCTGTTTTTGTTGCATCCACTGATAATTATCTCAGCCGGAAATCCTGGCAAATTTCCTCAGTTTATGTAATGGGATTTGTGCTATTAGTAAATCATCCATCTAAACATGTAATGGCATGTGATGCTTCCACTGTGCCAATATTTTCCAGTATTAACCTGAATCTCTCAGGCATACAGTAAAGTAGTGTAACAATCTCAATGGAAATTGCTGCTTTTTAATGACCCAATTATGTCAGAGTCAGAGAAATCCATGATATTCAAAAACATATTTATAAAGAGATCTGATTTGGGGACACAAATTGCATGTTAATTTATTTCTTCAAAAATGTCACAGAAATAAAAAATATAAATTTAGAAATCAACTGGCATTTGTTTTTTTTAGATCCTAGACACAGGATCATTTCCTCAGATGCTCAAAATTACTATATAACAGTTAAATTATTAAGCAAGAAGAAAATGCAAGTTCGTAAGAACATTGAAAATTGTGTGTGTAGTGTATACAATCTTTTCCGTTTTTCTCATATCTTGGTTCTTGCTTTCTCAATCTATTGTTATTAAGCCATTCAACTCATCAATTCCAAGCGGTCTACAGTCTCATCTGGGGTAATGGGCTGAACTTTTCCAATGACTGAGATTAGGTTAACTGGCCTCTCATTTACCATTTTCTGCCTCCTTCCCTTCTTAAACAGGGTGTTACATTAACTATTTTTAAATCCTTCCAACACTCAACTGATTCCTGAAAAATCACTACCAATGCCTCCACAATCCCCACAGCAACGTTCTTCAGAACCATGGAGTGTAGATTTATCCGCCTTCAGACCTTCAGCTTCTCCATCACTTCTCCTTAGTGATAGTCACTACACTCATCTGTTTCCCTTGACTCTCTTGAAGTTCTGGAATGCTTCTAGTGTCTTCCACCATGATGGCTGATGCAAAATACCTATTGAGTTCTTCTGCTATTTCTTTGTTCTCCATTACTAATTCTGCAGCCTCGTTTTCTAGCAGTCCAATGCCCATCCTTGCCTCTGTCTTTCCTTTATATATGTAAAGAACTCTTGCAGTCAAGCTAGCCTTAAACACAATGTCAAGGTTACTCTGTCCTTCTGGATGTGCCACATTATCTGAAGCTCAGATTTCCAGCTGTTCAACTCTGAGTTGAAGTTCCTCCAAGCTGCAGACACTTAGTGCAGATGTGATCACTGTGGCTCACAATGGGACCCACCAGCTCCCACATCATGCATGGACCACACATTACCTGTGCATTCATTTCTAATATAATTAATTAAGTTTTGTTTATTGTTGAGAAATATTATTCTTGGATCGTCCCTAAATTATTATACTCCTTTCTGACTCTTCTACTAGCTAAGACTGAGGAATTTGCAACAGCAACAGGATGTGATGGATGGCAGTTATAGGAAGGGGGGAAAGTCTCAGATACAGTCACATAGATGGGTTAACTCCAGGAAGGGCAAGAGAGATAGGCAGCTAGTGCAAGAGTCTTTTGTGGATATACCCATTTCAAACAGGTATGCTGTTTTGGAAAATGAAGGGGGTGATGGATTCCCAGGGGAACCTAGCACGAACAGCCAAGTTTCCGGTATTGAGATTGGCTATAACGTAACGAGGGGTACGTCGGCTTTCAAAAGATCAATAGTGTTAGGGGATTCTGTAGTTCGACGTACAGACAGACGTTTCTGTGGCCAGCAGCAATAAAGCAGAATGGTGTGTTGCTTCCCTGGTGCCAGGATCAAGGATGTCTTAGAGAGGGTGCAGAATGTTCTCACAGGGGAGAGGGGCCAGCAAGAGGTCATTGTCCACATTGGAACCAACGATATAGGAAGGGAAAAGTATGAGATTCTGAAGGGAGATTACAG
>NC_057740.1:30304329-30306300 GCF_004010195.1 Chiloscyllium plagiosum
GGGGGGGGGGGGTGGGACCAAGAAGGTAATGAGGAAAGAGATCAATCTGAGACTGGTACAGTTGAGAACAGAAGCAAGTCAAACAGTCAGGGCAGGCAGGGACAAGGGAGGACTAATAAATTAAACTGCATTTATTTCAATGCAAGGGGCCTAACAGGGAAGGCAGATGAACTCAGGGCATGGTTAGGAACATGGGACTGGGATATTATAGCAGTTGCAGAAACATGGCTCAGGGATGGGCAGGACTGACAGCTTCATGTTCTAGGATACAAATGCTACAGGAAGGATAGAATGGGAGGCAAAAGAGGAGGGGGAGTGGCATTTTTGATAAGGGATAGTATTACAGCTGTGCTGAGGGAGGATATTCCCGGAAATACATCCAGGGAAGTTATGTGGGTGGAGCTGAGAAATAAGAAAGGGATGATCACCTTATTGGGATTGTATTATAGACACCTTAATAGTCAGAGGGAAATTAAGAAACAAACTTGTAAGGAGATTAGATTACTTACAGTGTGGAAACAGGCCCTTCGGACCAACGAGTCCACACCGACCCGCCGAAGCGCAACCCACCCAGACCCATTCCCCTACATTTACCCCTTCACCTAACACTAAGGGCAGTTTAGAATGGTCAATTCACCTAACCTGCACATTTTTGGACTGTGGGAGGAAACCCACGCAGACACGGGGAGAATGTGCAAACTCCACACAGACAGTTGCCTGAGGGGGTAAATGAACCCGGGTCTCTGGTGCTGTGAGGCAGCAGTGCTAACCACTGTACCACCGTGCCGCCCAGGGATCTCAGCTATCTGTAAGAATAATACGGTGGTGATAGTAGGGGATTTTAACTTTCCAAACATAGACTGGGATTGCCTTAGTGTTAAAGGTATAGATGGAGAGGAATTTGTTAAGTGCGTACAAGACAATTTTCTGATTCAGTATGTGAATGTATCTACTAGAGAAGGTGCAAAACTTGACCTACTCTTGGGAAATAAGGCAGGGCAGGTGACTGAGGTATCAGTGGGGGAGCACTTTGAGGCCAGTGACAATAATTCTATTAGATTTAAGATAATGATGGAAAAGGATAGACCAGATCTAAAAGTTGAAGTTCTAAATTGGAGAAAGGCCAATTTTGATGGTATTAGGCAAAAACTTTCAAAAGCTGATTGAGGACATATGTTCACAGGTAAAGGGACGGCTGGAAAATAGGAAGCCTTCAGAAATGAAATAACAAGAATTCAGAGAAAGTATATTCCTGTCAGGGTGAAAGGAAAGGCTGGTAGGTATAGGGAATGCTGGATGACTAAAGAAATTGAGGGTTTGGTTAAGAAAAAGAAGGAAGCATATGTCAGGTATAGACAGGATAGATCGAGGTGAATCCTTAGAAGAGTATAAAGGAAGTAGGAGTATACTTAAGAGGGAAATCAGGAGGGCAAAATTGGGACATGAGATAGCTTTGGAAAAAGAATTAAGGAGAATCCAAAGGGTTTTTACAAATACATTCAGGACAAAAGGGTAACTACAGAGAGAATAAGGTCCCTCAAAGATCAACAAGGCGGCCTTTGTGTGGAGCTGCAGAAAATGGGGGAGATACTAAATGAGTATTTTGCATCAGTATTGACTGTGGAAAAGGATATGGAAGATATAGACTGTAGGGAAATAGATGGTGACATCTTGCAAAATGTCCAGATTACAGAGGAGGAAGTGCTGGATGTCTTGAAATGGTTAAAGGTGGATAAGTCCCCAGGACTTGATCAGGTGTGCCCGAGAACTCTATGGGAAGCTAGAGAAGTGATTGCTGGGCCTCTTGCTGAGATATTTGTATCATCGATAGTCACAGGTGAGGTGCCGGAAGACTGGAGGTTGGATAACGTAGTGCCACTGTTTAAGAAGAGCGGTAAGGACAAGCCAGGGAACTATAGACCAGTGAGCCTGACATTGGTGGTGGGCAAGTTGTTGGAGGGAATCCTGAGG
>NC_057740.1:30306394-30306674 GCF_004010195.1 Chiloscyllium plagiosum
AGGTTCCCCATGGGAGACTGATTAGCAAGGTTAGGTCTCATGGAATACAGGGAGAACTCGCCATTTGGATGCAGAACTGGCTCAAAGGTACAAGGGTTGTGAAGGGTTGTTTTTCAGACTGGAGACCTGTGACCAGTGGAGTGCCACAAGGATCGGTGCTGGGTCCTCTACTTTTTGTCATTTACATAAATGATTTGGATGCGAACATAAGAGGTACAGTTAGTAAGTTTGTCGATGACACCAAAATTGGAGGTGTAGTGGACAGCAAAGACGGTTACCT
>NC_057740.1:30306934-30308641 GCF_004010195.1 Chiloscyllium plagiosum
CTGGGGCTGTTTTCCCTGGAGCGTCGGAGGCTGAGGGGTGACCTTATAGAGGTTTACAAAATTATGAGGGGCATGGATAGGATAAATAGACAAAGTCTTTTCCCTGGGGTCGGGGAGTCCAGAACTAGAGGGCATAGGTTTAGGGTGAGAGGGGAAAGATATAAAAGAGACCTAAGGGGCAACGTTTTCACACAGAGGGTGGTACAGGTATGGAATGAGCTGCCAGAGGAAGTGGTGGAGGCTGGTAAAATTGCAACATTTAGGAGGCACTTGGATGGGTATATGAGTAGGAAGGGTTTAGAGGGATATGGGCCGGGTGCTGGCAGGTGGGACTAGATTGGGTTGGGATATCTGGTCGGCGTGGACAGGTTGGACCGAAGGGTCTGTTTCCATGCTGTACATCTCTATGACTAGTCCCTTACCAACCAATCAGACCATGGCTCTCAGTGACACCAATTTTTAAAAAGAAAAGAAATAAATGTGAACACTGGAATGATCATTATCTCTGGTTTTATGTAGTTTTCACTGCTATTGGCATTGTTCTTCCCTACTTAGGTGAGTCCAGACATGCTCCCTGCCTTATGTTATATTTCCTGATAAACAAATGCCTGTGTCAAATCTTGATGTGGAGTTTGGTGTGACCTTCCTGCCTTAAAATCCTTCCTTTCCAGCATCTGCCAATGAACTTATGGACATTGTGATGCCAGTGTTCCTTTTCCTCAAAGAGAACAGACCCCAGGCCACAGTTCCCAGTCTGCCTCACTGTGACGGTGACACCAAGCCTCCCTTCCCAGTCTGCCTCAGTGTGACGGTGACCCCAGGCCTCTCTTCCCAGTCTGCCTCAGAGTGATAGTGACCCCAGGCCTCTCTTCCCAATCTTCCTCACTGTGACGGTGACCCCAGACCTCTCTTCCCAATCTTCCTCACTGTGACGGTGACCCCAGGCTTCCCTTCCCAGTCTGCCTCAGAGTGACGGTGACCCCAGGCCTCTCTTCCCAGTCTGCTTCACTGTGACAGTGACCCCAGGCCTCTCTTCCCAGTCTGCCTCACTGTGACGGTGATCCCAGGCCTCTCTTCCCAGTCTGCCTCAGAGTGACAGTGACCCCAGGTCTCACTTCCCAATCTTCCTCACTGTGACGGTGACCCCAGGCCTCTCTTCCCAATCTTCCTCACTGTGACGGTGGCCCCAGGCCTCTCTTCCCAATCTTCTTCACTGTGACAGTGACCCCAGGCCTCTCTTTCCAATCTTCTTCACTGTGACAGTGACCCCAGGCCTCTCTTCCCAATCTGCCTCAGTGTGACGGTGACCCCAGGCCTCTCTTCTCAGTCTTCCTCACTGTGACGGTGGCCCCAGGCCTCTCTTCCAAGTCTGCCTCACTGTGACGGTGACCCCAGGCCTCTCTTCCCAGTCTGTCTCACTGTGACGGTGACCCCAGGCCTCTCTTCCCAGTCTGCCTCACTGTGACGGTGACCCCAGGCCTCTCTTCCCAATCTTCCTCACTGTGACGGTGACCCCAGGCCTCTCTTCCCAACCTTCCTCACTGTGACGGTGGCCCCAGGCCTCTCTTCCAAGTCTGCCTCACTGTGACGGTGACCCCAGGCCTCTCTTCCCAATCTTCCTCACTGTGACGGTGGCCCCAGGCCTCTCATCCCAGTCTGCCTCACTGTGACGGTGACCCCAGGCCTCTCATCCCAGTCTGCCTCACT
>NC_057740.1:30309141-30342949 GCF_004010195.1 Chiloscyllium plagiosum
CGTGGCACAGGTCTGGCCTATTCCCAGAACCTGTGCCGTTGCAGTCACTCGGGCCATCTTCCAATTTATATGGAGATCAAAGATGGACCGGGTCTGAAGGGACTCGATGAATAAAGATATGGGCAACGGGGGAAAAACACACCCAATGCCACCCTCACCCTGATGGTTACCTTTGTGTGTGGCTGCATCAAGCTGTGCGTGGATCCCTGGTACGCAAACACCAAGTGTCACTACGTACTGAGGTTCTACCTGTCCCCGGTGTTGCGAAGAATGGGCCTGGCCTCGCTGCCCCGGTATGCTCCGACTAGTTGGACTGTTCTGTATCACCTGTCCTTCGTAGAGAAGTTTATGAAGAAAAACACCTTTGACCACAAGTCCATCAGGAAGTGGTCAGCACATAGTGTTCTTGAGACCCTTCAGGAAAAGGAGAGGGTGGATCCCATCGAGTGGTTTCCTGAGCAGACTGTCAAAGCCATTTGGCAGAATGCCTCATCGCCAGAACTTTCCAACAAGCACCAAGACATGGCTTGGCTGGTGGTGAAAAGGGCTCTGCCTGTGAGATCCTTTATACACGCCCAGACTCTCTCCCACATCGCATGCTGCCCTCGAAGCCGCTGCGGGGGGACGAGACTGTTACACACCTCCTTTTGGAATGTGCCTATGCAGAAGAAGTCTGGAGAGGAATGCAGTGGTGTTTGTTGAGGTTCGTCCCGAGCAGCGCCATGGCGCTGGACTTCTTGCTCTATGGTCTGTTCCCCGGGACGCACACCGAGACAAACATCAACTGTGCCTGGAGGATCATCAACTCGGTGAAGGACGCTCTCTGGGTGGTCCGAAACCTGCTGATNNNGGACGCGCTGAAGCTTGGGGCAGCTGCCGCCAAGGCGCGGTGGGGAAAGACCACCGTGTAACATCTGCCTGCCTAAGAAGAACAGGGGGCCCACCCAGTCATTTGAGCTCCGCTGACGCCTTAGCAGAAGAGCTGGATAGTAAATGTACAGACTTGTATATAGGAAAAATAAATTTCGTTGTCTGTATGTAAAGAAATGTAATGTGTGCACAAGAATGGCATGACCAATTGTAAAGAGACCCAAATAATTTTATGAATAAAGTTTATTTTTGAAATAAAAAAAACTCAGATCACTACTCCCAGTCTGCCTCACTGCAACAGTGACCATAGGCCATTCTCCCAGTCTGTTGTTTCTCTGAACCTTCAAACAACTTTGTCTTCACAATGCTCCTGCAAGCTCCATGGACACCATCCTCTTTCAAACTTTGTCCATGCAAGTGATCATCACCAAATCATCAGCCTCACCACTTTATCATGCCCGCTTTAGAATAAACTTACACACCATTCAATCCTTCAGGATTTCACTTTGGAGTTTAGGGACATTTATGACAATGGCAGAGAATTAACTCTGGAAGCAGCACTCTCAAATGATCACAACTATCTTTGAAACACGATGGTAAATTTGAACTCACAAATCTGTTTCTCGCAGAGGCAGTTGCCCAGATGTAACAGCAACTGTCTCTAGTTTGATTTTAGTTGGCCTGGAGGAGGGATCAAGAGGTGTGAAAATTAAGGTATAAATGTGTGGAGACCTCATGTCCAGTCTCACCTGATAGGGGAAGAGCAATGCTAGGAGCAGTGAAGTAGGTTCCCTTTCCAATCTGTCCTGGGGCACCTTGGAGAAGTCAGTTCCCTTTGTGAGAGGTGACCTGCTCTTTGGGATAGTTAAAGTGTGTTCTGAGATTACTAAAAGTAGATATAACAGTGAAAAAAATGCATAAACTCATTAGAACTATGAAGCGAACTGGCAAAATGTACTGTGAAATGTGTGAAAAAAGGTATTTAAAATCGCTGCCCTTTGTGAATATGAAAAAAGTCTGTGGAATATCATTGTTCGTCATTGCTTGCCATTTCATCCTTTCTATTGACAGAAACCTGGGGAAGTGCTGTCTGTTTGATTTTACAACTTTCCAGTTTCTCAGTGGGGTGCCTACTACTTCACAATTTGATTGACAGCTGCAAGTAGTTATAAATTATTTGAAGCGGAACTATTAATTCCATTTTTATAAGGATTCAGCATTACGATGACCTGTTTGTTTTATAAATGATTATGTAGTTGAAGGAATGTAAATGAAGTGAATGGGATTTAATTAATTAAAATTTTAAATAAAATCTGCAATAGATTTACAGATATTTTGTACTTCACCTTAGCCTAGGTCAGAAATGGAATACTGGGATGTAGATGGGTTGGCGGGAGAGTGGTGATGGGTTGGTTTGAATTGCCTCTAAATTGTCATAGGGGCTAGAAAGAACCATAAGAAATATATAGGAGATGAGGGATGGGAACTGGTGACTGATATGCGATTTTTTTAAAAAAGGAGTTCGACAAAGTGTCTTCTGCCCGGCCTGCTCTGCATCGTTTCTGACAAAGCTCACCATGACTCCTGGAAACCTAACCACTCCCAGAAGAAAAAGACAAAGTTCTAGAACACTTTACCCTGGGTTATTTTTGTGGAAGTGTGGCAGAATCATGCAAGAAGTCCGGTAAGGCCTATCTTGATGTCAGTGCTGCTTCTTTTAACTAAATTCTGGATGTTGAGATGAGACTCTTACTAGGCAGTGACACATTATCTATTAATGGGAATTGTTGCTTGTTAATTGTTACTCAGTAACATGCAGCTTACTATTGTTCCAATCACCACAAGCAAACTGGACACCTAGAATTTTTAAGATGGAAGTCAGAAGGGCTACCTCGCTGCTTCAGCGCAGTGCTTACTCCACAGTACCTCCATGCTGGACACAAGGCTCAGCATGGTAAAAACAATGACTGCAGATGCTGGAAACCAGATTCTGGATCAGTGGTCTTCAACCCCAGGGCATCAATGTGGATTTCAACAGTTTCCTCATTTCCCCTTCCCCCACCTCATCCTAGTTTCTAACCTCCAGAAACTCGATCCCCTGACCTGTCCGGACTTGTCCGACCTGCCCAGCTCCTTTTCCACCTATCCACTCCACCCTCTCCTCCCTGACCTATCACCTTCATCTCCTTCCCCACTGACCTATTGTACTCTATGCCACTCTCTCCCCACCCCCACCCTCCTCTAGCTTATCTCTCCACGCTTCAGGCTCTCTGCCTTTATTCCTGATGAAGGGCTTTTGCCCGAAACGTCGATTTTGCCTGTCCTCGGATGCTGCCTGAATTGCTGTGCTCTTCCAGAACCACTGATCCAGAAACAAGACTCAGCATCTCAGGTCATGTTCCACAGATACCAGCCACATACACTTCAAGTTCATGACATTGGTACTTTATAGGTACCAATCTCTTTGAATCCTCATCAAATATCTTGATCCAGTTACACTGCTGCACTTCAGTGATTTACTTTTTGATGCAACAGTAATTACTATTGTAATGCTGCAGCAAGGATACTTTAGGGTAGGTGAGAGCAAGTGAGGAAAATGTTGCAGGCAATCGTGAGAGTCACAGAGCATGAGCTTTGGTGGAAGGTGGGTACAGTAGCAGAGATAGAGTGCATATGAGGTACTGGAGAGAAAATAGTGTACTTTACCCTGGCAGAGTAGAGAAGGTCATTGACCGTCTTGCTAAATTGCTGTGCATTCCTGCACTGACCCATATGGCAATCTCAAATCAGGCTGTAGCTTCCTTTGCTGGCCTTGAGGAAGACAACATCCTGGGCCTGCATCCATCCTTCTAGGAGAACATTCAAGTCCATGAGTGAAAATGAGGTGCCAACTTTCTCCC
The DNA here is from genome assembly GCF_004010195.1 of Chiloscyllium plagiosum. NCBI lineage: Eukaryota > Metazoa > Chordata > Chondrichthyes > Orectolobiformes > Hemiscylliidae > Chiloscyllium > Chiloscyllium plagiosum. Next base: position 30,312,912 of record NC_057740.1, read on the forward strand.
TGTCTCCCATGTTTGGGCAAATATCAGGACCAAGGCAGCTTCCGAACAAAAGCGTGTCCAGCCACAAAGTGGTTCTTTAATTGTGATGCCAGCACGAGGGATGCAGGTTAATTCCAAGATATCCCGGCAGTGGTGAGTTGTTCTAGGTACGGTGAGTGATTGACTGAGGCTAGAATCAAAGGGGATAACATAGAGGGCAAGTAGGTAGTTAGTGAGGTGAGTTTGGTAAGATATGGCAAGAAGACTTGTTAGGTCTTGTGAGCAGAAACCCTCCATGAAACTCAGTGAAACTGACATCGTCAAAACTATGACACAGTCATAATTTTCAACTATGTGGATAGCTCTTGAGTTCATAGCTGACTGTGAAAAGCAGATAGAAGTTTTCAACACTACATAAGCTCTATTTCTTTTTTTTTCAAAGAAATAACAAGGGAATGAATCAGCAGTAGATTAGGAAAATAGAACAGGCAATTTTATTGAGAAACATCCTCAAGTTTAGAAATCATATTGTAAAGAAATGCTATTTTAAATTTACCCTGTTAATATCTATATTAGAACTTAAATGTTGTATGTCATGATAAAAATATACATACATTGGCTGCATTTTTTTCTGATTTGAATTATTCATAAAGTTTTGGGTTATGTTTATTTTCCAATTAAAAATGAAATTGGTTTGTTCTGAGTTAGCTGATCTCAATTAGGCTTCTCGTGGAAGTTTTCCCATGATAAGAATGTATGCCAACATTCACTCAATATGTCACGTGATGGAAAGTTTGCTTCTTGGTCATGGTACAGCTGTTACCTGATAAACTACATACACTCTTTCTGAAGAAGAATGACGTTTATCTGAAGGACAAGTAAGGATGCACTAGGATATGCTTGTTGGCCATATAAAGGTAAATTAGCACTTATGTCCTGTAACATGCATTAGAAATATTTCTTATTCACAATATTTGATTTGTCCAGTACCTCTAGTGTGAAAAAGAACCAATTAAAAAGTCAGTTGATATTTTTCCTTTGATAATCAAACAATTAGATGACAAAGTAGAAATAATGAAGTAATCAAAAAGCTTGTTTGTATGCAACTCAAGCATAATAAGAAAAAGTGAAATGCTTTATAGTCCAGAGATTTCACTTTGTGCAGTAGTCTGAATGGTGATGGCACATTAACAGCCTGCTTTACAGCTCTTTCAATAGTTATGGACATTCATTTTAATGCAAAATAAAAAATAAAAAGTTGTGAGAGACATAACACAAACTGCTGATTTGATATCACTCGTTCTACACTATCACATCAGGTCAAGACCGACACCAATGTTGTTTTTCACTACATGTCAAATTTACATTCAATAGACAATAGACAATAGGTGCAGGAGTAGGCCATTCTGCCCTTCGAGCCTGAACCACCATTCAATATGATCATGGCTGATCATCCTTAGTCAGTATCCTGTTCCTGCCTTATCTCCATAACCCTTGATTCCACAATCCTTGAGAGCTCTATCCAACTCTTTCTTAAACGAATCCAGAGACTGGGCCTCCACTGCCCTCTGGGGCAGAGCATTCCACACAGCCACCACTCTCTGGGTGAAGAGGTTTCTCCTCATCTCTGTCCTAAATGGTCTACCCCGTATTTTTAAGCTGTGTCCTCTGATGTGGCACACACCCATCAGCAGAAACATGTTTTCTGCCTCCAGAATGTCCAATCCTTTAATAATCTTATATGTCTCAATCAGATCCCCTCTCAGTCTTCTAAACTCAAGGGAATACAAGCCCAGTCACTCCAGTCTTTCAGTGTAAGGTAATCCCGCCATTCCAGGAATTGACCTTGTGAACCTACGCTGCACTCCCTCAATAGCCAGAGTGTCTTTCCTCAAATTTGGAGACCAGAACTGCACACAGTACTCCAGGTGTGATCTCACCAGGGCCCTGTACAGCTGCAGAAGAACCTCTTTGCTTCTATACTCAATCCCTCTTGTTATGAAGGCCAGCATGCTATTAGCCTTCTTCACTACCTGCTGTACCTGCATGCTTACCTTCATTATAATTGAATGTTTACCATTAATGTTGATGTACAATTGAAGCTGAGAGATCTGTTATGAAGAACTACAGTAGTGAATACTTCTAAAGATTGAACGGTTTAAAATCGTTACATTTCTTAACCAGCTCAGGAGAATGAGATTGAACCTATGGGTTGAGAGTACTGTGAAATTCAAATATTTACCTAAATATAGGTAGTTGTTTTATTTATAAGCTTTTTTTGAAATCCTGGTGCAGAAACTTCTGAGTAATAGTGATCACGTTTTTCCATTCCAAGTACACATTTGATCAAAGAATTTGTCTTTAACTTGAACTTGAAAATTATGATAAATACTTGCTGGGTTGCTATGTGTTTTTCAACTAGAGAAAAGGGAACCGGAACAACAGTGATCAGTAGCATGCCAAACCACAGACTTTATGCAAAAATGTTATGTCCTATATCAAGACTTCATCTGTTCCCCAGCTAGAAATGGCAATAAGTTTATCATATGTGTGTAAGACTGGTGTAGACTGGATCTTACAGAATACTGTAGTCCCAGCATCTTCCCACTTAGAATCATAGGGTCATACAGATGTACAGCACAGAAACAGACACTTCTCAATTAAAATTCAGCAGAGTCATCACGATCCAGACTGCTGCCCATAGTAGTTTAACCCTGGCAATGCGAGACTTTAAAGTGAGACTTATTACCACTTTTCTGAAAAAGGTGTCTTGTCTTAAATAGCTTCTGTTTAATGAGATGACTGGTAGCTTTATAGACTGAGCAGTCACAGCCAGGAGTACAGTTCCATCACACCAAACAGTCTAGGAAGATCTGAGATCGGGGACCTTGTTCATGAGTAAAGGGGTCCTGGTTATCGAGGACTTGAAGTAAGATTAAAGAGAACAATGATTTTAAGCGTGGATGCCTGAGATTGGGCCAGGGGTCCTGATAAGGAGGCTTCCCCACCCCCTGCCCGAAAATAAATGACACAGCTAAAGCTGCTGGGCTCCCTCCACAGTATAAACTGGCCTCTTAAGTGCCTCAATAGGCCTAGGTATGAGCAGGCTATTCAATGCCTCTCCTGCCCCTTCCTGACCCCCCCTGAAACTTCAGACAGGAGAATGTCCTCACATCTCCAGTCTTCAAGCCTAGTTAAAGTTCAGCCCTCTCTTTCTGCTGATGGGAAACTGGAAAATACTTTTAGCATATGTGCTGCTAAGATTGCTACATATTGGAAGCACTAGCTTTCGGAGCAAAGCTCCTTCATCAGGTGGTTGTGGAGTACACAGTTGCAAGACACAGAATTTATAGCAAAGGTTTGCAGTGTGATGTAACTGAAATTATACATTGAAAAATACCTTGATTGTTTGTTAAGTGTCTCATCTGTTAGAATGACTATGTTAGTTTCACTTCTTTCATATGTAAATCACAAACATTTTTTTTAAAGTTACATTCTCCAGTGAACTTTAACAATTGGTGTCAGCCCATATAATGTGTTGAAGGTGTTAGCCCCCTATGTGCTGCTGTCTGTGCCATAATGTTTAGACTGATTCTAATCTAAAAAATGAATTGACAGAATCTTACATAGATTCATGCAGTTTTTGAGCAAAGTACAATGTAACTCTGCAATCACAAAGTCATCCCACAAATGTATATATGTATGTGTGCATGTGGGTTTGTGTGTATGTGTGTGTGTGGGGGGGGAGCGGGGTATAGTGGGTATCTGTGAGAGACAGCGTATCTGTCTGTGTGAGAGTGTAAAGAGTTCTAAGTCTGTGAGAGGATGCATGTGTGAGTGTGGGAGTGTGTGCGTCTGTAGGAGTGTGTGTGTATAGGAGTGTCTGTGTGTATGTATAGTGCAATGGGTCATCTATAGTGTGACATGAACGGGGTACGATGCTCAACTCATCGACCACCAGTTCTGACATGCCACAGCGAGAAACCATAATAACCTTCTCAGGAGACATGATTTGGAGATGCCGGTGTTGGACTGGGGTGTACAAAGTTAAAAATCACACAACACCAGGTTATAGTCCAACAGGTTTAATTGGAAGCACACTAGCTTTCGGAGCGACGCTCCTTCATCAGGTGATTGTGGAGGGCTCAGGAGACAGACATGTGCTGCAACCGGCAGGGTACCCTTCATTGTGCAGTACTTCCCAGGAGCCGAAAAACTACACCATATTCTTTTCGCCATGCAACACATTATTAATGAGGATGAACACGTCGCCAAGACCTTCCCCACACCTCCACTTCTTGCCTTTAAACAACCACCATAACTAAAACAGATCATGGTTCATAGCAAACTGTCAGGCTTTCAGGACAACTCCATACAACCCTGTCACGGTAGGTGCTGCAAGACATGTCAGAGTGTGGACATGGATACCACCATTACCCATGGGGACACATCCCACCATGTAGGTGGCAGGTACTCATATGACTCAGCCACGTTGTCCATCTCATACGCTAAAGGCAAGGATGCCCTGAGGTATGGTACATTGGTGAAACTGAGCAGAGGCTATGGCAACGGCAACGGATGAATGGGCACTGCACAACAATCAACAGACAGCAATGTTCCCTCCCAGTTGGGGAACACTTCAGCGGTCCAGGACATTCAACCCTGGACCTTCGGGTGACCATCCTCCAAGGCGGACTTTGGGACAGGCAGCAGTGAAAAGTGGCCGAGCGGAGCCTGATAGCTAAGTTCTGTACCCAGAGGGATGGCCTTAACCGGGACCCCATTGCACTATACACACACATAGGCACTCCTACACACACACACACACACTCCTATACACACAGACACTCCCACACTCTCACATGCACCCTCTCACAGACTTAGACCCCTTTACACTCACTCACAAGCACATATACACTCTCTCTCACAGACACTCACAACTTCACCCCCCCCCCCCACACACACAAATTTGTGGGGTGAATTTGTGCTTGCAGAGTTACATTGTACTTTGCTCAAAAACTGCATGAATCCATGTAAGATTCTATCAATTCATTTTTTAGAATAGAATCAGTCTAAACATGATGGCACAGACAGCAGCACACAGGGGGCTAACACCTTCAACACATTATCTGAGCTGACACCAATTGTTAAAGTTCACTGGAGAATGTAACTTTTAAAAAAATGTTTGTGATTTACATATGAAAGAAGTGAAACTAACATAGTCATTCTAACAGATGAGACACTTAACAAACAATCAAGGTATTTTTCAATGTATAATTTCAGTTACATCACACTGCAAACCTTTGCTATAAATTGTGTGTCTTGCAACTGTGTACTCCACAACTACCTGATGAAGGAACAGCGCTCCGAAAGATAGTTCTTCCAATTAAACCTGTTGGACTATAATCTGGTGTTGCGTGATTTTTAACTTTGTACACCCCAGTCCAACACCAGCATCTCCAAATCATATATATTGGATGTTATGTTCAGTCATTTGATATCTTTCCCATTAAAATCCAATGCAAACTTTCACAAATTAATATAATACTGCCCTCTGGAGGGGAATTTGGATACAATTAAACTCCTCAAAGAATATGTTTTATCTCAGTATGCAAACTGAAATTGTATATTATAGTTTGAATAATGAGCTCTTCACTGTATATATTATGGGCAGAGTTTTACCCTTCTGTTGTGGTGTGAGCAATGTCAAGAAAGGTGGCAAAAAAAAGAATAATAAAGTCAGAAATGTTAACATCGAGAAAGATGTTTTGTGATTTTTAAAATCTTTCTTTCTCCCCCTCAAGCCTTAAATGGCAATTTCAGAATTTTGTATTTGCATGACCACTACCTTATTTCCATCACATTAAGTTCCTAATTTGCCTTGCTTAAATGCTACTACCAAGTCTTCTCTCTTCCTGAGGAACTATATGGTTCAAATTCCCGATAGGCAAATCACAATGGATGGGTGCAGAAGACCAAATGCTTTTCATGACCATCACCCAAAAGGTTCTTCACAACAACAATCCTGCATGCTACGTGGCCACCATCTTGCTTGACCCTTCATTCATGCAAATCTACTCTGACAAAACTCTAGGCTCACCACATCACAGTAACTGCTCTCAGATCAACTCACATTCCAATTCAGCCCTCCAATGTCAGTCGTAGTTCAGGGACATCTATGATATTTATGCTTCTAACAGGTTGTTTTGTGTGCAGGGACACACAAATCTCTTGCACTTAGGCATGTTGTGTCTTGTGGCTGCTAGCTGGCTTTCCTAGTACCCACTGACATTGCACTTATTTGAAGGCTGCTAGCTTTTATCTAGTACACATTGCTTTCATAATTGTCAGCCGCTGACCTATATGCTCCCAGTATCTGTATTGGTCCTAATTCATTCTAAGCAAACAGGGTTAGAGGGTGCTGCTCTCTGTGGCTTACATTCCTTTGCAGGACAGAGGGAGGTTCTGGCAGCTTGTAATGATGGGGAGCACGGAACAATCAAGAGACTGGATATGTCATGGAGCATTGTGCCATGATAACGTCACACCTGCAGCATACGCCAACAGTTTTATGCAGCAAACAGACTGCACATGCTTCAAGTATATGGTACAGGAAGTGGTATGTATTTATGATGTCACTGCCTTGTAATCCAGTTTCCAATTTGACAATATTTTTCTTCATGTTGTGTGGCACTACCACTGTGCTTAGTAGGATACATTTCTACCAAATCTAGGAACTCAAAGCCGGGCATCCATGAGGTATGTCAGCCATCACCAGTAGCAGATTATTAAATTGCAATCTGCAAACTAATAGCTTGGTGTATCTCCCACTCTACCATTGCCATCAGGCCAGGAGATCAACCCTGGTTCAATTAAGAATGTAGAAGGGCAGTCTATGAGCAGCACCAAGCATACTTAAAAATTTCAATCTGTTGAAGTTACAACACCTGACTACATGCTTGCAAGATGTTAGTCTTCAACCAGAAAAACTAACCACACTGAATATCCCACTATCCATATCCTGGTGATTACTGTTGGTTTAAAATAGAACTGGACCAGCCATATAAATAATGTGCCAACAAGAGCAGGATGGTGTATTCTGTGGCGAGTAAGTCACCTTATGTGCCCACAATGCCTGTAGTCCAAAGTCTACAAAGACAGAGGTCATGAGTTTGATGGAATACTGTCCACTTGCCTGGCTGAATGCAGCTCCAGCAACACTCAAAAAGCTTGACACCATCCAAGAAAACATAGCCTGTATGATTCACTTCCCATCACCACCTTCAACATGCACTGTTTCCTCACCATACCCTACAGTGTCTCATTCAGGCTCCTCTATAACCTCTACCACCCAGGACAAAAGCAATAGGTGAATGGGCACACCATTACTTGCTGTTTCCCTTCCCAGCCACACACATCCTGACTTGGAACTATATTGCTGTTCCTTCTCTGAAACTGGATCAAAATCTGGCACCTCCCTTTCTAACAGCACTATGGATGTCCCTATGTCCCAAGGATGATTCAAGAAGGCTGCTCAAATCCATCTCCTGCAGAGCAATGAGGAATGAGAAGAAATGCTGGCCAAACCAGAGATAACCACTCATCCTAAGAATTATGTAAAAATAAAACAAGTGGCCATGTGTGAAAGTCAAAGGAGATCAGTCTTTGGAGAGGCGAAGGGGGTCTATGGACAGTCACGGTACTACTACAATCAGTCAAGAAGCTCATCCTATTCCATTCCAGGTGGTTGGCTATAGTCACTTGAGCAATTAGTCCTAACATTGTCAAGGGATCCATATTATTACAATACAGGGACTGGGCCACAGTCTGTACTGCAAGCCAAACGTAACCCTTTTCGGAAACCTCATTGGGTTGCTGTGGAGACATCAGTCCAGGAGATGTCCTGCATTGATGCAAAGGGAGGAATTAAACATGATGGTAGTGGATGGAAGTGCAGTTAATGATGATTGAAAAGCAGATGTGTTGAAGTGGCCTCATTGAGTGAGCAAGAGGCACAGTGCAGGAAAGTTAATAGTTTGAGAGGGTGGGATAGATGAGAACCATTAAGTAGACATGATGCATGCAATAGTGAACTTTGGTAAGAGGCATGCACAGTGCCAGAATTAGAGTGTGTTGTATCATAGCCAAATGAGTGTGAAGTAGCAGGGAGGAATTGATTGCACTTCCTTGAAGAGTGTTGAAGATTACTGACCTCTTCCTTCATTGTAGGGTGTTCTATATCATCTCAAACCTGAGCTGCAGGCTGACTTAGTCTAGTTGCATCGCTCTAATGTTGATCCCCAGAAAAAAAAACTATCTTTTCCTGTACCAGCCTGTCCCACCAATACTTCCAGATCAATCCTATGGGGCATGGCATCAGTGATACCAAAATGAGCACCACAGTGTGAAGGTCAATTTTGTCTTTCAGTGTCTGGGATTTAAATGTGGCACCAACGTTGTGAACACCACCAGGTCCAGCAGTACCAAGAATTTCTGCTTCTCCAGCTACACAATACCACAGGAAAGATGCAACTAACCTGGCTACATAATTAACAAAGTGAAGAGTGAAAGGTCATTTGAGAAACCTGAAACTCTTAGCCGTGGTGGACTGGGCAATCTCACTGAACAAAAAAGCATTAACTGATAATGGGAAAATTCCTCCCTATGTTAATAAGGGGACTTAAGATCCATTTCTTCTGTGAATCCATTGGTATCTAAGAGTACCAAGTGATAAACATATTTGATGTATTTTTGACACTAATCAACTGGGCTTTTTTTTTCTAAAAATTCCTTTAAAGACTTGCCCAAGAAAGTTTGCACTTATAATTTCAGCAGGAAATAAACTGACAGAAATAATCTGAATACACATACGCAAAAATGTTCAAGGTTTCATCACATATGCAAGATTGTTACACTTGTGAATAATGAATCTTTCATTGTTATCATGTTTCACAGATTTAGAATAAATAATCTACTTTATGACAATTAGACCTGACAGACCAGCAATTTGCTAAGTTTGATTTTTGAATTATACAGTTAACTGATCTTCATAGGATGTTTTAAAGGGGTGCTAAATAGACCTTATTTGTCCTGAATTAAACAGGGGAGAAAGAATGAAAGTACTTGCATTTATATAATGGTTTTCACAACTAATCACATCCTAAAAGCTTCACAGTTAATGAAATTATTTTGAAATGTAGTCACTGCTGCAATATGGGAAGTATGGCAGCCAACTTCATACATTATAAGCTTTGTAATAGGTTGAAGACGAGTTTGGATAAATAGTGGCCAGGATATTGGGGAGAACTCCTCAGCATCCACTTGAGAGGACAAATGGGGTCTTGAGGGTGTAATGTCAGTCTAGGGGAACAAAACATAACTTGATTATGATTGCTATTAATTCTTGTTGAAAAATGCAAATGTGTGGATATTAGGTGGATATTGGACAATGTTGAGGCACTTATATAGAATATCAACACTTAATACATTGGTTTATATATGAAAAATGGGCACTTAAGCAAAAACGTGGAGGGTTGCAAGTATTTGATTGCTATACTTCAGATGAGTCTGAACCTTTTAAGAACGAACTAATGTACAGGATACAATTTAATACAAACACATTCCACAATGCTGTTTATAAATATGCAACAATAAATAGGATTTTAAAATTTGCTCCATCATTATGTCCTCCGCCTTGCTAAATATGACTTTTCACCTATCCATTCCAAAAATAATTTCTTTCACAAACTCATGAAGTGCAGCGTTGATAGAACATATTGTAATTAGGATTTGATTCTATTGATGCAGAGAGTACCTTGCTTATGTTTAAGTGGATGGATTTCAAAAATCTTTTCTTAAATAAAATATAATTAACATTTATATTTTAAGCATTAATCATACTTTTCCAGTTTACTCCCTTATACATTTGTTGTAATCAAGGTGAAAAGATTGATTTGAATCATGTTAATAATTTATATCAGCCAGTTTTAAAATTTGAGGCATTGATGGCATGATTAACACTTGGAGAAACAATGAAACTAAAGCAAAACCTATCTCTGCATACATTCCTTCCCCATCAGAAATACAACACTACCAAAAAGCTGAAAACACAAATTCTCAACCTTTCTGAAGTATCTTCTTTAGAAAACTAATTGCTTAATTACTGTTTCAATTATTAACAGGACCATGACTGTATCCACATATGGACTGCATCAGTCCAAAAAGGCAGCTCAAAGACAAGTGATAAGGAGGAACAAATGCTGACCTAAGTTATGATCCTTATATCCTGTTGAAAGAGTAATAAAACCACATTCTAAACTCGGGATCCAACAATAGCTTGAAGAGCTTCCTGTCAGTTCTTTGTGTGTCACTGGTGAACAGACACCCTCTTGATCGGGACAGGTCTTATCTAATTCCTATGCAACTTGGCCCTCAACCCTCTATTCAGGCTACAAATATAAACTGCAGACCTCTTGAGTTTTGTACTGTGTGCCTAAAAAAAAGATAAATCTGTGAGGAGGATAAAATCAGTGCAAATAATGAGAAAATCATCAGCAGAAACTTCAAACAGCTCTATGTCTAAAGTTGGCTGAGTCCTTTCATAATGTAATTGCTGATGCATTACACAAAGATGTTTTCTAAGATCGGACTAAAGTTATAGAATTTCTAGGTGTATTAGGCTTCATATGTGAACCAAACTATGGATTCTTTCAGATAAATATGAATGCTGTCATGAACAAATTATCAAAGTTGACAAATATATATGCTTACCTACGCAGTCCATAAAACTCTTTTTTTTGTATTGGTTTTTCAAATGGTCAGTTTTCATTCTCTTAATGACTTATAATCACATTTGTCCATTTTTTCTGACATTGTCATCTCCCATCTCCTTAAGAGATAATTTTGAGAAGAATTTACTATGTGACATCCTAAGAACATACTCCAGACATTCCAGACTTTGCTATTTATAGTAAAATTTGATGTTCAAAAGACATATTCTGCCTATCTGGGTCTTCAATACATTCAAGAAGCATTCATTGATGATAAATAATTTGGCTATGTGGAATTGATATTATACATTACTCTGTTTTTTTCAACTTGATTGATGTAAAAGTGCTTTGTAATTTTTCCTGGTACTATAATAGAACTATTACAATAATATAAACTACAGTAGAAATCTATAAAATGTTACTTTTGCACTTGTTGATTTTTTTTAAAGAATTTGTTGATTTGGGAAGTTAGTTAAATAAATAAATTTGAACATATTATTCAAATGCATATTTTTCATTCTATTTCTGACTCTTTAATTTTTACTACCATAAAAATTTGCACGTCTATGTTGAGCAATGGAATTGTATCAAAAAAGTATGAGGAAACTGACTCTCAATATGATGTAAACTCTTTATGTATTTGCTACTGACTGACATTAATACCAAAAACTATAGATGGCACTCTCCTCTTATACTGCAAGGCTTCATTTTGCTTTTCTGATTGGCAATGACTAGCAATATCTGTGTATTTTATCTAATGCTGTATACCGGACTGCAGATAACTTAAAGAAACAATGTTCACTGTGCATCTTCTAGACATTTAACATTTGTTGGAAGAATGAAAAATGTCAGCAGTAGAAGAGGTTACATTAACAAGAAAGCCCACTCAGGTAATTATATAAAAGTCATCTCCCAAATTAATCACTGTTGAAATAGAGATGTGCAACACCCTGAAAAATACCGCTGGGAACTAGATGCTCCTGGCTTCTGAAATAACTCCATGGAAGCCAGTATCCCATCACCAAAGCACTCTTTATTTACATGTGGAAAGTTCTTAACATTGATCCTTGACACTCCCTCAGAGCCAGCTCTCAGAGTGTGAGAATCCCTGACAATCTTGATTTTTATCTGTTTCAATCAGGGAACTCATATTCTAGGAGATCCACTTGGCTGACCACTTGGCTAACCGAGTTACAACTGCTACATTCCTCCATCTTTGAGTGTGAGGACATAGGTTGTTTTTTTTTCTCTGTAGCTCCTCCTGGGTCAGATTCCTTTGACTCTGATTTGAATACAGGCAGCATGTAACACAGAGTAGCTCACCTCTTGCACCCAGAGGGTCTCGGAAAAAAATCATTGTCTTCCTCAGGCGACAAAGGCATCAAAAGACAATATCTATCATATCCATCTCAGATTCTGAGGTTTCTTTAATGCTTGATTGAGAGGAAGAACCCATGGGTTCCACCAGTCTTTCTGACTGTTCAGAGGAGCCAGTCATGTTTTGCTCCTGTTCCGTTTGCAAGTTTGCAGCTATCATATGGTCCACATACTTGTTCAGGACTGTCACACTTACCCAAACTTTATATGTACTTGACATAACCTCGTGTCAACCATGCCTTTTACCTGTGCAGGACCATTTCATGACCTCCTACGCCCAATTTTGTCACAAAATAAATGTCTTGTATCGGGCATTTGACTTTCCTGATGCCATTTCACCTTCCCCCTCCAGGTCTGGGCAGATCAGTATAAATCTGGTGTGGAGTCTTCTCGCAATTATAGTTGCATATGGGGTTGTCCAAAAATCAAATAGGAACTTGGAGAGTTTGGTGTCTGGTGTAGCTGTACGCTGTTTCTTTAAGCCTACCTTCAAAGTTTGTACTGCTCTTTCTGCCAGACCATTGGATGACGAAAGGTATCGTTACATGTTGAGTACCTTTCAACAATAAAATACTCAAAATCCCTGCTGTAAACACTTTTGAGAATCCATGCAGTTTTTCCATTTATCATCCCTGTATTTGACGAATGAACTCTATGCCACTTTAAGTGGATGTCCACAATGACTAAGCATATGGAGCCCATGAAAAGACCTGCATAGTCAACGTGTCACTGGGCCCAGAGTTTACCCAGCCATTCCCTCAAATGTGAGGGAGCTGCTGGTGGTAATGTTAGTGCTTGTTGGCGTTCTAGACACTGTCCCACCTATGTGGCTTTGTCTGCATCTAATCCTGGCCGTCAGATATAACTTCTTGCCAAGATCTTCATTTTGGAAGTCTCTGGATTACCCTGGTGGAGTTCAGCCAGTATCCGGTGGCAATCTTTGTTCCCCGTAATAATTTGTCATCCTCTACTGTGATCTGGTCTCTTTGGGTTCAAAATGGTTTCAGTTCTGGTTGTGACGGTCCTTTGGTTTCACCCATCACCACGAGCTGTTTCAGTTTTGCTAGAACCAGATCTTTTTGCATCCAAAGTCTGATATTCAATTCAATTATATTGTCAGCTGTGATCAGAAGGGTATCCAGAAAATTTAAGACCATTATGGACTCTTCTGGTGCATCTGCCACCAGGAAGTGGCTCAATGCATCCACATTCATTAATTGGCCTTCCTGACAAAGTGCATATAATTATAAGTTGGAACATAGTGTTAGAACCCAACACTAAATTCAGCCTGAAGCTATGGGTGGCACTGCCTTATTCTCTTTAATTAGACCTAGCAGGGATTTGTGGTCCTTTATTATAACTAATTTAGATCCACAAAGGTATTGGTAGAATTTCCAGACACCAAATGTGACCGCCGAATTTTGCTTCTCTATCTGGGCATATTTACCTTCTGCATTAGCTAAAGTCCGGGATGCATACGCTATGGAGTGTTCCTCTCCATTGGACCACGTATGAGTTAATACTATCCCGATGTCAAGGGGTGGTGTTGCATGTCAATACCATACCTCGGTAGGGATCATAGTGTTGAAAATGTGTTGCTGGAAAAGCGCAGCAGGTCAGGCAGCATCCAAGGAACAGGAGAATCGACGTTTCGGGCATAAGCCCTTCTTCAGGTCACATTTGGTGTCTGGAAATTCTACCAATACCTTTGTGGATCTAAATTAGTTATAATAAAGGACCACAAATCCCTGCTAGGTCTAATTAAAGAGAATAAGGCAGTGCCACCCATAGCTTCAGGCTGAATTTAGTGTTGGGTTCTAACACTAAGTGCATATAATTCCTGAAGAAGGGCTTATGCCCGAAACGTCGATTCTCCTGTTCCTTGGATGCTGCCTGACCTGCTGCGCTTTTCCAGCAACACATTTTCAGCTCTGATCTCCAGCATCTGCAGCTCTCACTTTCTCTCTGGGATCATAGTGTGCCAACCTTAGAGAATGATAGCTGATTCTCACTTCCCTGTAAACTATGTTTGGCTATGCAACCATTTCCAAGATTGAAACTTTTGTAAGAGTTAATGCAAAGATGCCAGAATGGAGGCCAGGTTATGTATGAACTTTCCATAATAATTCACCACGTCACCTTTTATTTACACATGGCAAGTTCTTGACACTGATCCAGCTCTCCCAGAATCACCTCTCAAGAGTGAAAGGATGTCTGACACATCTATTCTTATCTGTCAACCAGGGCTCCTTGACTGGGGCTGTTAATCTGGTCCAAGAGGTAACTCATATTCTATGAGGTCCATCTGGCTGACCCCATTACAATAACTACAGCTGCATCTTTGTAGCCATTTATATTTAGCTTAAAAGCTAACATTAACGATACAAACAGTACAATACTTGTATAAAGACGAATTATTACATTTGATGGAATTATATTAGTGACAATAGCAGTAGTGGATGGGTGTGTAAAACTTTACAGGTGGCTAGCCTATTGCCTTCTCACCCACACTGATTGATTCCCCATAAAAGGGTGTGGGCAAGCAGTTTGGTAGTCTATCCATCCTTAAGTCTATTGAAGTCCTTATGTTCCAATTATTGGCCATTTAGGGTCCTCAATGCGCATCCACTACTGTATCATGGAAATAGCAGGTGAGAGTCAAAACTCCACTTATTAAAACTATTTCAATGAAAAAGTGGGACATGTCATTTGGACAGGTACCCTCTGCACATCAGGAGCAACCTCAAATTCAAGGTCCCTGTGTCCCCTTGGTGCATCCCTACTGGATTCCAAAGCTCTCAATGTTCCCACAAATCCTCCAGCCCAAAACTCCCCCATGTCCAAAAGGCTGCCCAAATCCTGGACTTCCCTCTCACCAATGGCCATATGCTCTTCATTCTAAGGCCCCCTTATAGTTCCAGCAGTGCCAACCACTGAATTTTGCTGGGATAGCTAGAACTGCTGGCCAATTAGATTTTCCAGCAGCTGTCAACAGGAGACTTTCTGTCACTGAGAGGGCAGAAGTCAGACTCTCACCTTATTTAAGCTATTGGCTGTATGCTATTGCTGTGGGACAGCTCCTTTTAAAGTTAGCCAATTTGGAAACAACTTTCTTCAGGAGGATGCAGGTGGTGGTAACCTTAGGAAACCGCCACCCCCAAACACTGACCTCACTAAAATCCAGGCCTATGTATTGTATTTAATGTAGAAAAATGGCTCATAAAAATTGTAATCAGAAGAACAAAATGAACAAACAAAGCTGAGCCACATGAAGAAATGTCATGGCAGCCCCAGGTGGAGTAGGACTTGAAGCCAGGGCTTGTTTCCTCTGTTTTTCTTTTCATTTTTTCCCCCTTTTCTCACTTTTCTTTTCTTCACCCATTTATTTTGCTTACATCTTGAAAGTGGCATCAGCAGCGGCTTTATCATCGAAGTGGGCCAAAGCAGACTCATTGCAGTGCCTGAGTAGAGTTTAGACCAGTGCAGTACCTGGCAGCATTGGTAGCATTTGTGCTGGCGAGGTCCAGTGCGGACTCTTAGTGGCAAGGGTGTCAGTAGAGGAGAGACGGTGTCAAGCATAGCAACTTTTGTCCCACTGGTGGTGGTGTGGTGAAAGGGACTTGTGCCTTGCTACCAGGTCTATGACCCATGATGGAACACTTAACAAGGACTATAAAATTGAACACTTTATGTTTTGCCTTTACATTCTACATTTTGGTTTGTTTTTATATATTTTAAGATGGCACCAGACAGTGGCAAAACTCTCCGACACTTCTCACTTTATTTTGTAACAAAATACGCATGACAATAAATAAACCAAATCAAATCAAGTTTTGTTTTTCATGACTATCCACTATCTTAAAACACTTTACTTTCAATAGAAATATTTCTAAAGTATTGTCACTGTTGGACCCCCCCAAATAGATGACCAGAAGCCTTGTCATAGTGGTTGCTATTAAGGAGGTAAAGATTGAGGGATGCAGAATGGTTTAGGCAGCAAGTTTCAAAGCTTAATACCAATCAGCTGAAGGCATGGACATCAATGGTGTAGTGATGAAAACTGGGGTATTCAAGCGACCAGAGTTAGTACAATCTTGGACATCAGAAAGGCACATTAAGAATTTGAAATAATTTGATTTTTTTGTAATTCACAAAATGTAAGTATTTATGAAACTAAAGTTATTGGGCCAAACCCAATCTCACTGACAACAGTTTCTGTACCAACAGAAATATGGATAACACAATTATTTTGCTTTTATGCAGTTAGCGATGATGTATGTATATCTATAAAACCCGAGGAGCCCCCAGTGTCTGGATAGCCAGAACTCAAATGCTTAGTCATTAATACATGATAAATGAGGCATGTTCAGACATTAGGCAACGACAGATTGTGAAGAGATTATAAATGACTTATTACATTGCTAGTAAATCTACAAAACTAATTTTTTTGATGAATAGACTGTATACTCTCAAAAGGGGACAACTTTCTCTCAACATGGATGTGAAGAGAGGTCAGCTCAGGGTACCAATATATCAGCTGTAATGTCTACTAAGATGGCAACTGCCCTCATTTCTTAGGCACTGTACCAAAATTCTTGATACTTTCATAAAATATTCATGGGGGTTAGGTGATTTTTGCCGTAACTGGTTAGGAATTAATTCATGAAAGCAACAGTCCATGTCAATACAATATTAATGCTCTGTTTTGATTAAAAAAGACATAAAAAGCCATATTATCATCATCTCATTTGATGTTATACATCTGTTGGCAGTTAACATTGCTTATCAGTTGATGGTTGCTTAAAATATTAACTGTTCTATTACTTTGATCTTTTAATAGAGCGCACTGGACATTGCACCCAAACAAAAAGTTATCTTAGAATGACAACAGAACAAAACAAAAATTCTTCTGTCAGTAAAGTATAATCTTGATTAAGCTTTCAAAATGCTTAAAACTTCATTGTTGTTGTGTCTGAAGTCATTTCACACTATGAAATATTTACTATCACCTTTACAACTAAAGTGAGTAACACCTTGTCTTACCTTTAATCAGTGATATTATTCACCATTCATACTTGAATTTTTTAGCAAATTCCATTTTGATTTTAGATGTAAAATGTAGAAAAATGTTCAGGTCTCAACATTATTATGCCACATTTCACTATCATGCAATTTTCAGATTGCAATGCATTTCTGCACACCTCACATACACAATGCATAATACAACAGTTTGTGAAAGAATACTATTTCTAAATCTTCATTACCTGTTTTAAAATCTTACAACAAGTATTTTATACCCTTATGTACAATAAAAGATCGTTCAAATTCAAAAGTGTTATGAATAAATAGAGTAAATAAATATCCAATAGCCAAAACACCAAAACAAAAACTTTTGAATAAATGCTATTTTGAAAATATTCTTCAAAAAGGTATCATAATCTTCTGATACCACAGTAGTTAAAAAACTAATGTTAAACTATTTGGATCTATTTTAACATAAACATGAAACAATTCATTTTAACTAGGGGCAACAAAACCATTTTAGGATTTCATTTCTTCTGGTGCTGTCAGGTAAATACTATGTCACAGAACACACCCTTTTAACAGTCTTAAGTTGATTTTTTTTAAAATTACTGCATTGGAGGTAAAGGTTCTCCTTTATTCTGGTACATACTAGAAATGTAAACTGAAAATGTACATTGCCAGCAGTGGATGAAAAATCCTGTGCTGCAATGAAAAATTTGGGTTTCTAGCATGTGTTAGTTGCACATAGGCAGAATTATTACCTGTGTTGATAGGAATTTTATGTAAGCATATGAATCAATCAGTCTGATAATGTCCCTGCTGCATAATGTGACTGAAACCAAAACACTGAATTGTACACAGATAACAATGAAAAATATATCTTTAGAGCTGAAACCAATATCATCATCAATCAGAATTGAAAATAAACCTACATGGTACATATTCCAACTTTTCAGCGTTTTTATCTGAGAGTTTGAGTGTGAAGCTTTCAAATTTCAGTGTGACTTGATCAACATGAAAGATAGCAAAAGTAGGAACTAATATCTACAGTCCATTAGTATTAAAATGCAACATTTCTTTGCATGATTTGCATAGTGGAAGTAATTGAGATTAATGGCTGTAAAATCATCATAAGGCAGAAAAGGTAGTTGCAATGGGTCTCAACAATAAAGGTGGATGAGGAAATGGTAACACCATGGAACCAGTGGGACAGAGGAGCAAATAGATTTATCATTGCAGTTCAATAATGAATTGAATTTGAAATGTTTTCCTGCCATTCTTTGACGAATGATTTGATTTTATGACTTTAGTAATTTCCTTTAAAAAGTAGAATAAAAAAAGTCCCCAAAATTTGATGCTAAATTGAATATTTTGCATCAGTGTTGATTGTGGAGAAGGACATGTAAGTTATAGAATGTGGTGAAATAGATAGTGACATCTTGAAAAATGTCCATAATACAGAGAAAGTGGTGCTGGATGTCTTGAAATGCATAAAAGTAGGTAAATCCCCAAGACCTGATCAGGTGTACCCTACAACTCTATGGGAAGCTAAGCAAGTGATTGCTGGGCCCCTTGCTGAGATATTTGTATCACCAATACCCACAGGTGAGATGCCAGAAGACTGGAGGTTGGCTAACGTGGTGCCACTATTTAAAAAAGGTGGTAAGGAAAAGCCAGGGAACTATACACCAGTGAGCCTGACATCAGTGATGGGCAAGTTGTTGAAGGAAATCCTGAGGGACAGGATCTATGTGTATTTGGAAAGGCAAGGACTGATTAGGGATAGTCAGCATGGCTTTGTGCGTGGAAACTCATGTCTCACGAACTTGAATGAGTTTTTTTGAAGAAGTAACAAAGAAGATTGATGAGGGCAGAGCAGTGGGCATGATCTATATGGACTTCAGCAAGGCATTCGACAAGCTCACTTTCTCCTCATTCGACAAGGTTATTCATGGGAAACTGATTGGCAAGGTTAGATCTCATTGAATACAGGGAGAACTAGCCGTTTAAATACAAAACTGGCTCGAAGGTAAAAGAGAGAGGTTAGTGGAGGGGGGTGGGTTGCTTTTCAGACTGGAGTCCAATGACCAGGGGTGTGCCGCAAGGATCAGTGCCGAGTTCACTACTTTTGATCATTTATATAAATGATATGGATGTGAACATAAGAGGTATAGTTAATAAGTTTACAGATGACACCAAAAGTGGAGGTGTAGTGGACAGCGAAGAAAGTTATCTCAGAGTACAACAGACTCTAGATCAGATGGGCAAATGGGCTGAGGAGTGACAGGTGGAGGTTAATTTAGATAAATGTGAGGTGCTGCATTTTGGAAAAGCAAATCAGAGCAGGACTTATACACTTGGGAGTGTAGCTGAACAAAGACACCTTGGAGTGCAGGTTCATAGTTTCTTGAAAGTTGAGTCATCTGTAGATAGGATAGTGAAGGCGGCATTTGGGATGCTTTCTTTTATTGGTCAGGGTTAAA
This sequence comes from Chiloscyllium plagiosum, assembly GCF_004010195.1. NCBI lineage: Eukaryota > Metazoa > Chordata > Chondrichthyes > Orectolobiformes > Hemiscylliidae > Chiloscyllium > Chiloscyllium plagiosum. The sequence continues at coordinate 30,332,545 of NC_057740.1, forward strand.
TATCACAACACCAGGTTATAGATTAGATTAGATTAGATTCTCTATAGGGTGGAAACAGGCCCTTTGGCCCAACAAGTCCACACCGCCCCTCCAAAGAGAAACCCACCCAAACTCTTTCCCCATCCTTTATTTACCCCGACTAACACACCTAACACTATGGGACAATTTAGCATGGTCAATTCACCTGACCCGCACATCTTTGTGATTGTGGGAGGAAACCAGAGCACCTAGAGGAAACCCATGCAGACACAGGGAAATGTGCAAACTCCACACATAGTCCAACAGGTTTATTTGGAAGCACTAACTTTCAGAGCGCTGCTCCTTCATCAGGTGTTTGTCAGAGTTGAGTATAGAAGTTGGGAGGTCATATTGTGGCTGTACAGGACATTGGTTAGGCCAGTTTTGGAATATTGCATGCAATTCTGGTCTCCTCCTGATCAGAAGGATGTTGTGAAACTTGAAAGGGTTTAGAAAAGATTTACAAGGATGTTGCCAAGTTGAAGGATTTGAGCTATAGGGAGAGACTGAAGCATCGGAGGCTGGGGGGTGATCTTATAGAGGTTTATAAAATCATGAGGGGCATGGATAGGGTAATTAGACAAGACCTTTTCCCTGGGGTGGGGGGAGTCTAGAACTAGAGGGCATAGGTTCAGGGTGAGAAGGGAAAGATATAAAAGAGACCCAAGGGGCAACTTTTTCAGATAGAGGGTGGAATGAGCTGCTAGAGGAAGTGGTGGAGGCTGATACAATTACCGCATTTAAAAAAGGTACCTGGATGGGTATATGAATAGGAAGGGTTGATAGGGATATGGGCTAAATGCTGGCAAGTGGGACTAGATTAGGTTTGGATAGCTGGTGGGCATGGATGCGTTGGAGCCTGGTTCCATGCTGTACATCTCCATGACTCTATAATTGTCTCAAACTATTTGAGAATACACAAATTGTTGGCAGACCCAGGGATCCATACAATCATAAGAATTTAGAACAGGAGTAGGCCATGTGCCCCTTCAAATCTCCTCTGCTACTCAATTTGATCATGCTTAATCCTGATATAGCCTTATCAATAATTTTCCTGCTGATTCCCATAATTCTTGTTGATCAAAAATCTGTCTACCTCAGCCTTGAGCTTAGTTATGGCCTACCATCATGGGGTAGTGAATTCTAAAGAAAAATCAGCCTGGAGAGAAGAAATTGCACTTTGTCATCAGTGGAAGGCCCTTTTAAACAGCAACCTTTAGTTTGAGATTCTCTCACGAGAGAAAACATCCTCTCATCGTCAACCCTGTCAAGCTCCTTCAGAATTGTACACATTTCAACACTTTTACACTTTTAAATTCAAATGCATATGATATTGTCTAATCACTTATGATTGAAAACATTAGCTCACTGAAGCAGTCTTATGACATTTATCAAAGCTGTTACATTTCACATTCTTGATTTTTTGATTAGTTAACAGTATTCTGCTAAACTATTTGTACCATCTATTTGACCTATACTTCATTCATGGATTGTAATTACTATTATTGGTTGTCAATGAAAGCATGCACTAAGTGAATGCAAAATTGGAGACTTGGGAAGTGGAATAGGGTTTAGATCGTATAGAATATTAGTTTGACTATTACTCAGCATGGAATGAATGAGCTTTGAATATTGCATTGATCTCATTTAAATTTTTCTTAATGGCATGGGGGTCTATCCTTACATTTTATGACAGCAAAGTTATTGTCTTTTAATTAAACTTTTGATCTGCCAAGAACAGTATGAAGATCTCATTCATCTTATAGCAAAAATCAAATTTGAAGTCCATCCAGTTGTTTTTTTCAGCGATGAGTTGACATATAGCTGGAAACAGGCGATATCAGAGGTCTGATGGTTGAGATTCTTCACTGTTTGTTGTGTCAGAAGGTTGACAACTAAGAGGTGACACTTCAACACTACTACTGCAAATGAAGCGTGATCTTCTTCCAGAAAAACCTGTCTGTACAGAAATTCTTTTAAATTAAAAGGAACAACTGTCTTCAAGATATAAAAAAAACTGAAGTGTGCATGAAAAGGATTTTATTTCTTGTTTCCTTAAGAAAAATTATAGAACGTAAAAGTGTTTCTCTACAGAGTAAAGGAGGAGAGAGGGGCAAAATTCAAGACCAGCAGTTACCTTGATCTCAAAAATCTGAGGCAACCTGTCAGTCACTGAGAATTTTCCAAAATGAGTCAGCAGTACAGTCTCTGACCATCCCATTCAAGAGAAGTACATGAGGGAGGATGGGGTAGGAGTTGGTGGCACAATGGAATCAAAAATGGGGTTCTCATTTGACTGGCTCACTCAATCAAATTTAACCCTCGAACCCACATATTGACTGAGAAGGGAATTCCCTTGGCTGAGAAGGACCTGGCTGAGCTGGTTTCCTCAGTAATCCTAAACCATTTAAGCTGTGATGGCCAAAGAGTCTTATTTTGCACTGCCCAGTTAGATACGTACGTAGAAATGCACCCTTCATGTGATTGTGCCTACCTGTAGTGTAAGGTCACTAAGGTCTTCCCATGGTGGCCAGTATCTCTGCACCTCAACAGGGCTGCACTGCAAATCGACTTTCTGTGGTAATGGACTGGTAGCTATCATCAGAGTTCCAACTAACCCCTGAATATCCTATTGAAAAAAAATATCAGAAACAACAGTATGGTTTTCTTGGGAAAACAATGTTGGTGATGTCTCATTTGCAATGGATAGAAACATTTCAGCTTTGCCTTATTGGTCTCCACAGAAACACTAATCAATGTAATAATTAACTACTTTTAAGAACCTCTGGACCATTGAGTTGACAAGTAGGAAAAGGAAATGGAAAGTGTAATTTATGTAATATGCGTAGTTATTTTACAAGAAAAACAAATTAAAAAATTTATTCAAAGAAAAATGATTTTATAAAATGGAGCAATGTCACCACTAAGAAAAGCTTTTCAAAATACTAATAGTTGAATGGTACAGAAATAGTTATTTGGTTCAACCAGTCCATTCTCCACTCAATCTTACTTCCATCTTTTCTCATTTAAACCCTATGATAGTAACCATCTGCTCCCTCCTCTCACACGTGTCTAATTTCCCCTTAAATCCATCTATGGATAAAGTCACCAAAGGGCTATTGTCTCATTCAAGAGACATAACTGGTGGTGAATTTAAACTGAGGGTTATCAGGCCTCAGGTAAAAGGTTAGAAGGATCTTCATGGTAACCTCAACTGGTTTGAGAATGGAATGTTTGCTGTCAGTGTCATAGTGCACTGTAAACCAGCTGTCCAGCCAAATGAACTAACTCACCCCCATCAATATTGCTCACTTCTGTGATACACTCCTCAGCATCTTTTTGGATGAGGAAGTTCCTTTTCATTCCTATTCTTACTGGATTTCTTGATGACTATCTTATTGATGGCCTCTCATTGTGCCATTGTTCTCTGCCAAAACATCTGATAATTTTAAAGACCTCTATCAGGTCACCTCTCAGCCTTCTATTTTTAAAAAGAGAAGGGTTTCAGCCTGCCAATCCTTTCCTGATACATATATCCATTACATTCATGATCCCATCCTTGGATTTCTTCTTTGCATCTTCTTCAATTTCCTTTTTATAATACAGCAACCAGCATTGCATTCAATGTTCTAATTGTGGTGTAACCAAGGTTTCATATATCCCTAACAGGACTTTATATGCTTTTCATTTCTATTCCTTCAGCCTCATACTTCATTTGCTTTTTTTGTTATAGACTTGCTAATCTGTTGTGCAGCTTTAATGACTGACATACTCCAAAACCTATTTCTTTTATCTACCCCATCCAGATTTGAACCTTCAGTATAGGACATTGGTTAGGCCACTGTTGGAATATTGCATGCAATTCTGGTCTCCTTCCTATTGGAAAGATGTTGTGAAACTTGAAAGAGTTCAGAAAAGATTTACAAGGATGTTGCCAGGGTTGGAGGATTTGAACTATAGGGGGAGACTGAACAGGCTGGGGCTGTTTTCCTTGGAGTGTCAGAGGGATGACCTTACAGAAGTTTACATAATTATGAGGGGCATGGATAGGGTAAATAGGCAAAGTCTTTTCCCTGGAGTCAGGGAGTCTAGAACTAGGGGGCATAGGTTTAGGGTGAGAGGGGAAAGATATAAAAGAGACCTAAGGGGCAACTTTTTCACATGGTACGTGTATGGAATAAGCTGCCAGAGGAAGTGGTGGAGGCTGGTACAATTGCAACATTTAAGAGGCATTTGGACGAGTATATGAATAGGAAGGGTTTGGAGGGATATAGGCCAGGTGCTGGCAGGTGGGACTAGATTAGATTGGGATATCTGGTCAGCATGGACGGGTTGGACCAAAGGGTCTGTTTCTGTGCTGTACATCTCTATGACTCTAATCTTCATGCCCTTCATCCACACCATGGCTCATTCTTTCAATAGAGTGAATAACATCCATTTGTAGTACCCAGTTAGGTCCCTGGTCTGTTAAGTTGAAATATACTTCAGGAAATGGCAGGAATACTCAGGTAAGTGAAGGGGAAATTGCTCAGGAATTCCATTCCTGATTGCTATCAGGGACCAGTGCTGATAGTGTGTATGTGTGGCTATCAAGAAACAAAGGACTGGTCTTGGCTATGTTGCCCACTATGATCAAAAACAAATATCTGACACACACAAGACTCACTTGAAAAATGTCTACTTAGGTTAGGTAATGAGATAACTTTCATTGGTGGAACTATGTCTGAGTAAGGCGAGAACACAGAAATTAAGACTTACTGCTTTATTCCTGTCACACTGGTCCGTGTGCTTCGGCATTGTGCTCTTCTTTTTGTCTTTGCACCGTTTATTTTGAAACCAGACCCTGATAACCCTTGAGCTGAGCCCTGTCATCTCCATCAGCTGTTGCTTCATGAGTGCATCCGGTCGGGGGTTTGCAGCATAGCAGGTCCGTAATGTGAGCAGCTGCTGCTCATTCAGTACCGTCCGCACACGGGTTATCTTATCTGAGTGGGTTGGTGCTCGCAGTGCTGGCGGACAGGCCTTGACTTTCTCTAATGAGAAACAAAATGTTCCACAAAACAGGCAAAGGGAGATTGTCACTGTGAAAAATATCTGCATATCTCTAGGAATAGATCAATGAGCCGAGATGAATGTCAGATAAGGCCACTCGAAGAAATTAACACAAAATGTGGAGTGTGACGCTGCATGGTAAAAGTTAAATAAAGCTCAGAATCGAACACGGTTGAGGGATAACAACGGCAAACCTCATCAAGGCAAATACTTACAAAAATTACAATGGAAAGATCACTATAGCTCCGACTATTGATAAAGGCAGAGCAGCATACCAGAGATTTAGCTAAACTAAAAGTACACTGCAGAAATGCTACTGAAAGAGATAAGGGAACCAGATGATCAAAACCAGATAACAAGACAGATCATTCATTTACCCTTCAAATATTTTCTGCATTTGAATATGTAAAGATAAAGAAGTAAACAACCAACTTGGAATTTCCGGGAAAATTTGGAACTCCCAGAAACCAATTCTCTCTGATCTTTGAACGCGATTAACGGCATAGGTGCATTTACATCATTAACTGGCAGATTTCTAACGACATGCACAATTCCATGGCGGGACAGTTTGGACATGCACTGGTGCTGATGTCACTGCACACAGAATATCATATCAGTAGAGCATGCACACTTTCTGAAGCCTGTCAAAGCTTCTGGCCTCTCTGCACATGTGTCGGGAGGAAGGGTGGGGGGTGGTGGTAATTTTGTTGCTCAACTTTGTTACTCAGATGAAATTAACGCCAGTCATTTGAAAAACATTTCCGGTTACATTGGTACCATATTTCCATTTCCTGTTACATTGGTACCATATTTCCATTTCCTGTCTAAACCTCTCCGATATTCCCTTGACGCTACATTGCTGTCATCACACTTCTGCTGTCATATAAACCTTGCCTTGGTATTCTTGCCACAGCAATAAAGGATCATCTCAAGTGCCCCCTTCAGAGGGAAGTGTACAAGTGTAACCCAATGCCTTATTACAATCTGAAGAACAATCAGTTATGCTGCTGAAAGATGCAGTGGAATTGGAACACAATAAAAGAGGCACTCGTGCATTTTATGGGACGGTTTCTGTCACTAAACATAACACAAATGAGACGGCAAACATTGAACTCAAATTTGACCAGGCACCCGATAAGTCTGCATTTTATTTAGCATTATCCTCTTTCTACTTCAGGGAATCTGAGCACAAACATCAACTGACCTGATAGATACAGGCTTCGATCATCTCGTTCGGCTCTCACAGGATCCTGTTCAATCAAGCTGGGATCTGGAAGCCAGCCATCCTCAATGCAATAGGGTCCATCAAATTGCAGTCTGCACTCTTCTCCAGGTAGAAGTCGTCGATTGCAGGCTACACAACGGAAACAGTGTTGGTGGTAGATGAGGCCTCTAATTCGGAAAACTAGATCTGAAGGTAGCAATCCAGCTTGACACTGAGTGCACCTCACAGAAAATTTTCTGAAGAACAGTGGGAAAAAATGAGAAGAGCATAAGGCTGCCTTGTAGTTTCCATCTCAGAAAAAAGCTTTAAAGCTGCATTACTTCAGGCTGAAGGAAATTATTGAAGCACCTTTGGTTGAATTTAGCTGGCATGATGTTGCATTTCAAGAGTGTGTTGCTGGAAAAGCACAGCAGGTCAGGCAGCATCGGGGCAGGAGAATCGACATTTTGGGCATAAGCTCTTCATTGTGATTCCTGTCAATTCTCCTGCTCCTTGGTTGCTGCCTGACCTGCTGTGCTTTTCCAGCAACACTGTCTCAACTCTGATCTCCAGCATCTGCAGTCCTCACTTTCTCCTCTGTGATATTGCATTTGCCATTATTAGTCCTCTGAAACAGATTGAAACTTCTGGGGCTGGATTGAATCCAGTACATGCAGAGGAAACCGTGAAAGCTAGGGCTCATTCAATCATAGGATGAACCCCATATCCATCTCAACTTGGTGGGAAAGCCTTCCCAACTTAAAATGGAGGCTGGAAAGGACTGTATGGTGATTTCAGTCACCATCACTGGAATGTTGATTAGCTTCATTAATAAACCAACTGACTCTCATTATTCCTGAGCCCACCACAATTTAGTGGCAGCTCAGGGACTAATTGGAGGCCATATGGGTTTCATGTACCCTTGGGTTTGCCAGCAACCTTGCAACTGAAGGATGGGATTCTGTTCCTCAGTATTAAACACCATAAACAGCATTCAGCTTCACACAAAAGCATGTCCACTGAAAACCACCTACCTGCCATTACTTCCCACAACTCCACTCACTCCTGTGACCCCTGACATGTGAACCCCTTCACACCTTCATCCATCTAAGGCCTTGGGTTCACCTGTGACCATGGACTCTGGGTGTATGCAGTGCCACCATCAACCTCCCATTCTGCTTGAGAATCTGCCAGTGTCTGATTTGCCAGCAGCTCTCAGTTGGTGAGTATTTCTATCACTGTGGACTTTTATCAGAGAGAAGGTCAGGTGAATTCAATTAAATGCCTGAAGGGAACTTAGTTCCATTAGTCCTTCCTAAGGAATTGACAGGCTCCCCACGCATTTTACGAACAGTGGGTCAGACCCTCAACAGCCTGACAAAATCTTGGCTCTGGATTCTGTACGTGTACAGTTGACAAGGAAATCCAGAAGTTTTGAACCCTGACATATGCTGATATGCTTTCGAGCATATCAAAGATGATATGCTTTCGAGCTCCCCTGACTGCAAACATATAGATGTCACTGAAGTGACAAGGGTACTCTCTGTTTTATGTTCTTATCTTACTGTAAAAATTCTTAAAGCAGTTACTTTGTTGAATAGGTGTAACTGGGTTTTGAAACTCAGTAAGTGTAGAATTATTGCAAAGTAACTCACCAGCCCTTTAAAAAACAATTATGTATTTGTTGAATGTCAATTTCTCATTTATAGTAAACAATACATTTTAAACAGTATTTAAAAGATTTATGATAGTCTCCTGTGTATTCAAGAAATCTGTAAAGTTTAGCATGTATGTGAGAATACTGCAAGCTGATTGGCTGCTCACTTGGCTCAATGACAGCACTGCTGCTGGGTGCTTGGAGATGCTTTTGACTTGTTGGCGAACTGGCATCAGAAAAAGAAACTCCACATCATAGAAGTGGTTAAATGTATGTGAGCAGGTTTCTTTGGGGACTTTTAATTTGGTGCCAACTTGAAAACCAATATATTGTCTTAGACTAATCCAACCCACCTCCAAACTCTGTCCAATGGAGCTTCAAACCATACAAATGGGTTTAGTAAATCTGAAGCAGGGAAGGGGTAAAGGCAATATTATCTTGAGCTCAGGCTTGGATTTGATTGTGATGTTTCTCATGGCTTAAAAACCAACAAATAATCATTATGCTGGTTCAACCATAACTGCTTTGGCTGAACTCTGCATCCTCATTCTAAGAGATTAAAGACTTAACAGCAATCTAGGTTTGTTCAATACAATGTATCAGTTGTATGATACTTTGATCTTTTACTATAAATTCTGTGTGCTATGATCCTGCCCCACTAGCTACTTGATGAAGGTGCAGCACTCCGAAAGCTTGTACTTCCCAATGAACCTGTTGGACTATAGCCTGGCGTTGTGTGATTTTTAACTTTGTCCATCCCTGTCCAACACCGGCACCTCCATATCATACTTTAAGTTGATATGTGGCACTGACAGAGATATCCACAGTATTGTACCAAGGCAAGAGTAGGTGCAGTTAAGGAATAGAATAAATGTTATTATTAATAATAATAATATTTAGAATAGGAGCTAAATAGACATAGAGCTACTAGAACATAGAAACATAGATTATACAGACAGGAGTAGGCCATGTGAGCTCAGCCTTTTAATATTATCACAGCTGGTCTTCTAAATCAGTACCCTGTTCCTGCTTAAATCCCATACCCTTTGTTCCCTTTCACCCAAAGAATCATATATATTTCCTTCTCAAAAATATTCAGTGTTTTGGCCTCAACTGTTTTCTGTGACAGAAAATTTCATAAACTCACCACCCTCTGGGTGAAAAGATTACTCTTCATCTCAGTCCTAAATGGCCAACATCATTTCCTTTGACTGTAACCCCTAGTTCTGGACTCTGTGCTCATCTGGACCACCTTTCGTGAATTTACCCAATCTAGTCATATTAGAATGTTATAGGTTTCTGAGACTCAGACCTCATTCTTCTAAAGTACAGTGAATATAGACCTAACCAACGCAATCTCTTTTCATGCATCAGTCCTACCATCCCAGGAATCAGTCTGGTAAACCTTTGTTGCACTCCCTCCATAGACAGAACATTCTTCCACAGATAAGGAGACCCAAAATCTGTATAATACTCCAGGTGTGGGCTTACCAAGGCCCTGTGCAACAGCAGCAAGACTTCCCTGCTGCTGTATTCAAGTCCTCTTGCTATGAAGGCTAACATACTATTTGCCTTCTTCGCTGCCTGATGCATCTGCATGCTTACTTTCATACTTACTGATATTACAGATACAACCTGTAAAATTTGTGTGACATTCAGTAAACTGCAATTAATTACTTTGGCAGCCTGCACCTAAATTGTACATCACGTTCATTAGATCCTTCAGTTGTTGAATTATTAGCTGTCCTTTATTGATGCTGCAGTAATCGAGCAGTGTTGAGGCTAACCAGCTATGGACTGAACCCCTAAACTTTGTTCCCTGTCCCAGAACTCCTAACCATTTGCCAGATTGACCATTGCACCTACATCTTGAATATAACAGTCTGTTATGACAGTCTGGCAAAGCCTAATAAATTGCATGCTGCCTATCCAGCCAAATCAAAAAGAATATATAAATATAATTTCATCTTAGAAAGTATTTTCTGCATTGACATATGATGGAGAAAGGATGCAGCCCAAATATTAACATTTTCCAGTGGCATCTGGAAGAAAAACACAGAGATTCTGCAAAGGCTAGCATGAGAGACATTCTAGTTGATTTTCTTGTGCAAAGCAGATGGTAAGATCATGGCACCTTGGCGGGCACTGCTGTTCACAAGCGCGGGAAAAAGACACGTAGGGCCATAGTCATAAGGGATTCTATCGTGAGGGGAGTGATAGGTGGTTCTGTGGCCGAAAACGGGACTCCCAGATGGTATGTTGCCTCCCACGTGCTTGGGTCAGGGATGTCACCGATCGGCTGCAGAGCATTCTAATCGGGGAGGGTGAACAGCCAGTTGTCTTGGTACACATAGGCACCAACGATATAAGTAGAAAATGAGATGAGGTCCTGAAAGAAGAATTCAGGGAGCTAGGGGAGAAGTTAAAGGGGAGGACCTCAAAAGTAGTGATCTTGGGATTACTACCAGTGTCAC
>NC_057740.1:30343449-30363298 GCF_004010195.1 Chiloscyllium plagiosum
GAAGGGAGTTTCTTGAAATGGAGAAAGGTGACCAGTGGTGTTCCAAAGGGACCAGTGCTGGGGCCACTGTTGTTTGTGATATATATAAATGATCTGGAAGAGGGCACTGTTGGTATGATCAGCAAATTTACAGATGAGACAAAGATTGGTGGAGTAGCAGAAAGCATAAGGGACTGTCAAAGAATACAGGAGGATATAGATAGACTGGAGAGTTGGCCGGAAAAGTGACAGATGGATTTCAATCCAGACAAATGTGAGGTGATGCATTTAGGCAAGATTAATTCTAGAGTGAATTATACAATGAATGGAAGAGCCGTGGGAAAAGTTGATGGGCAGAGAAATCTGGGAGTGCAGGTCCATTGTACCCTGAAGGTTGCTGCACAGGTGAATAGAGTGGTCAAAAAGGCATATGGTATGCTTGCCTTCATTGGACGGGGTGTTGAGTATAAGAGCTGGCAAGTCATGTTAAAATTGTACAGGACATTGGTTCGGCCGCATATAGAATACTGTGTACAGTTCTGGTCGCTACATTACCAAAAGGATGTGGACGCTTTGGAGAGGGTGCAGAGAAGGTTTATGAGGATGTTGCCGAATGTTCCTGGTATGGAAGGTGCTAGCTATGAAGAGAGGTTGAGTAGGTTAGGTTTATTTTCATTAGAAAAAAGGTGATTGAGGGGGGACCTGATTGAGGTTTACAAAATCATGAAGGGTATAGACAGAGTGGACAGAGACAAGCTTTTTCCCAGGGTGAAGGATTTAATAACGAGAGGTCATGCTTTCGAGGTGAGAGGTGAAAAGTTTAAGGGGGATACACGCGGCAAGTACTTCAAACAGAGGGTGGTGGGCGTCTGGAGCGTGTCGCTAGCAGAAGTGGTACAGGCAGGCATGGTAGATTCATTTAAGATGCGTCTGGACAGGTGCATTAGTAGGTGGGGGGCAGAGGGTTAGAGATGCTTAGGAATTGACCAACAGGTTTAGACAGTACATTTGGATTGGCTCAGGTTTAGAGGGCCGAAGGGCCTGTTCCTGGGCTGTAAATTTTCTTTGTTCTTTGTAATGAGATAATGCCAGCAATTAATCTATATCTGTATATTTTACTCATTTCCTGTTACGGGTGGTCATCATCAGATTGCAGTATGTGTCTGCTTGGTGGGACAGTGGTCATTTCTTGCAGCTATCAGGATAGTAAAGAGATCTGACTGAAATTCTGCCCAGTGATGAGGTGGAGTCAGATTGTAAAGAGTACCCTTGAGCTTCCATTTCATCAATCATTTTTCAGTCTTAAACGTGTCATCATATGTGAATAACAGCTGGCTATTTGCGGAAAATTAGAGGGCCAATTTGTGTCCACTGTTGCACAAAGAACAACATTCAGAATATAAATGACCAAGGCCTAGAAATAAATCTTCAGCTTTTCATTATCTTTAGGACCATTTGAGAAAACTGATTGAAATAAAATGAAAGGGAAAATACATAGAGAAAATGAAAACAAGAAAGAAATTACACATAAACATTCTATGCATTATAAAAACAGAACAGCATGAATAACAACATTTCATCTGAAGACAGTGATCTTGATTTCTCATGTGCGTTACCGTGGAGTGTTCACTATATTCAATTAAAATTTGAATAATAACAAGAAAATGATGGATGTGATTGCTCACTTGAAATAGTCAGTCTTGCAGTAAGTCTTTCCTTCTCTAAAGAAGCAGGTGCAGGTTTCATTGAGATATTGGTTGCACTCAACACACTTGAGACAGGCTGCATGCCACTCCAAATTGGGATAGACTCTTAGAATATATGGGTCAGTAATATGTTTACTGCAGCCAAAACATACAGATGTTGTGTCTTCCCCTGCAATACAACATAGTAAAAATTATTATAATGCAATCATTCTTCAGATCACCTTGATTAAATCAAACCACAAAAGTGTCAAAAGCAGGTGGCACGGTGGCTCAGTGGTTAGCACTGCTGCCTCAAAGCACCAGGGACCTGGCTCGATTCCAGCCTCCAGTGATTGTGTGGAGTTTGCACATTCTCCCCATTTCCTCCAGGTTCTCTGGTTTCCTCCCATGGTCCAAAGATCTACAGGTTAGGTGAATTGGCCATGCTAAATTGCCCATGTTGTTCAGGGATGTGTACGTTAGGTACATTAGTCATGGAAAATGTAGAGTTATAGGGTTGGGGAATGGGTTTGGATGGGATATTCTTCGGAGGGTCGGTGTGCACTTGTTGGGCCAAATGGCCTGTTTCCACACTGTAGGGAGTCTATGGCATGTATGGAGTGAGTATGTTCTGGACAGTCAGTATGGATGTGTTAAGAAGCTGTGAGTGGCATGGAAGGAAAGAAAAATCTTTTTGTAGTAAGGATTAATCTCAGAAAGTTAATTAGTTTTGACATATAGCTGCTATTGTTGTCTGGACAAATATGGCAGCACACTTTATTGTAGCAACTCCTATGAACGACAGTGAGATAAATAACTAATTAATCAGCCTTGGTATTTGAGGGATAAATGTTAGTCATACTTTGCAAATATTTTTGTTCTTCTTCAAGTCATTTATATACCCACCCGAGTTTCAATTTGATAATTTACACAAAAGGCAGGAAAGCATCAGTACTTCAGAAACTTAGTGGTATGTCATACTAGATTGCAATATTGCAGCTGGGCTAGAACTACTCTTTTCTCTTCGTAATATGAATGGTATTAAAAATAATCAGACTGAAACAAATGGAAAGATTATATTGACATGATAAACTCTCTATGTGGATGACATGGTGGGAGCATAGTTGATGATACAGTTTGCAATCAGTGTAGATGATTAGAATACATATGCACGGTATAAAGGGTAGTCAATATGGTGGAATGCTGGATAGTCAATACAGATGATATAGTTATCTGTCAGTGTGAGGGACATTGTGGTCACTATGATCAGCCTGAGTTGAATAAACAGCATTGCGAATGGACAGTCTGTAATTGGTCCTCTTAGGACACTCCAGAGGTACCTGGACCCTCCATCTTCACCTATTCTGCCATCCTCAACCCTGTGGGAGCTTAAGCAAGGAGGATGAAGCATTTGGGTAGGAAACACTCAGCATGTCTGGGCCCTGAAGTTGCAAATGCCTCCAGAGATGCCCACTCAAAGCTCTAAAGTTTACAGACTCCAGTTAAAAGACAGGCTCCTTCCACCTCAGTCGCAGGCACTGAGACTGACCTAGATGTTGTGGGACAGAAAGGAAGACGACTTCATGAGGGTTCATTGGTGACATTTAATCATATGTACATTTACACATTTGTAAATATATTTTAACTTTTTATCATCAGCTATGACAGCGAATGTAATCCTGGCTGCAAGTGTAAGAATGAAGGTAGAGAGGATAGTCATCCTTATTGATACACTATATTTTAACTCTATCTGAGCAACAGTTATACTTTTCAATGCTAATTATACTGCATGAAACTTTGTCATGACTGAATGATGGAGCATGTCGTGAAGGCTCCCATCCATTTGTAACCTTTATTCTTATTAAACAGTATTAACCACATAGAAAGATCAAAGCATTAAGCTGCGGTTGCAGTTGAGATTAAACAGGGAATGCTGACCTCAGCAGCATCACAGTCAGTGAAAGATTATTTCATGCAATGCGGTTTTATTTAATGAGGTTCACAAAGGGGCCCTGTCTGCATTGCTTTGCATTGTCAGATGCTGAAGGTGTTGTTCTGTTTGAAGAACATCCTCATGATACTGTGACTCTCTTGGATTCCCATTGTCCAACTCACTGCCTTACTGCATCATCCAGTTGTTTGGAGTAGAGATTGTGAGAATCAAGCAACATCCTCTGTCCAGACAGTACTGGTACAAAGTCACACTTAATCTTCATGAAAATCTATTGTGGTGGGAATACTCCAACGTCCCTTCTTGACTCCAGCAGAAGGTGGTGTTTTTATTGCAGGTATGCTGGAAAACATGACATGGCATTCTGACTACCTTGGACAGGGTATAGCGCCACTACCTGTCATCTGCATGGCTTTCAATGGAAGACAAGTAACTGTGGTTTTCCTGTTTGTTTGCTGCATCATAAATGCACTCATGGCTTCGAGCTCCACATCCGCTGAAGGTTGATGCTGGTGTTGGATTTGCAAAAGCATCAGTTTCACATCTATTCATGTAGTGGTCTTTAGTGCAGCAGCCACAGGGACTACTACAGCTTCTGTGCTGGATCCATTGAGGACAGTTCCAATGAGCAATGTAAGAAATAAAGAAGTTCCTCAGTAATGCAACTATTCAGCAGTCATTACAACCAAATTGTGTTTGTATCTATACCATCCTATATGCGTACTGTCTTTCTGGCTGCTGTGGAATTTGGGGGCAGCAGGAGTAATCCTCATTATTGCTGCCATTTGTACAAACCCATTTTGAATATGTGCCAAAAGGCTGAAGACACATATGTTTGAATCAGGGCAATGATGTGCAATATTGAATTAGTGGCATCCCACTGACCCTTGTACAACTCCCTAATTGACCTACCATGAAATACGCACTGGTTGAACTGGATCTGGAGGACTGATCATGGCCCACTCCCAGACTGCAGAGGTTTGGATTCCCCTATCCTGGACACCTGAAGCAGTCAACTGATTGTTTCCTAACCCCTGGAATGATATTAAATGATTTCCTTGATTTACTGTGTGTGTGACTGAGGTCTACTCCCTTTAGACTTTGATGCATGGTCATTTGCTTGAAATACATTCAATGTGTTTGCCGGTAAGCTGCTGGCACTTTGTGAGATTAGGTACTAATAGTTTGCTATATGCAAATTGCCCTCTGACTGTTCACTATCAAGATTCTCATTTCACCATTCAAAACTTAGTTGCAACGTGGACCTTTTTTCTAGATATCAAGAATTGCATTTTTTTGAACTCTGCATATTTTCCCATCTGACTCATCATTGCCAATTTCATTCAGAGGCTGGGAAAATTTGCCCTCTAGGCAAATTGGCCTGATTCACAGATGATTAGATGTGAAGAGAAAACTCAGGAACTATGAAAAAATAGTTCCAAAATATGGAAGTAAAGAGATTAAACACAAATTTCCAAGAAAATATAGGTAGCATATACCACATGAATGATGAAGTTCCTAAGAATAAATAGAAAGCAATCAACATTGTTGAGATACTCAAAGTATTCTGATCATGGTAGTGCAAAAAATAACAACAATAGAATGTAAGTCTGGGGAAGTCAAGGTCAAACTGTGTGATGTTCTGGTCAGATAATACTTTAAGGATTATCTTTAGTTCTGGTCACCTTGGCACAATGGAGATAATTCAGGGAACAGTAAGTTTGGTTACTTCTGTCAGATGCCTATGTTATGGGAAAAATGTGGTGAAGCTTCAATTTCTCAGATTTGAAAGATAGCAACTGAGAGATAACTGTATAAAGTCATACAAGATAGCAAACATTTGGGAAAGCGATCTGGAAAAATTGCCAATTTCTAAATTCTGACAGTGATATGGCACATGAAATCAAACTAGTAAAAAGAAAGTTCAGAACTAACGTAAGTAAGTTTTTGTGAAGATAGTTTGGAGGAGTTGGTGTTGATTTCCTCAGAAAAGAAGAAGTGGAGAGAAAATTCGATAGAGGTGTTCAAAATCATGAGGAAGCTAGAAAGATGGAATGGGAGAAATAATTTACTTAGGACCGAGATCCAAAGGATGTTGATTTAAGGTGATTGATAAAAGAATAAATAATGACACGAATAAACACTTATTTGTGCAGAACGTGGTTAAGATCTGGAATATATTGTTTGAGAGTGTAATGGAGATAGGTTCACCTATGGCTGTAAAAAGGCTATTTGGTAAGCACCGGTACATTAACAATATGCAGGCTTTGAATAAAAGGAAGAAAAATTGAACTAGTGATATTGATCTTGGAGAGGACCAAATAGACATAATGAGGCAATTGGTAATTAATGTGTTATTCTGTTGCACAATTCTTCTATATTTAGAATGTATCAAAATATGGAATGGGTTCAAGAGAGCTGTGTAGGAAACTTCACTACAATCTTTTGAGATAGTTGCCATGATAGCAGGTTATCAAATCTTTCAGAACGAATGAGTCCAAGATGTTATTATTGAGGAAGTTATTCTGTGATCCTGATGTTTTACCTGTGGAACGGCAATTTCACTTCCATCACAGTTCGTCCACATTAACTGTCATAATAATCCAGTATGCCATTCACAGCATCCTGATATGAGAAATCTCTTTACATAAGGCACAATACTCTCTGTAGCATCTTTACTCATAAGATATCCAGTCAGCATCAATTATAAAGATATGTATGATCTCAAATTGCTGCCCATGACCCATTCGCCAAACCTCTATCTTAAACCAGACAGATAGCTATCTGGCAATGAATTATTATAGAGTTATAGAGATGTACAGCATGGAAACAGACCCTTCGGTCCAACCCGTCCATGCCGACCAGATATCCCAACCCAATCTAGTCCCACCTGCCAGCACCTGGCCCTTATCCCTCCGAACCCTTCCTATTCATATACCCATTCAATCAAGTGATTTACAAAAGTTGTAAGAATGTTGAAATTGAATCACTGTATCAAACTCTTTTCTTTCTCTTTCCAAATCATAAAAAGCATCCTCTTCCCCTGTTGTTTACCGTAAGTTGGAAGTTTTATTTTTGCAATACCATGGACTATCATTAATATGTTGGTTTTGACAGTAAGTAATATCTTTTGAGTTACATTTGTGCAGTTTGGTAATATTATCCCTTCAGAGTACCTAAGCATATACTTTGTTGCAATTAATGTATGTAAATTATTCATATTTTACATCATACTAGTACAAATATTGAATAACCTATGTAAAAACATCAGATTTTGGCAATTATGACACTGTAAATCTTGGTACACCAATAGTGAGCATTATATTGAAAGCTATTCATGACATCCAAGTGTTAAAAAACTAAACATTTTTAAACTCTTACATTTATAAAGCACCTTACATGACCACAGGATGCCTTAATGTCCTGCTGAAGAGATTATGACTGAAACGTTGATTCACCTGCTCCTCGGATGCTACCTGACCTGCTTTGCTTTTGCAGTATCACGCTTTTCGACTCTTAATGCGGTTACAGCCAATTAATTATTATTTGAACTGTCTTCCACAATGGGAAAATGTAGACAATCAATTGCTCTCAGCAGGATTGAACAAACAACAAACAATTATAAATGGTAATTGGTTTTATACTGATTTCACTAAGGGATAAATATTGGCCAGAACACAAGGTAAAATCTCCTGCACTTGTTTTAGGTTAGTGCCACAGACTCTGTTGCATCCATATGAAGAGACAGAGGGGATCTTGGTTTAATGTCTCATCCAAATGATGGCACCTCTGACTGTCCTACAGTACTCATTAATTCCTGCTTTAAAATATTAACCTCTATTATGTGCTCAAGTCTCTTGAGTGGGATTTGAAATATAACATTCTAATTCAAACTGTGCTTCATCTAATTAAATTGAGGCACTCTTTCAGATACAATATGTGAAGTAACCATACTACGCCAATTATCCAACAAAGATGAGTAAAAAATACATACAAAGAATATCACTATGCATCAAAAGCATCTGTCAAGTTTCCTGATTGTCACCACTCTTGAACAGATTATTGTGCAGTGCTTATCTACTGAGTCCAAAACCAAATGTAATAAAAGGTTCATTTTCTCCCACTCAGTAAGAACCTAACTAGATTGCAAATAGGAGGATGCCTGTGAGGAAAATACTTCAGTTGTCAGGAACTATATTTATATTTCGTACTGTTTGGAATATGCCTATTCTCCTTTAATTCCATCTTCCTTGCAAACATACACTTAGATTCTTGCATGCTGCACTCAGTCAGTATTAATCTAAATTTTGACACAATACTTATGCTTAAAAAATGAAAAGAAAATGTGCTCATTGACTTTGAGTTTCGGCTTCAGTCCCAAACTTGATATCTGTGTTCACCCCATTTCACCTTCCGAGCATAAACATTTCATCCCTTTTTAAAATGCTGAGATGATTTTCTGCCCACAAGGAATCTTAAGTTATTGTTTATATCCTGCGATTAAAGCAGCTTAACTTCTAAACCATACAACAGAAACGTTGACAAAATTCTGAAATTATCAGTAATTCAAGAAGAGAAAAGATGGTTTAATTAATGCAAAACCAACATCAGATGGAATCATTTAAACAGTATATGTTCAAATAGCATGTAAGGTTAATATACATTTGACTAAAATGTGCACTCTCTACCTTAACAGTCATAAAATTACATTTTAATTTTAATATAGTGGTGTGTAGTTTACATCCTAAGCTTTATTTGGGAAATTTTGAACTGGTGAAAACTGAATTAAATATCAGCAGGTATCTGAGAAGTTAAGTTAGAATTTTTTCCATTCATTCGGGGTTTGGCAGAACATTTGACAGAAAATGGAGAATGAAAAGGTGAAAATGTTAGGATAGTAAAGCATTGATCAATATACACACTAAATCTTATATGTATACCATACACACACAAATTAAGGTTGGTGTAGGCTGTACACAAAACCATATTAACATAGATTTCTACATCAGAATTTTTAAGATGTTTATAAAAATGTAAAAATCAAAACAAATACCAAACATGTAGAAGAACAAAGACACATTGTATACTGATATAAAGTAACAAATATTTATACTTGCCACTTTGCACAGTAAATAATTAATGCCCTCTGCTCCATGCAATCCAAAGTTAAACTTCTAGCATGAATGGTGCCAAACAGTAAATTAGTACAATATATCTTTCGCAGAGCCATGTTATTTGTGAAACATACCTTTTTTGCATTGTCCTTTTTGAGTAGATTCCTCAAGGTTCCTATATATTATGTATATATAATGACACAGCCCAGTGAGAAAGTAAACAGACATTTAACAACTCTCAGTATCATGAAATGTATTAATATACAAAAAAATGCTTCTAAAACAAATTGATGTTAGTCATATTTTACCAATGTGAAGACATTATTAAATAACCTGTGCACTTTCTCATAATAAGAACTTATTTAAAGACTACAGCTGAAGAAGTAAAGATACTTGTGTCAGTCAAACTATGTAAAGTATAATATGTTTCCCTGTGCTCGTCTAGATAAATTCATTTATTAAAATCATTTTTGAGCACAGCAAGTTCAGCTTAGAAAGCAAAACAAGGCAATCTTACTTTTAGGGGGGCTTTTGAGGTCTCCCATGATGAACTCCTTTTTCTCTTCCACCCTGAAATCAGGTATGGTGGTCAATGAAGCAGTTTCTCAGGTTTCCGGAGGGGTGATATTTGCTTAACTGGTGTAGACTGGGAAATACCAGTGTCTTTAGATAACTGCTGCACTTCCTTCTCTGTCTGTATTCCTAACTCAGTCCTATTCAATGGCTTTGAAAAGTCATAGTTGAGACCCGCCTCCTCATTAATGAAACTGTAAAGGGTGGGGAATTTCTTGCAAGCTCAGAGATAAGATTGCATTTTTCAGTAGATGCTCTAATTCAAACAGGAACTTAACAGTATTGACAATATACCTTGAAGAACAAAATTACTCTGGAATGTATGTTGTAAAATGACAGCCAACTAAAATCATACAACAGCATGTCTTGCTACCAAAGCATGCTGCAGAAACAATGTTAATAATAAACGCCAAAATATTTTGTTACAGAACCTCTGATGCCTTTTTTCCTAAAGATCTTAAAAAATTTCAAAATTTAAATTGATTGCATAAAGCTTATTCTGGTAGACTATAATGGTTTCCAATTCAGAATATTTTGCATGGCTTCTAATTATTAGCCTAATAATTAATAGTTTGTCGTGCTTTGTTTTATGCATTGATTATTTTTGGCATATGTTCTCTCACTTTAAAAAAGAGTGCTCTAGATTGTATTTATACTTTGTAGCATTGGATTTACCGTACAACAAAGGTGCAGTTTTATTTTAAGTCTACTTTGAATTCAGATATATTTGAGTATTTACTGGTCTGAGACAGGCAGCAGCAGTTCAGATTTTATATAAACAGTATCCTGTTTGCACTGCCTGGCTCAAACTTCAATTCAGTTAACATGCTTGTACAGATTCTACTTTTCCAGCATTAATGGTTTAAGCATTTAGACAGTAATAACAAACATACCTCTCTCATCAATATATTTAAGTCACAGATACTTAGAGAACTCTATGTATTGTCAAATTGAGTGTTGTGATACTCTAACTTCAACCATACACACCACAATTTGGGCCAGAGTCTAGACCATGGTGTGGGTTACTCTCGTGGCAAAGTAACGTATAATTTTCCTGATACAGTTATGTGAATACAGTCATTTAAGTCATTAGCTTTCCTCTATCTTGTAATTTATCTTTGAACACCTATGTTTCCAGCTTAGATTGTTCTTTACATTGTGAAGACTTTAGAATACATTGGTCAGTGGTAACAAAACATGAGTGATAATGACTTAACATTTTCTTTTACACTCTAGTGGATCTTTAGTTGGAAATTAAAGGGAAAGTGGTGGAAGATTAAAACAGCTTAATAATTGTCTGTGCTATGCTACCAGTAAAGATTAACTTCATCCCTATTATTTAAACTGTGTAAGGACTTCCAAAGTTCCTATTTCAAAAATTGTGTAATGTTCACTAAATAAAGGAAACTTTAATTTCAGTGATAAGAAACAGAAGAGGAATTAATAAAATATGGAAATTCTGGTGCATCAATGATCATAGGGCTAGATCAAGATTATTCTATGTATTTGATTGATCTAAAACAGTACTGAATCAACCATCCCCATCCATTACAATATATTATAACAAATCTTTCCTTACAGAAAAAGTTAGAATATAATTTGCATTTGATTGCTCCTTAACAAACTTAAAACCTCTTAAAGCACTTCGCACATAATGATAACTTGAAATTGTTCAATTAATGTAAACATTAATTAAATGAGTCATCTAATAAATTGTTCATTTTTTTACTTTATGGTTCAGCAAAGAACATACGGAAGGATAATACAATGGGGTCATCAACCACAACCTGAACAAATAGGTGAAATTTTGAATTAATTTCTCATCCAATGGACAACAGTGTTGTCAATGCAGTAGTAGAATCATAGAGATGTACAGCACGGAAACAGACCCTTCGGTCCAAATCGTCCATGCCAAACAGATATCCTAAATTAATCTAGTCCCATTTGCCAGCACTTGGCCCCCATCCCTCTAAACCGTTCCTGTTCATGTACCCATCTAAATTCCTTTTAAATGTTGTAATTGTACCAGCCTCCACTACTTCCTCTGGCAGCTCATTCCATACACGCACCACCTTTTGTGTGAAAATGTTGCCCTTAGGTCCCTTTTAAATTTTTCTCCTCTCACCTTTAACCTATGCACTGATACATCCTGGTCCCTGGATGCTGGGTATAGTAGCTACGTATTAATATGAAAGTATTAATATGAAAGTTTAATTGTTTTCCATTATTCTATAGATCTTGCATATTCTACTGAAATGCAATCTAAGTTATGTGTTGAAGAATTGGAATGAGAGTTGAATGCCTGACTAAGAGTTGAGAACTGAGCCAAGTGACTCAATAACTTAGTTCCTGTGATTCCAACTTTTAGCAATTCTGAAAAAAAACAAATCTTATGAAATCTATAACTAACATTTGTTTGACTCATTAATTCAGACAGATAATATTTTCATTATAAAAAGTCCCACTCCCTAAACAGCATTGATCAACAACGGAGATGAAAACTGGCTTGGTCAGTGATAGAAAATGAGCAACAATGATTGGATATCAAGTTTTATAGTTACCTAGTTTGCAAGGATGTGTTTTGTATTACTTTCAATTTCACATATGATCCTTGGTGATCCTGAAGTCTATTGTCATTCGGCTGGAATACTTTTCAAAAGTGAAATTAATAGATCCATATTAAAATGTAGAGCTTTGTGTTGATCTGAAAGTGTTCCTCTTAAACTGACAAGTACAAAGTTGATATTCATGTCTTCAGCACGAGCTTGTGTTATGGACCAGGCCAGACCCGTCAAAACATTTTAAGAAAGTAGCCCAGACACTAACTTTGCTCGTTGTTTTAAACAGGTGTAACATGGATATTCCAGGAGTGATGCAGCTGGTCAGACCACTTAGTTTTAAGCAAAACAAAGTTTATTTACAAGATTACCAAATGAAAGACAAAAAAAAGAAAAAAGAATAACTTAGCCTATCCAAAAACCCAACAGGTTATCACAACTTAACGATGCTGTTCCAAATGCTTGCAACAATCCCCTTAAAAACCCCTTTGCACAAAAGGTAAGCTCAAACACAGGGTCTTACAGGAGAGATATCAGAGAGAGGGAGGATCAGCAAGGACCTGCTTCTTTGGGTCCAGCAGCTTCACAACTCTGCTTACTAAAACCAAATCAAACGAGAGAAAAGCTGAGCTGGGAGAACTAGCCATTCCCCTTTCATTGTACGTGTTTTTTTTTTTAACTTGAAAGCCTTTTGCTTCAGGCAGTATCTGTTGGCTATAATCAAATTGACCCTAAAACCCATTCAAGCCAGACCTTTAGGAATCACTGCTTTTATGACCTCTCTGAGAAAAAAGCCAAGGACAGTATAGCCTTGTTAAAGGAGCAGCATTGTCCCACTTGAAATATTTCTCAATAATTCTTTCATCTGTTCATATAGTAAAGTTATATGTTTACTTTCATTGTATAAATTGTAATGTTGTAGAACTGATCGTCATTGCACATAATTGATATGGTCAGGTGATAAGGGGGTTGAATGGCTCCCCCTTTTCCTTCTCCTCATTTGTCTGCATCAGTTATTTTTGATTTTGGAAAAGGACAAATTTGCCAACTTACTGAGTGACTGTTTATGCACTGTGATCTTAAGGAGCCAATTGGATAGATTTTCTTGAGTTTAACAAAGAAAGTGGTTAAATTTATGATACTTTAACTGATCTAAGTAAAATAAAAGATTACAAAGTGGCATGAATAATTTGGTTAAATTAGAGTCTGTGAACATTAAAAGGAATACCCAGTCTGTAATTTAGTGACTTAGCTCGCTTTCAGCAGATCAGTGGGCTTGCTGTGTTCTTTCAGTAGTTTTCTGCTTTCTGTATCAATGCAGTTAAAAACTGCAGATGGGTGATTTATCTGTTGTTCTGGAGATGTACGAATGAGATTGAATTCTGGTTTTAAACCTTGAGCTCTATATAGATAAATAGATTGTCAAACAATAGTAGATAGGCTCATAAGCTTGCAATCTCGATGGAGAGAGAAAGACCGGAAAGATCTCTCTCAACTTGCTGTCCTCTTTCTTCTAAGAAAAATGTATCTTGGAACTATATAAAATATTAGTTAGGCCACAGCATGTTGTGTGCAAGTTCTGGAACCCACATTATAGAAGGGATCTGATAGCATTGAAGAAGTCACAGAAGAGATTTACCAGCACAGTTGAGTTTCAATTATGAAGATAGATTGGACAGACTGGGGTAGTTTTCCTTAGAACAGGGGGAATTGAGAGGGGATGTAATTGAGATGTACAAAATTATGAGGGACATAGATAGGGTAGAAAGGAAAGAAACATTTGCCCATGATAGAGGGATCAATGACCAGGAGGCATAGATTTAAAATAGGGAGCAGAAGGTTTAGAGGGGATCTGAGGAAAATCTTTTCCATCCAGAGGGAATAGGAATCTGGAATTCACTCCCTGTTCTTTAGACCAGTGTGGATGTGATGGGTCAAAGAGTCCTTTTCTGTGTTGTAAGTCTCCATGACTCTATGGCTTAAAGTATATAAAATGTTTGCTTCTGATGTGACTGCCCCCTCCAGCTGGCTAATAAGTCAAACATGGTTATTTATTATTATTTAATTAGACCAGTTCCTGGAAATTTCCCTTTTAGCCGGGGTCCCATTATTCAAGAAGTTTAAGGATTTGGCTCACCCAGTTGAGTATTTGTATGTTGTGCTATTGGAACAGGAATTAGGATTCATTTATGCTCAATCAATGTCATTGTCTTTGATAGATTTTTGTAAACATGCTGTCTCCATCTTAATATTGTTAGAATGTGGAATGTACAGTAATGCAAATTGGGTAGCCTTGTAGCTGCATAGTTAGTTCACTTTTAGTCTGCATTTTTAGTCAGTTTGGGTTTCTAGAAAGTGGATTAGCGTCATTATTTGATATTAAGCTAACCTTCATGACATATTGGATATAGATTTAGTATTTCTCTGTGTTTTTTCAAACTTAAGTCACAGAAAAAGACACTTTGGCCCATCACATCCACACCAGTCAAAAACAAGCACCTAACTTTTCTAATCCCATTTTCCAGAAATTTACCCAGAGCCTTGTATGCCTTGGCATGCTATGAACATCTAAGTGCTCCCTAAATGCTATGAATGTTTCCCCCTCTACTTCAATGCAGTTCAAAGGGTGTGTGACCATGTTGTAAGCATCATCTTTTGGCTGAGATATCTTCCTTCCCAGGTGTGTATTAAAAGATACCATGCACTATTTTGAAGAAAAGTGGGAAGATTCATCTTGACTAATATATATTGCCCAATCAACATAATTGAAAGAGGTTTTATCTGGTCATAATTTTTATGTTTCTTGTGGGCAAAATGATTGCTGCATTATTTAAATCACGGCTGTACTATTCTTTCCAACAGTACTTAATAGGGTATTTTTTGTTAACTGATAATTGAATTAGGCTGCTCAGGAGTTGTGTATACTTAGGAATTTGAATGGTAGATTCCTTTTCTTATGTTCTTATATTTTTAAGGCAATTTTTAAACAAGTAAATGTGGATTAGTTTTGGCTTTGTGTTGATGAAAGCTGTGCACTGATTGTGGTGCAAAGTCATTTAAATGGCATCTAGTCAACAGCTGCAAAACCATTTTGAGGTGTAAACACTTTATTACATGGATTTCATACCAACTGCCAGAGTTAACATTTGTGTCTAGTGACCTATCTTCACAACTGGACCTGCAAAGTTAACTCTGCTTTCTCTCCACGAACAGTGCTAGACCAGCTGAGTTTTTCCAGCAATTTTTATTTTTGTTTCAGATTTCCAGCATCCGCAATTCTGTGTTTTATTGTAGACATAAAAAGGTGTTTAGTTCATAAGTATTTTAAATAGTTTAATGTTTCTGCTCAGATATCAGAGAGACTAATTTTAAAGACCCACATTAAGTCTTGCACAGTGTAATTTATGGCCTACAGTGTTTTCATGTGCTATTCTGATTAAACATATTAGTTCTTTAGTCTTCTTGGAAGTAAAATTAAATTTGGTGAAATATTGCTCCACATAATAATGCTAAATTGGCACCCTGCATAAGGAGCCATTTTATGTTATTATTCTGTATTACTAATTTTCTGATTGTAAGTCAGTAGCACAAACACTTCAATCTAAGCTGTTAACTGCACAACCGCCATGCCATAGTTATTCATACAGTGATGAAAGGTGGTTGACAGGCCACAATCCATCATATCTTTCTCCTTTGCTCCCCATTGTAATTTGAATCTTAATTAAAGAAAGTATAAATGTTTCTGTAACAAATTGCAATAATTAAGTTTATAAAGAGGTATTGTGGATAGCAACTGAGAGAAAGTTATCAATTATATTGGTACTTATGACCAGTTGACAAGGGGACAGACTACTTAATCTCATTCGGTTCAACAATAGGAAATATGTTGGATGATTTTTACAGCTTCATAATAAACTGCTAACTTATTGTTGCCAGCCCAAAGGACTGCTGTTTCTCATGCAATAATGTAAGCTTTCCATTCTACCATTTTATATTGCCCTTAATATAGGGAAATAGTTCAATGGATCATAACTACTTAAAGAGGTGAGACATAAGAAGAAAAGTACCCAAGACATCTGAAACAAAAACAGAAGGTGTTAACAGTTCTGTCAGGATCCAAAAAGTGTAGACAAGTTAATATTTTAGCCAGACACCCTCTCTCAGAACATGGAGCAAATGTTATTTTTAACAATGTCTCACAAGATAACATATAATTTGCAAGCAAAGTTCAAGCAATGATCTCATTGGGACAGAGTAATAATTTCACACCACTGCATGTATTGTGGTTTAATTTTTAACAGTATGTTTAAAAAAGGGTAAATCTGTGACCAATTTAAACTACAGAAAATAGATTGTTAAGCATTGGCCTAGTAGTAATCACAATAATTTCAGAAGTTGTGTATTTGTAAAGTACTGGCATGAAGCCCTTAAAGTTGCAAATACCATACTAAATTTTAAAAATGCTTTCTCTCTGTTTTCTAAGCTCGGCTTACCAGATGGGTAAGCAACCTATGCTCTGATCTCTGCCAGTGTAACTGGGGGTGCTGAGAAGCATGTACATGTAGCCAAAAGTGATATTTATTCTAAGAGAGAAAAAGGACTGGCATTCATAAGACCATAAGACATAGGAGCGGAAGTAAGGCCATTTGGCCCATTGAGTCCACTCCGCCATTCAATCATGGCTGATGGGCATTTCAACTCCACTTCCCCTCATTCTCCCCTTGGCCCTTAATTCCTTGTGACATCAAGAATTTATCAATTTCTGCCTTGAAGACATTTAGCGTCCCAGCCTCCACTGCACTCTGTGGCAATGAATTCCACAGGCCCACCACTCTCTGGCTGAAGAAATGTCTCCGCATTTCTGTTCTGAATTTACCCCCTCTAATTCTAAGGCTGTGTCCACGGGTCCTAGTCTCCTCGCCTAACGGAAACAATTTTCTAGTATCCACCCTCTCCAAGCCATGTATTATCTTGTAAGTTTCTATTAGATCTCCCCTTAATCTTCTAAACTCCAATGAATACAATCCCAGGATCCTCAGCCGTTCCTCATATGTTAGACCTACCATTCCAGGGATCATCCGTGTGAATCTCCGCTGGACACGCTCCAGTGCCAGTATGTCCTTCCTGAGGTGTGGGGACCAAAACTGGACACATTACTCCAAATGGCACCTAACCAGAGCTTTATAAAGTCTCAGGAGCACAACAGTGCTTTTATATTCCAACCCTCTTGAGATAATTGACAACATTGCATTCGCTTTCTTAATCACAGACTCAACCTGCATGTTTACCTTTAGAGAATCCTCAACTAGCACTCCCAGATCCCTCTGTACTTTGGTATTTTGTACTTTGTACTTTCATATTTCAACCTTCACAATTTCATATTTCACCCTTCACAATTTCAGCAAGCTACAAACCACTTTACAGTCAGCAATTTAGTACTTCAGAATAGTGGCACTGTAGTAAAATATGGAAGCTAATTTTCAAGGCTCCAGAAATGGCAGTGCAAGAAATTATCAAGATTTGATGATATTGGTTAATTAGTTTCAAAATTCCTAAGCCTAAAACGAAGAAAGACCTGCATTCATAACATGCCTTTCATGGCTACTTTAAAGAGAATGAATTGTTCCTTGGTTTTTAAAATATAGACACTGTTGTGTCATAAGGGGTGAGGCAGTCAATTTGACTGCAGCAAGCTCCTACAAACCATGTATGATGATGGCATAATAATTTGTTTTGTAATGTTAATTCAGGGTTTAATATTGGCCAAGGCACCAAGGATAATTTGCTGCTCTTCTTCAAAATGGTACTTGGAATCTGCTTTATCCACCCAAGAGAGTTGATAGGATACTTGGTTTAAAAACTCATTCAAAAGACCATGGAAAATGACACTCTCTCACTACAGCCATTAAGTATCAACTAGATTACACAGTCAGGTCTGCAGAGGGATGTTTGAATCTATGATTTTCTGTACGAGACACAAGTGTTCTGCTAAGGCAAATACTTGAGTAGCCAACATATGGCATGATCTCCTTGCAGAAAACTACTCTTTTTTTTAATATAGTTAGGTATGATGATAAGGAGTGTTATCCCAATTGATGTTATTAAAGGACAATTTAGATCTCAAACTGAAGTTGGCTTGAAAGATCATATTTTTTCAGTCACGCATTGAAATACAAGCATATACTGCTAAAGATTTGGTTTTAACAATAGCACAGAAAAAATTTACTACAAAGGTTTGTTATGCAAGAGTTCAGAAGAATTTTGCAAAGGGGGTTGGAGGGTGGTCTGTGGCAGTGAAAGGCTATAACAATTCCTTAGAGAGCCTGGAGGTTCTGGTTTGTTCATCATGGCCCCACACAGGAAATGAAAGCACTAACTGGCAGGCTCTCTCACCGTAATTTCTGATACTGCTCACAATGGACTTTACTTGTTGGAAAAGCCATGATCTATTTCACAGGTAAACTGAATTAACTTCACTGTTATGGCCAGATGAAGTTCTGGGAGCCTAATTAGCAAATGAGAATATAAACTCTGCCAACCTTGATCAGAGACAAAAAAAACTGCAGAAGCATTGATCAGACAGCTTAGTTTCCTATCCAGATATATCCATTAAAATAGAATATGGTTATGACCAGGTAGTTTTCTGGTGGATACTTTGCCTGGACATTAGATTTCAATTCACGTTGTTTCTGCTATTTAAACTTTCTGTCTTACCTCTTTTCTGTATGCTTCATATTTCCAGCAGATGGTAATTGTTTTTCCAATTTCTCATGTTAATCTGTATGTTATCATGTTCACCTTCAGTGAAAAATATCTGTCTTCTGCCCATACAAAGCTTCTAAAATCCAAAATAGTACTTCAGTAGAGTAACAGAAGAGACAAGCAGTGAACAACCTGTAGTTTGTGTTCTTTTAATACTGCACAGCAAAGCAAGTGAAAGCATATTTGCAGTTATCTGGTACAAAGAAATTGCTGGAGAATCTGAGCAGGTCTGGCAGCGAATATGGGAAGAATGCAGAATTAGCATTTCGAGTCCAGTGATTGTTCTCATCAGAATTAAAAATATTAATGCCGTATTCTCCCCATTGATGTTCCCAGACCTGCTGAGGTCTCAAGCAATTTCTGTTTTATTTCAGATTTCCAGCATCCACAGTTCTTGTTTTATTACACTCATCTGGTAGATGGAGTTTTGGCATTACACTCCTAAAAGGTAGAATATATCCATTGTTTGATTTACTTTTTATACCTGAGATCTGTATATTGTCATGTATGTCAATTAGTTTCCGGAATTTATAACCCTTGGTCTTTTATATATCCTCGCTTCTGTTTCAGTCATTACAAAGGAGCTTCTCCTATATATTGTGAAGTACCTGATCAAGGCATTCTTTTTTCTATTTCTGCATTCATTTCCAATTTCCTGGTGATCATCCCTTCATAATTTGCAATGCTGTCATAATATGTAAATACTTCATTGGTCAAAACATTGTGTATATGAATTGGGATATCATGTTGCAGCTATACAGAACATTGGTAAGACCACTTTTAGTGTATTGTGTACAATTCTGTTTGCCCGTCTATAGGAAAGATATTGTTAAACCTGGAGGGTGCAGAAAAGATTTACAAGGATGTTGCTGGGACTGGCGGATTTGAGTTAAATGGAGAGGCTGAATAGGCTGGGGCATTTTTTCCTGGAGCATCAGAGACTGAGGGGTGACCCTATAGAGGTTTACAAAATGATAAGGGGCATGGAATGCATGAATAGCCAAGGATGCCTGCCTTGAAGAAGTTTTCCTCCTCTCTCTACAAGAATCTCAGAGAGTCCCTCTCCCACTGCAACTCCCAGGTCATTTCCTCTGCCGTGAAGCTCTTCAACCATGTCCTGAAACAAACTCGCTACCACAGCCACATTTGCTTCCTCAGTGCCTGCCTCCGTAACCAACTCATCCCACACGGACTCCGGACCACCTTTAAACCAGCAGAGTTCGGACC
>NC_057740.1:30366566-30373006 GCF_004010195.1 Chiloscyllium plagiosum
TCCCTGACCTATCACCTTCATCCCCTCCCCCACTCACCCATTGTACTCTATGCTACTTTCTCCCCACCCCCACCCTCCTCTAGCTTATCTATCCACGCTCCAGTCTCACTGCCTTTAATCCTGATGAAGGGCTTTTGCCTGAAACGTCGATTTCGAAGCTCCTTGGATGCTGCCTGAACTGCTGTGCTCTTCCAGCACCACCAATCCAGAATCTGGTTTCTCGCATCTGCAGTCATTGTTTTTACCTCTAAGGTCTTTTTCCTAGGCTGGGGGAATTTAAAACTAGAGGTCCTAGGTTTAAGGTAAGAGGGGAAAGATTTAAAAAGGACCTGAGGGATATTTTTTTCACACAGAGGGTGGTGCAAATATGGGATGAGCTGCCAGAGGAGGTGGTGGAGACAGGTACAATTACAACATTTAAAAGGCAGGCTGGCAAGTAGGACTAGATCAAATTGGGATGTCTGGTTGACGTGGACGAGTTGGACCAAAGGGTCTGTTTCCGTGCTGTATGACTTTAAATACAGAGGTGTAAATAGGGTCAAATGAAGGGATCTGATCAAGTGTATCCCAGGACATTGTGGGTAGCAAAGGAAGAAATTACAGGCACCTAGCAGAGATAGTTATGTCATCTACAGCCACAGATGAGGTGCTGGAAGACTGGAGGGTGACTAATGTGCATTTATTTAAGAAAGGCTGCAAGGAGATGTCTGGAAACTATAAACCAGTGAGTCTGACCTCAGAGCTAGGTAAGTTTTTGGAGGGGATTCTGAGAAACAATATTTACATGCATTTGGAGAGGCAAGGAGTGATTAGTGATAGTCAGCATGGCTTCGTGCGTGAGGAATCATGTCTCACAAACATGTTTGAGTTTTTTGAGGATGTAAACATGAAGATAGATGAGGGCAGAGCAGTAGATGTTGTCTGAATGGACTTTAGCAAGGCCTTTCACAAGGTTCTGCATGGTAGACTGTTTAGTAAAGATAGATGACATAGGCTTCAGATAGAGCTAGCCAGTTGGATACTATATTGACTTGATGGGAGGAGACCGGGGGTGGTGGTTTTGGAGGGTTGTTTCTCAGACTGGAAGACTGTGACCAGCAGTGTTCCACAGGGCTTGGTGCTGGGTCCACTGTTGTTTGTCATTTGTATAAATTATTTGGATGAGAATTTATGAACCATGGTTAATAAGTTTTCTTATAATATCAAAATTGGTGGCACAGCAGATAGTGAAGAAGGTTATCTAAGATTACAAATTGGGCCAATGGGCTGAGCAGTGGCAGATGGAGTTTAATTTAAATAAATGTGAACTGTTACATTTTCATAAGATGAACAAGAGCAGGACTTCCGTAGTTAGTTAATGGTAGTGCCCTGTGGAATGTTGTTCTACTGAGAGACCAAGGGGCCCAGGCGCATAGTTCCTCGAAAGTTGTGTCACAGGTAGACAGGGTGGTAAAGAAGAAATTTGGCATGCTTGCCTTCATTGGTCAGACCACTGAGTATAGGAGTTATGTGGTGTTTGTACAGGACATTGGTGAGGCCACTTTTGGAGTACTGTGTACAATTCTGACTACCCTGTTATAGGAAGGATATTATTAAATTAGAGGGGGTGCAGAGAAGATTTACAAGGATGTTCCTGGAAAAGGAGGGTTTGAATTATAAGGAGAGGCTGGATAGGCTAGGACTTCATTCACTTGAACATAGGAGGTTGAGGAGTGACCTTTTGGAAGTTCATAAAATCATGAGGGGCATCAATGAGGTGAATAGCAAAGGTTTTTTTCTAGGATAGGGGGAGTTCAAAATGAGGGGGCATAATTTTAAGGTGAGAGTATAAAAATTCAATAGTGACCTGGGGGGGGCAACTTCTCACACATGTTGATTGAATTGCCAGCAGAAGCAGTAGATGCAGGTATAGTTCTAACATTTAAAGGACATTGGGAGACAGGTACATGAATCAGAAAGGTTTAAAGGGATATGGGCCAAACATTGGCAAATGGGACCAGTTTAATTTGGGAAACTAGGTCAGTATGGACCAAAGGGTCTATTTCTATGCTGTATTATTCTACAACTCCATGACTCTAGGAAGTAGCACGAGATTTCTGTGGAGCATAATCACCAGCATCGACCCTCAGCTTATTTCTGTTCTGTAAATCTATGTAATTTGATAATGGCTGTATTTTTTTAGCTGTTGGAGAGTTAATTTATTTTCACTGTATTAACTTTAGAATGTAATGATTATAGGAACGCATTTTTCCTTCTTAAGTACTGCCTAAGTATATAAGCTTGACTGCTTTAAGGTCATCCATTGTATTGTTTTACTATAGGCTGTTGTATGGCTTTACTTAATCAGAAAAATTTAATTTTGCCAGTTTACTGAAAACTGCTATTCGAATAGCATGCAATCCAATCCATCTGTTTAAGGACTCTGCAAAGTCACATCAGCATGTATCATAAATTAGACTGTCAGCTGCTCCTGTCCATCGATTCCAGCACAAATTGTGAATGAATGAACCTTCGTTGGCCACGGACTATTGGCCGGTCAGTAGGTTGCAGCAATTTACAGACATGCAGTATTTAATAAGTGGAAACACTCTGCCCTATGCAGTTTGTCATTTGGAGAGGGACACATTAGATTGTATAACTTGAAATTATGTCAGGCCTCTGACAAGAGAAGATAAAATGAAAGCATAGCACAAAATAAACTCTGTGTACAGTTACCTAGTTATGGTGATATCTATGAAATACCTTAGATCCCAAAAATGTAAAGCATCATGTGGAATTTCCTGTCTGATATTAACATTGATAATGTGCCTAATGATTCTTTAATCTATTATTTGCTATAAGACACACATGTATTCAAGAAGTTGTACTTTTTATACATTTTCATGGGATTTAAGTATAATTGACAAGGTTTGGTGTTTAGGCGGAAGTGGGTATTGCAGATGCTGAAGATTAGAGTCAAGATTAGAGTGGTGCTGGAAAAAGCACAGCAGGTCAGGCAGCATCTGAGGAGCAGGGAAATCGACATTTTGGGCAAAAGCCCTTCATCAGCCCTTCCTGAGGAAGGGCTTTTGCCAGAAATGTCGATTTTCCTGCACCTCGGATGTTGCCTGACCTGCTGTGCTTTTTCCAGCACTATTCTCAGGTTTGTTGTTTAGTTATTGATTATCATTCAATACTGAATAGGGGAGGACAGCAGATCACAACCTTTGTTGGTTGTGGTATTGCTTCGCTTAATCTTTCCTGAAGAAGGGCTTATGCCCGAAACATCGATTCTCCTGTTCCTTTGATGCTGGCTAACCTGCTGCGCTTTTCCAGCAACACATTTTTAAGCTCTGATCTCCAGCATCTGCAGTCCTCACTTTCTCCTCGCTTAATCTATAGCGTGTTCCATTTGCTGCTTAGAATACATGTAGACATGTGTTGTAATAACTTTGGTTGGCACTTTATATTTTGATATTTTTGATACTTCTTCTGGTGTGCCAGTTTTGAATTCTTCAGTGAACTAGGGTTGATCTTTTCACTTGATGGTAATGATCAACTAAGGGATATGCCAGGCTATAAAAATACAGATTGTTATTGAACATAGTTCTACTGCTGCTGATGACCCATATACCACTTGGATGCCCACGTTTTCGAGCTGTTAGATCTGTCCAATTTTCATCATGGAAGTGCCACATACACAACAGAATGGTGATTATCCACAATGTGAACCTTCACAATGACTATGAGATGGTCACTTCTACCAATACTGTCATGGATAGATATATCTGACAGGTAGAAGGCTCTTTTCCCTCTTGTTAATTCTCTCACTGCCTATTACATGAACAATTTGACAGATATATCCTTCAGGACTTGACCACCTTAAATGGTAGTGGTGCTTGGAAGCTATACTTTTTGATGGAAATTGAAGTCTCCCAGCAAGAGTATATTCTTGCCCTTGTTACTCACAGTTCCTCTTCCAAGTAGTGTTCTATAAGAAGGACTGATTCATCAGCTATGGGAATTAACAAGTGGCTTCCATGTCCATGTTTCACTTGATGCCATGAAACTTCATGAGCCCTAGCACTAACACGGGACATACCTAGCAAAAGTGATGCCAGAGCTTGGTTATAAGATAATATTCAGTAATATGATCATAGCAGTCTGTTGTTTGATTAGTCTGTTGAACACCTCTGGGAGAAAGTGAGGACTGCAGATGCTGGAGATCAGAGCTGAAAAATGTGTTGCTGGAAAAGCGCAGCAGGTCAGGCAGCATCCAAGGAGCAGGAGAATCGACATTTCGGGAATAAGCTGCCTGACCTGCTGCGCTTTTCCAGCAACACATCTTTCAGCTGTTGAACACCTCTGTCAGGCATAAGTCACCTGATGCCAATGAAGAGAATTTTACAACAGTCACTGAGTGGTGTGTCATTTTCTTTTGTCATTTCCAATGCTCAGGTTGATAAGGGGTAATCTGTCTGATATTATTCATTATTAATTTTTCTGTAATCACTAAAGCATGAATTGGCAGAGTGCCTGCTGGTGGCCAGCTTACACCAGTTTGAGTTTGCAGTCAGTGCAATTTAACCCCAGTCTTAGACTGAACAAAAAAACACAACGTCAGGTTTTAACAATTTGACAATATAAAATGGGCAAATACTACTTTTCCACCCATTTTACATGCTCAGCTTTCTCATCCATTGTTATGAAATGGCAAGATAGCCCTTCTCTACAACTATTGTATACTTCTGTGCTCCTCAACAGATTAAGGAAATAAACAGTACTTATTTTATTATTTTGCACCTTCGTGGCATTCTAAAATCATTCAAAGCCAATTAATTACTTTGAAACATTGTTATGCAGACAGAAACAGTTAATTTTCATTCTACAAGTTCTCACATATAATCAATTGATCTGTTTATGATGGCATTAACTGTGAGATAAATGTTTGTTAGGACACAAGAACTATCTGATAATGGGGGATCTTTTATTTTCATCTGAATAGCAAGAAAAACTGGTTTGATATTTCATCTGAAAAGCTGCACTTTCAACTATGCACAACTGTACTACATTGAAGTGTTAGTCATAGATTGTGTGTTCAATCTTTGGAGTTTCTTCGAACACAACTTTGTAAAAACCTTATTTAGTTGAATAGATAAAGTTGGCAATAACACCAGTGGATTTGTGTTTTTCTTTGAATAGTGCCATGAAATAGTCAATAATACCATGAGTAAGCACAACAAGAAAACATAACATCAGTTTGTCATTTCAATTCAAGCATGCGAGTGTGAGAAGAAACAATAAGTTAAACAAAAGAGTGATTTCACAAATAAGCCAATGCATTGAAATTGTAAACATTGAAGTTAGAATTGATTTCTGTAGGAGTCTAGAGGAACAGCATAAAACATTTTAAATTCAGCATTTAACCACATAATTTCTGAAGTATGTAAGTTAGCTAGCTGAGCTTTAAATTTATTTTCAGACATTTTGTCATTATGCTAAGTAATATCATCAGTGAGAGTCTCTGATGAAGCGCTGGTGGTATGCCCCGCCTCTCTATTTATAGGTCTTGGTTTCTTAAGGTGGGTGATGTCATTTCTCGTTTTTTTTTTCAAGGGAAAGTAGATAGGATCTAAATTGATGTGCCTATTGATGGAATTCTGGTGAGAATGCCATGCCTCTAAGAATTCTCGTGCGTGTCTTTGTTTCGTCTGTCCTAGGATGTGTGTGTTGTCCCAGTCAAAGTGGTATCCTTCTTTGTCAGTATGAATAGAAACTAGTGATAATGGGTCATGTCTTTTGGTGGCCAGTTGGTGTTCACGTATCCTGGTGGCAAACTTCCTGCTAGTTTGTCTGATATAATTTTTTTTACAGTTCTCGCATGGTATCTCGTAAATGATGTTGGTTTTGCTGGTGATATCTAATGGATCCTTTAGGTTAATTAGTCGCTGTTTAAGTGTGTTGGTAGGTTTGTGAGCTACCATGATGCCAAGGGGTCTGAGTAGGCTGGAAGTCATTTCTGATATGTCTTTGATGTAAGGTAATGTGTCTATCGTTTTGGTTGCATTGTGTCCGATTGTTTAGGTTTGTTTCTGAGGAATCGGCGTTTGTGTTTATTAGGGTAATCGTTTTCTTGAAAACTTTAGAACAGTGGGCGGCACGGTGGCACGGTGGTTAGCACTGCTGCCTCACAGCGCCAGAGACCCGGGTTCAATTCCCGCCTCAGGCGACTGACTGTGTGGAGTTTGCACGTTCTCCCCGTGTCTGCGTGGGTTTCCTCCGGGTGCTCCGGTTTCCTCCCACAGTCCAAAAGATGTGCAGGCCAGGTGAATTGGCCATGCTAAATTGCCCGTAGTGTTAGGTAAGGGGTAAAGGTAGGGGTATGGGTGGGTTGCGCTTCGGCGGGTCGGTGTGGACTTGTTGGGCCGAAGGGCCTGTTTCCACACTGTAATGTAATCTAA
>NC_057740.1:30375631-30390309 GCF_004010195.1 Chiloscyllium plagiosum
GCACCTTTCCACAATCTGTTTCCCCATCTGTTTCTCCACATCTCTGCTGCTATTGGGGTGCCTATAGTAAACACCCAACAAGGTGACTGCACCTTTCCTATTTCTGACTTCAGCCCATACTACCTCCAAAGGCAGATCCCCCTCGAACTGCCTTTCTGCAGCTGTTATACCATTTCTAATTAGCAACACCACCCCCCCCGTCCTTTTTTACCACCCTCCCTAATCCTACTGAAACATCTGTAACCTTTGTACATCTGTAATCTTTGTACAGATATTCTTCTTCTGCTCTTTGTACTTCTTGGGTGCTGCAGTATGATGTAGCTCATTGAAATAATGTATTGACTATGGGTCTGAGGGACTATGGGTCAGCAGTCTGGAGAAATAAATAAGACTGACTTCCAAAAAATGAAACCAGACAGATCCAACACAATATGCTTCTACGGATTACCTAAAATTCACAAACCAGGAGCCCCTCTCAGACCCATAGTCCCGCTACCTGGAACACCAACTTACAGATTGGCCAAGGAGCGACACCAAAGACTAAAACACTTAGTAGAAGACTCACGCCACTCCATCCACTCCACCCAAGAATCCCTGAAGACACTAAGATAGAAGAGGATGAAATAATGGTCTCCTTTGATGTAACAGTCCTGTTTACATCCATCAGCATTAACCTGGTGTGGTGAAAGGGTTAAAATTGTGTCCCAATACATGTGTGAATCTAACCGAAAATGGAGAAGAGGATGAAATAATGGTCTCCTTTGATGTAACAGTCCTGTTTACATCCATCAGCATTAACCTGGCCAAGGAAACACTGACTACACTATTCGAAGACACAAAGACACATACACCAAACACCATTAACTTCATCAGCATGGACAGTATTGTTAAGCTAGTGGACATATGCCTTACCACACACTTCACCTTCAACAACAAAACCTACAGACAAACCAAAGGAACACCCATCGGATCTCCGATATCAAGGTCCTTAGCAGTAATGCAGAGACTCAAACAAACAATTCTGCCAACCATCCAACCCAAACTTTGGGTCAGCTTGGTTTCTTAAGATGGGCAGAAGAAAATCACCTATACCATGTATTCAAAAAGAATGGGTGCCCAATGAACACAGTTCACCAATTTCTCAGCAACAAACCCAAACAAGCAGACAAAACATATCCAGAAACCCTAGTCACTCTCCCCTACATCAAAGACATCTTGGAAATGACTGCCAGACTACTCAGATCCCTTGGCATCATGGTAGCCCACAAACGCACCAACACACTAAAACAGCAGCTAATGAACTTGAAAGACCCTATACAGACAAGCAAAACTAATGTCATTTACAAAATACCGTGCAAGAACTGTAAAAAACACTACATTGGACAAACAGGCAGAATACTAGCCACCAGGATACATGAACATCAACTCGCCACAAAAAGACATGACCCTCTCTCACTAGTATTTCTTACATACAGATAAGGAAGGACACCACTTTGACTGGGACAATACACCCATCCCAAGACAAGCCAAACAGAGACATGCACGACTATTCATAGAAGCATGGCATTCCAACCAGAACTCAATCAACAAACACATCTACCCCATCTACCACCCCCTAAGAAAAAGAACAGGAAATGACATCAACACAGGAAATGACATCACCAACTCAAAGAAACCCAAACATATAAATAGAAAGCAGGAATTATCAGCAGTCTTCGCCCGGAGGCCCACTGAAGATGTTACCTAGTATGGTGACGAAACATTTGGAAATGAACCTTCCAGCTCAGCGAGCAAACCTACATCCAGAGCCTCAACCTGAGCTACAAATCTTCTCAAAACTAACTAAGGTGTTCAGGAATTCTTTGGTGGAGTGAATGGAGTGGCGTGAATCTTCAATGAGGTGACTTAGGTTTTGGTGGAGAATTCTATCAATAAACACATCGATTTAGATCCTATCTACTTTCCCTTGAAAAAAGAACCAGAAATGGCATCACTCACGTTAAGAAAGCAAGACCTATAAATAAAGAGGTGGGACATACCACTAGCACTTCACCAGAGACTCTCATTGATGATGTTACCTAGTATGGTGACAAAACATCTGAAAACAAACCTTCACCTTCAGCGAGCTAACTCACATACTTATAATCAACCTGAGCTACAAATCTTCTCAAAAACTGCTACCTATTTTTTTCTTAGGAAGCGACGAGGGTGCTTCCATTAGCCCCTGTGACAGTAGGATCGGAAAGGAAAAGTCTTCACAAAGCTCGACGTTATTCTGTAACATTTACTGGAAAGAATACTTTTCTGGATATCAGATGAGGATAAGAGTAAGCTTGGCACTATTATTCCATAGTTGACTCATACATTGATATTCAATAAATGGTTTTCCACATGCAAAGAATGGTTGTTTGAAAAGGTAACTGAGGACAATCACATCTTTATGATACTACATCATGGCACAAACCATTGATCAAGCGAGGGAAAGAAAGCAGTTGAGGAAAAAAGGAAAAACATTTTAAAGCCCCACCAGGACTTTTAGTGACTGAGAAAATAAAAAAAATCTCTGATTCTCTGTGTATGGCAACATCATGAAAGTGCTTCCTTCAATATACTGCAAAAATGTGGATACATTGCAAAATAACACTAAAGATTTTGCTTGAATTGCCAACTGAAGGTATCCGCTTTATTAATTTTACATTTTTTTGTGAAATAAAACAAATAAGACATGCTCGAGTTCAATTCTCAACTAGGTGAAAGTTAAGAAAGTGAGTTCCTCCCATTTCATTTCAGTATTTCAATTATGCTTTGTTGTTGCCCACTGCAGAAAATGTAAATCAAGAATTCTACTCAACTAGATGTCTTTACATGTGACAGATAAAAATAATCATTCCAGTAAACTGATTAATATACATATATAATACAGAGTTTTATTTGCCAAGCAAATTAAATCACGCCTTCATAGTTTGGTCTCATTTGTATTAGGCAAAATGGGAGGGAAGATTGCATGTTTTAAAGATTGGAACAAATTGCTGGGCATATCCCTCCATCTGATCAGCATATATATTTATCACTCTCTGAGAGGTGAACCAAGCTTCTTTTAATTACTTGAATCCAAAGTGCCACATCTGACAGCATTAGGAACACAGTATATGTCCTCCACTGCACACAACCCTGTCATGGATTATTAAATCAATTTCATTAGCACATGATGCTGAATTATAATTTTGTGAGGAATATGATACTAAAGTTTTACAAAAGAGGAAGATGAAGGGAGGAAATTTCACTGCAACTTAGTAGAGGCCAAGGTCAAGGCAATGGCAAAACAGGAGCTATCACTCTACATGCTTACAAATTTTTTTACAGTTTATTTAAAATGTTATGGCAGAAGTAGGCATCCTAACTCCTTCATTTTCCGTTTGTAAAGCCATGCATTTTTGGACGAGTTT
Organism: Chiloscyllium plagiosum; assembly: GCF_004010195.1. NCBI lineage: Eukaryota > Metazoa > Chordata > Chondrichthyes > Orectolobiformes > Hemiscylliidae > Chiloscyllium > Chiloscyllium plagiosum. The sequence goes on from NC_057740.1 coordinate 30,379,078, forward strand.
GCAGAGAAGTAAGACACTATTTCCCCAGTGTTAAAAGGAGACATGCAGTTTAGGCTTTTCACCCTCCACTCATCGGAACAAGATGTAAGAAACAGACTTGAAAAAAGGACATCAGTTTATACAGCACTTCATCTTCTTGTGTACTTTCAGCAATGTCACCTTTTGCTGTAAAAATTGGTGTTCCTTTTTCAAGTCTGTTTCAATTCTGTCACTGACCTGAATGGTGCCAAATGAATTGCTTTGACTTCTTGTCTCCTGTTACAATGTTTATGTTCTGTACGACTAAACACTATTTATTTTCAGTGTTTGATTATCAGTGAACAGGTCTCCCCTCTTGGCTTACCTCGTACATGGCATTGCATTTTGGTTCGCAGGAGTATGTTCCTTGGAAATTCAGCTTGTCCTTCAGTTGGGCTGGTAACTCAATTGACTAGGCAGTTAGCACAAGGAGAAAGTGAGGACTGCAGATGCTGGAGATCAGAGTCGAGAGTGTGGCGCTGGAAAAGCGCAGCCGGTCAGCCAGCATCCGAGGAGCAGGAGAATCAACGTTTTGGGCATAAGCCCTTCATCAGGAATGAGGCTTGTGGGTCGAGGCTGAGAGATAAATGGGAGGAGAGTGGGGTTGGGAGGGAGGTAGCTGGGAAAACGATAGGTGCCTAAGGGTGAAGGAGAAGGTGATAGGTCAGAGAGAGCAGTGATGGACGGGACTGGAGGGTGGGGCCATGTTGAACACTTGGGACTGGGTTAATGTGAGGGAGGGGAAATGAGGAAACTGTTGAAATCCACATTTATCCCGTGTGGTTGCAGGGTCCCAAGGCGGAATATGAGGTGTTCCTCCTCCAGGAGTCGGGTGGTAATAGTTTGGTGGTGGAGGAGGCCCAGGACTTGCATGTCCTTGACAGAGTAGAGGGGGAGTAGAAGTGTTCAGCCACAGGGTGGTGGGGTTGGTGGATGCGGGTGTCCCAGAGATGTTCTCTGAAACGATACACAAGAAAGCATCCCGTCGCCCTGATATAGAGGAGACCACACCGGGTGCGACGGATGCAGTAGATGGCATTGGTAGAGGTGCAGGTAAATTTCTGACGGATGTGGAAAGATCCCTTGGGGCCATGACGGAGGTGAGGGGGGTGGTGTGGGCACAGGTTTTGCACTTCCTGCAGTGGCAGGGAAAGGTGCCAGGAGTGGGGTGGGGACCTGACGAAGGAGTTGCAAAGGGAATGGCCTTTTTGGAACGCTGATAGGGGTGGGGAGGGAAATAAATCTCTGGTGATGAGGACTGATAGGATGGGGAGGGAATTATATCTCTGATGATGAGGGCTGATAGGGATGGGGAGGGAAATATGTCTCTTGCGGTGGGGAGTATATGGAGAGTAACACGGTTAACGTAGGGTTTTCTCCCCATTCTGGCTGAGATAAACTCAAGCCAGTATCTTTGCCCTATTCTTAATAAATAATCACAGCACCTTACCATGTTTCGGTAATTAATTGCAAAGGACCTTCCTTTAGATGTGGAACTGAAAAAGAAATAAATCTGGTTTATTATGGATTTGAAACAAAAGGAGAAGATTACAGAGACCCAAATGTTTGTTAACTATTTTTGATAAATGGTGTTTTCAGGAGAATTGTCTGAAAATGACTTTTATCTTCAAGCCATATAGTGATCCTATCAACAAAAAGTAAATATCTGCTTCATCGCTCACCACAAACAGTTGATACTCCAGGGGAGTTGTACATTTTGAATGGAATTCTGCTATAGACATATGGGAGGGGCAAACTGTCTGTACTCTTGACACAAGTACCGAGGGAAATGTGCTGGTGATCATTTCTTCTGCTTCTTCTCACAAATGACCTTTACCATGGACAAATCAGCTGTTATAAATGTGAACAGATCAGTAGCATGCGTGACTAATATGGTGCCACTTTATTAATGAAGAATCCTAATAACATGTAAGGTCAGTTCCTTGGCAGAGTGCCTTTATAAAAGTCAAGCCCTCTATCCCTAACCGTATGAATTCTGATGCCATTCATTTTCACTTAACTGCATGTTAAACTCTGTTCACTTGAATGCGATCAGCATCTTGGTTCAAACTCTCCCAATATGTTCAAATACTTCACTGTTGAGATAATAATATCTTGTTTAAAATTCAAATTATTAAATTTATGCTTTTTTATGATTCCAGAACCATTACCTAGGTGGATGCATGTGAATTGGCCCAAGCTAATTAGTTTTTTTGAAAGATCTTTTAAATGTGGCTATATATTCATTTTTATTACAGACTATTCAACCACAATTGTTGTAAATATTGACTCATAGTATTAAATCATGATTATAGAATATTACTTATAAGAAGAAGTTTTCAGCATATTGTAGTACAATGTTTTGAAGGGCACAACATTTTAAAGAGCAGTTCATTTAGCCCCTGAAATGGATTTCATCATTCAGTTAGGTCATGGTTTATCTACACCTCAATTTGATTAACTCATCTTGGTTCCATGTCTTTTAATGCCCTTACTTAACAGGATCTATCTATCTCAGTTTAAAACTTTTAATTGACCTCATCTCAACAGCCTTTTGGAAAAAGTATAATTGCATTACAGAAATTAGACAGTTATTACAATAAGTATGGACAAGGAGGACACACTTTGAATATGTTGTAGGTTATTCATTTATATTAACCGCATGTGTTGCATTTTAAAAGCCTAATGTGTTCTACTATTATATTTATTTCATGTGATTTATAAAAACATTTTCTAACTTCACATTCCTTCATTGTTAGTGGGTCATAATCCTGGAACTTCCTCTCTAACAACACTGTGGGTATACCTACACCACATGTACTGCAGCAGTTCAAGAAGGCAGCCCACCACCCCTATCTCAAGGGTAACTAGGATAATAAATGTTGACCAAGTTAGTAATGCCTACATCCCATGAATGATTAACAAAAAACAGTTCAAAGGGTTGAAGCACCATAAATCTCCTCTCTACAAATAATGCTACCTGAAAGAATACACCAATGATTAAGTTAAAAATCACACAACACCAGGTTATAGTCCAACAGGTTTAATTGGAAGCACTAGCTTTCGGAGCGCTGCTCCTTCATCAGGTGGTTGTGGAGTACACAATTGTAAGACACAGAATTTATACCAAAAGTTTATGGAGTGATGTAACTGAAATTATACATTGAAAAATACCTTGATTGTTTGTTAAGTCTCTCATCTGTTAGAATGAACATGATAGTTTCACTTCTTTCATATGTAAATCACAAAACTTTTTTTAAATGGTACAATCTCAGATTAACTGTAACAATTGGTGTCAGCCAGATAACATGTTGAAGGTGTTAGCCCCCTGTGTGCTGTTGTCTGGGCCATAATGTTTAGAATAATTCTAATCTAAAAAATGAGTTAACAGATTTTAGATTACAATCAGTAATCAGTCCAACACCGACATCTCCAAATCATAACAATGATTAAAACACCAAAGTAAATGGATATCATTCTTTTAAATGAAACTTAAAATACTTTAAATCATTGAAGTTAAAATGATATTGTGCTCACTAGGGAAGCTCTTAAGATATTATTTGATGCAAGCAATCCTCATCTCTCAAGAAGCTGCTTGTGCTATCACTTCACACTTGCCATTGTTTTGCAAGTATCGTGTTAGTCACTCATTGATTAACACTGTTGTATCTCTTAATTACACTTTGTTGACAAGCCCAAGACATGATCCTATACATACAGTCTGAATATGTGACAATGACATTAGTTTCTGATAAAAGCTTCCTTAGGTAGTATTTAAATTTGGATGTATTTCTACTAACAACATTGTAAGCGGTAAAATAAAATTCCTGTTGTCATTTGCTAGATTGTAACAAATCAGATCGTCATCTAATCAATGGAACATGTGCCTCCAGCTGCTTGATAAATTTCCATACCCGTATACTGTAAATGTCTGAACTTAGTAACGACTGCCAACAATATCTGTAGAAAAGTGCTTACTGTAATCATGCACACTATTTTAGTGGAGACTATTTAGACTAAATCGGTTTATATCTATGTTAAAAACAATGACTGCAGATGCTGGAAACCAGATTCTGGTGTAGAGTGGTGCTGGAAAAGCACAGCAGTTCAGGCAGCATCCGAGGAGCATGGAAATTGACGTTTTGGGCAAAAGCCCTTCATCAGGAATACAGGCAGAGTGCCTGAAGGGTGGAGAGATAAAATGTTAGATCTATGTTAGATAGAGTAATATCAAAGAAATACACTAAGATTGCAGAATGAAGTTAGATTTGTTCAAGATATAACTGCGTCTACATGGTTTATTTTTATAGAAATGTGTAGCTACAAACAAGCTCTGTGAATATTTCTACCTCAATTAAGCATTAGTCTTAGTTTAAGGACTCGTCTGGAATTGAGATTGATATTCTGCAAACAGTATCTCTTCAGTTCAATACCAGTTTGGGCTATTTCTTCAAACAATGCTGTTAAAAAGGTGCTGTGTGGTACGGCTAACTTACCAGATGTTGTCCCAGTTGCAATGTTCTTATCTATTATGGCAGATTTACTTTGTCCTTAAGGTGCAGGAAATTACTTCAAATCAGACATATGAGAGGCCACTCATATGTCTTCAAAATGTAGCTTGACTGACAGATCTCTGCCAGGCTGAAAATGAAGGAGCCATTCCTTTAATTTGCTAGGTTGACAGCACTATGACAAAATGGAATGCTCAGCTGTTTCACAAAAAGTTATCACAATGGATGTTACAAAATTGAGAAGGGAGGTTTTCTTTTATTTCAAACTAGGCATTAGGTAATGAGAAGGCTACTGGTATTTTTATTTGTAGAATTATTTTCCTTTCTGAAAAATATTACACCATACAATAAATGGAAATGAGCAGTTTCAACCTGGACAATAGGATTTTCCAGTGAAGGATTTTTGTTTTCCACTTTCCAAAGCATTTGGGAGTATACAGTGGGGTCTAGCATTCATTCAACTGTATAGATACATAGGATTCTGATGAAGAGTCAGTAGACTCAAAACATTAACTCTGCTTCCTTCCCACAGTGCTCCCAGACCTGCTAAGCTTTGCCAGCAATTTCTGTTTTTGTTTAAGATCTCTAGAAGCCGCGGTTCTTTGTTTTATTATGAATGTATAGAGTTGAATGTCCCACATAATGTCAACTTGGCTCAGAAGTGAGCCAGAAAAATATAGGCTCAAGCTGCTTTCCAGGTTTTGAATACATAATCTCATTTAATACTTCAATATTTTACAATGTGAACACTGCTTTTTTGAAGTGTTATCCTTTGACCAAAACCCCACCTGCTTATTCAAGTGACCATCAAAGTAGGAGGGTGAGGATCCTGTCGTCATGGTCCATTAAGGTATCAGTATTGTAGGCAGAACAGGGAAGAAGGCTCTGCATAGTCAGTATGAGGACCTAGGCATCAAATTAATAAGAAGAACCTCAAAAATCATAATCTCTGCATTATTTCCTGAGCCATGCACAAATTGGCACAGGGAAAATCAGATTAGAGAGATGAATGCATGGCTTAAAGACTGTTATGGGAGATAGGTTCTGGTTCATAGGGCATTGGTATTAGCATTGAGGAAAGTGGGATATGTACAGACGGAGTGATCTTCACCTGAACTTATCCTTGGGCTTGCCAACAGTATAATTAGAGGAATAGAGAGGATTTTAAACTGAATATTTACAGCAAGGAAATAAATTTGGGAAAATGTGATAAAATGGAATAAAGAATAAAGTCAAAGCCAAAGAGCAAAAGTGTTAAAATGGGGAATGATAAACAGAATGTGAGAGGAAGGGCTACAGAGTAAATAAGAGTGAATCAACAGGTTAAAAAGAAGTAAAAGAGTAAAGCTAAAGGCTGTGTATTTGAATGCATGTAGCATTTGAAGCAAAACAGATGAAATGACAGTAGAAATGGAATGAATAAGTATGATTTGATAGCAATTACAGAGCTGCAGAATGACATGGTTTAGGACCCCAATCTCAAAGGGAACAGGACACTTAGAAATGTCAGAAAAGTTGGAAAAAATGGATGGATGATTTATGTTCAGATGTCATGATTCGATAGTGGATTCAGTGGGATGTAACAAAACATTCTCTACTAATTAAATGATAATAATACATTTATTAACAATGGTATATGTAAGTATATTAATTGATAATATTAATTGATAAATATAATAAAGACAACAGCAAATATATTTTAAGTGGTAAATAAGTGTATGTATGTAAAAACAGCTTTTATGTAGATTTTTAGTGGTGTGTGACTCAACAAGTTTCACACCATTCCACTCATCAGGGGCTATGCTTCATGATGACATCTGGAGAGTGTGTAGATCCCGGTCTGAGATGAAGTCGGTCAGCACAAAATGCAGACGCGTGGAGCAACAAGTCCCGCTACTTTCTTACAGTCACGAAAGCCAATGCAAAAACCAAGATCCCCAAATGGGGCAAAGTTTTGCACTTGTCTACCTTCCCAGATATTCCATCATACAGAAAACAACATGTCCGGTGGCCCTGTGGGGTAGACCATCCCAACAGTTGCCATAGATAAGTCCGTGCCATATAATTACTTTCAGTCAAAACAAGTTGTTTTCACACTACCCCTGCCTTCCAGTACTTTTCCACTTTATTTTAATTATTTGTTGTCATGTCCAATTAATCAACCTGTAATGATCTGGTTTGAAGATATAATTATTTAAAATCCTATTATTACATTTAAAAAACCAAGATGTGGGAACAGTTTGGATTGTAATGTGAAACGATAACGGCAAGAAGTTATTTGTGGAAGTGGTGTTCAGGCCCAATATGTTTTCATGTCAGTTTTTTAAAACAGCTGAAAATGTGTTGCTGGAAAAGCGCAGCAGGTCAGGCAGCATCCAGGGAACAGGAGAATCGACGTTTCGGGCATAAGCCCTTCTTCAGGAAGGGCTTTAAAAAGATTCCTGAAGAAGGGCTTATGCCCGAAACGTCGATTCTCCTGTTCCCTGGATGCTGCCTGATCTGCTGCGCTTTTCCAGCAACACATTTTCAGCTCTGATCTCCAGCATCTGCAGACCTCACTTTCTCCTCAGTTTTTTAAAACACTATGTTCTGGACCCTACCAGAGAAAATGCTAAACTAAACCTGGTAATTGTGCAATGAGATAGAATTCATTAATGATCTCATAGTAAGATGCCTCTATGTAATAGTGACCATAATATAATTGAATTTTACATTCATTTTGAGGGAGAGAGGAATGGGTCTGAGACTGAGGTGAACTTGCAAATTAGGTTAAAGGTTAAGTTAACAGAGATGCACTGGCACACATTTAAAGAGACATTTCACGATATACAAAATGAATACATTTCATTGAGTAGGAATAATTTCAAAGGATAGACCCATGATCTGTGGATAATGAGAAACATTATGTATTGTATCAACCTAAAAGAAAAAGCATTTAACTGTGGAAAGATAGGTGGCAGAACAGAAGATTGTACTGAATATAAACAACAATAGAGGGAACAAAAAATTAATAAAAAGTGATAAATTAGAGTATTAAAAAAAACTGAGCCAGAAATATAAAAGCAGATAATTAGAGTTTCTATAGAAATTGAAAGAAGGAAAGAGTTAACACACACTATAGAAAATGACTCTGGAGAATTAATCATAGAAAATACGCAAATGTCAAATGAATTAAGTAGGTATTCTACATCTAACTTCACTGTAGAGGATGTAAGTAACATCCCAGAAGCAGAGACAACTAGGAAATGGAAAGGAGGGAGGAATTCAGGAAAAACACAGTCACCAGAGAAATAAGTGGTAGTCAGTAAATTGCTGGAGCTGCAGTCTGACAAGTGTCCACATCCTGATGAAGTTCATCTTAGGGTTGTAAAAGAAGTGGCTAATGAGATAGTGCTTGCAATGGTTTTAATTTTCTGAAACTCCCTTGATTCTGTCCCATACAGTTGTAAGGTAGCAAATGTACCTCCTTTATTCAAAAAGGGAAGAAGATGGAAAGCAGGAAACTAAGTTCACTAAGCTTAACATCTATCATTGGGAAAATGTTGGAAGCTACTATTAATGAAGTTAAAGATAATCAGATAGAGTCAATATGGCTTTGTGATGAGGAGGTTATGTTTGACCAATCTACTGAAATATTTTGATGAGGTTGATATATACTTTGTTCCACAAATCCAAACAACACAAGTTTCTGTACAATAGTAAATGCTTTATTATCGGACAGCCGGCGAGAGATTCTCAATGTCCCCAAAAGTAGTCATGTGTCTACTTGTGGTGACACTTCTCCATAAATCTCTGCTCTACACACAAAGACAGTTTTTTTATAGGGATTAAACAAAAGGTTTATCAGTCAAATGGTCATTTGTCATTACATAGTTTAAGATAGGTAATTATGAATTTAGAAAACCCAATGAATGTTGATGTCCTGTGATAACTTGTGAATGGATTACAGGGACTGATTGTTGTATTCTTCATGATCATGTGTTGAAGGGAAGGGATTAAAGCAGAAGGGTTTTGCCTGTTCTCAATGGGGGATTCACATACCTATGCTAATATGGAGGGGAAGTAAGACAATGGGAGCAGGAGGCAGTTTAACAGGGTTGTGGCCAAAGCTCTCAGTCTTGCCTGGGAAGGACAAATACATCTGTCTGAGGCTGCAGAGGAATCCACACGTGTGTCTCCACTGGGCTCTTTTTCTGGGATACAGTCAGACTCCCCCACTACTGAGATGTTCTGTCTATATTGTAAGAGGACTGGCTTCCAACTGATCTTGCAGTGAGTCTCTTTGGCAGTGGAATGTTTAACCCTTGAGTCCCCAGTATGCCTTGAAAGAGAAGTAAAACATGGAAGTGATCCCTTTGTGGCTTTCTAACTTCCTCAGTAATACATATTGTGCACAAAGGGGAACTGGTGTATATACTGTACTTAGATTTCAAGAAGGCATTTGATAAGGTGCCAAATCAAAGATTATTGCAGAAAATGAAAGCATTTGGTGTAGGAGGTAGGATATTGACATGGATAGAGAATTGATTGGCTAACAGTTATCAGACATTGGCTAAATATGTCTTCTTTGGGTTGGTAAGATGTAACAAGTGGTGTGCCATAGGGTACTGGGACCTCAACTGATTATGATTTACATGAATAACTTGGATGAAGGAACAGAAGGCATTGCTGCCAAATTTGCTGATGGTACAAAGATGGGAAAGTAAGTTGTGAAGACGTCACAGGGAGGTTACAAAAGGATTTTGATAAGTTAACTGAATGGACAAAGGTATGGTAAATAGAACATAATGTGGGAAAATGTGAAGTTATCCATCTTGAAAGGAAGAATAAAAATGAAGGCAATGATACAAATAGTGAGAGACTGCAGAATTCTGTGATTCGGAATGATCTGGGTATCCTCTTGCATCAATTGCAAAAGATTAGAATGCAGGTTTAGTAAGCAATTAGAAAAGCTCACAGAATGTTATCAAATATTACGAAGGGAACTGATTACAAAGATGGGGGAGCTATGCTTCAGTTATACACGGTATCAGTGAGACCACATCTAGAATACGGTTCAAAGTATTTGTCACCTTATTTGAGGAAGAATGCAGATGTGTTAAAAACAGTTCAAAGAAGGTTTACGAGACTAACATTTGCAAAGAGCAGTTTGTCTTAAAAGGAGAAAGTGAGGACTGCAGTTGCTGGAGGACTTCCTGATGAAAGGCTTATGTTCGAAACATTAATTCTCCTGCTTCTCTCCTGCTGCCTGACTGCTATGCTTTTCTAGCACTACACTCTCGAGTTTATCATAAAAGCAATGATCAGACAAGACTTGTATCTGCTGGAATTCTGAAGAGTATCACTGAATCACGGAATTGTTACAGTGGAGGCCATTTGGCACATCCTGCCTGACCAGTTCTATTACCTACATTCAATCTCCTGCCTTTTCCCCACATGTCCCTGTGTGACATATCCCTGAGCACCATTTGTATCCAAATAATCATTTAATACTCTCTTGAATGCCTCAATTGAACTTACGTCCACCACTTTTCTAGACAATAAGAAACAACTTGATTAAAGCAAAAAGATTCCTATGGGATCTTCACCGGAATGGTGGGGGAGGGTGCAGTGGGAGGATGTTTCCTCTTCTGGGATACACTAGAACTAGGAGTCCCTATTTTAAAAAACTCAGTGTTGTCCATTTAAAACAGTATTGTTATTTAGAACTGTCTCTCAGAAAGGTCATGGAAACAGAGCCCTTGAATATTTTTAAGACAGCAGTAGATAGATTCTTGTTAAGCAAGGATTTAAAATCTTATTAAGGCTAGGCAGGAATGTGAATTTGAAGTTACAATGAGATTAGCCATGATGTGATTAAATGGGAGAGCAGGTATGAGAAGCTGAATGGCCTCCTCCTGACCCTTGCTGGTATGCTCAAAAATTGCACCCAGTTGATATGAGTACAGAATAGTTTTAGCTTCCAGAATAATTCTTATTCAATCAAATCATCAAACATCTGTTTCAAAATAAGAATGAAATCCTTTTTGCCTACATTCAGCATTTATTTGAATGCATCTGTAGATATTTTCCAATCAATCTGCTCAGACATATTATCACACATCTCTGGAACAAGTGAGCCTTGAGGTAGGAACACTACCACTGTGTCATTGCTGATTTTGTATAAGCTGCTTTCATGATAATAAGGGCATAACATACCATGATAAATTTGGGAAAAAGTGGTTTTTTGATCAATTTGATGAATTCATATGACATTTTTACATCTAGAGTATGAGATTTACTTTTGGAGTTAATGAATTATCACTTTAATTGCATATTGAGTATGGTAATTCAGACGTCCCCAACAGTACCCATCCACCGACACTCTCATTCGTTTGGCCGAACTGGTCCACACCCTTAACAATTTCTCCTTTGAATCCTCCCACTTCCTCCAGACCAAAGGGGTAGCCATGGGCACAGGTATGGGCCCCAGTTATGCCTGTCTCTTTGTTGGCTACGTAGAACAGTTGATCTTCCGTAATTACACCGGCACCACTCCCCACCTCTTCCTCCGCTACATTGATGACTGCATTGGTGCCACCTCGTGCTCCCGCGAGGAGATTGAGCAATTCATCAACTTCACCAACACATTCCACCCTGACCTTAAATTTACCTGGACCATCTCTGACACTTCCCTCCCCTTCCTGGACCTCCCCATCTCCAT
>NC_057740.1:30391215-30400773 GCF_004010195.1 Chiloscyllium plagiosum
GCTTCAGGCTCACTGCCTTTATTCCTGATGAAGGGCTTTTGCCCGAAACGTCGATTTCGCTGCTCGTTGGATGCTGCCTGAACTGCTGTGCTCTTCCAGCACCACTGATCCAGAATCTGGTAATATTATGGTCATGTTCCTGGACTGGTTAACTATCCAGATGCATGAGTTTGAATCTCAGTGTAGTGGCAAAATCTGGAGCATAAGCTTGCAATGCCAATGGTGGTCATTTGCTGTAAAAATAAAATGTAGCTGAGATATTAATACTCTTTAGGGAAGGAAATCTGATGCTCTTACCGTGCCTGGCCTTCATGTGACTCCAGATTCACTGCCATGTGAGTGATTTTTTTAAGTGCCTTCTGAAGAGGTATAGTAAGTTAGTCAGCTGTGTTCAAGAAATTGGCTCACTACACTGTCTTGGAGCAGTTCATAGAATAATAGAATCATACTGTCCACAAGAGGCCCTTTGACACATCATGTTTGCACTAACAAAAAAAAATCTCCTCTAAACCAATTAGGGATAGCCAATAAATATTGGCTGTACCAATGTCTTGCACATCATTTGAGTGAATTAAAAAATGCTGCTGCTGGAAACAATCAATAAATTATATATTTTAGGTTAAACTTGGGGAGTTGAAGCTGCAAATTTGGAAACATTCTCAATGGGAGTCCTCAACTAAGAAACAGGTTTGAAAGTCATAAATATTTTTTACCTGTACCATAATTTCTTTACATCTTCTAATCAGTATTTTATTTTTAATCACTAATTAGCAGCATTTCTCTTCCTGCTCTTTCTCTCTCGATTCCCTCTTATCTAAGTAAACTGATGGGTTAGGAATTCCTTGTGTGAGGAATGAAATCTCTTCACTGCTCAGTGACGGGCCTGCAGAGTTATCTAACCTTGTGACCTACTGCTGTTGCCTTTGACTCGGTCAAGATGCAGTTATCAGTCTGTTGGTGTGTATCACTCAAAACTCAGCCACAGGTATCAGTCACCCCTCACTGGCCCCTAGAAATGGTTCTTTGCAAATTTCCCACACTGCCATGGCAATTATCTTGACAAGAGTTTTGCCAATGTCACCACAGTTGCTATGTTTTAACTGAACTTTAAAACTAATCAAAAATGTCAATCGTATTTGTGCTCACTGTTTATTTTAAGCAAATTTTTCAAACCTTATCTTGATTGGTTTAGTTGTACAAAACCAGTTAAAAGTTAAAAATCACACAACAGCAGGTTATGGTCCAACAAGTTTATTTGGAAGCTCTAGTCTTCAAAGCACTGCTCCTTCATCAGATGGTTGTGGAGTATAAGATCAGAGGACACGGAATTTATAGCAAAGGTTTATAGTGTGATGTAACTGAAATTATATATTGAAAATGACCTGGATTGTTTGTTAAGTCTCTCATCTTTTAGAATGGGCATGTTGGTTTCAGTTTTTTCATATGTAAATCCCAGAACTTCCTTAAAGTTACATTCTCAAATGAGCTTTAACAATAGGTGCCATGTTGGCCCAGATAATCTAACAGGTGTAGAATATAGAACAGTACAGCACAGGAACAGACTCTTCAGCCACGGTGTTGTGTCAAACATGACGCCAAATTAAACTAATCGCTCTTGCCTGCTCTTGATCCATATCCCTCCATTCCTTGCATATTCATGTGCTTATATAAAAGTCTCTTAAACATCCCCTATTATATCTGCCTCCACCACTACCACTGGCAGCATATTCCAGATTCCTACCACTCTCTGTGTAAAATACCTGCAGCTCATGTCTGCTTTGAACTTGCCCCTCTCACCTTAAATGCCTGCCCCCTAGTTTTAGATATTTTAACTCTGGGATAAAGTTTCCGACTGTCAACCATATCCATTGAACACAGGGGTTGGTGAGGTAAATGTTGAGAACTAGAAGAGCTTTATCATGACTCGCAGAGAGAGGGGAATGGATAAGTGTTATGTGGGAAAAAGAACGGAGAGGGTTGAGGGCCTTATCAATCCAGGTGGTAGGAAATCCTAGGCTGAGGAAAAGCCGAAGAAATGTTATAGAGGGTTGCAAATACTGAACATGTACAACAAAGCTCAAGAAACTCTGAGAATGGAATAAAGTACTTGCTGGAAACTAAATGTTGGTAGTTCTCCTATAATACCATAGTTATGTTCCAACAAAATCTCACTTCATAGAAATTTGCTGAATAGCAATAATGGGGCCTATGGGAAAAGTGGGGTTGGGACAGACCAGCAAAAAATGTCACTTATGATCGCTCAAAAGTCAAATAAAAAGTATAGCACAGCCTGAATAAAGGTTGAAATCATCATTATTAATGAAACAAAAGTAAATTTAACACAGTACATTTTTAAAAATGTAAGAAACCTGCTCTCTGTACAGTACCTGTCACAAAAAGCTGTTTAGTCAGCAGCTGACATCGATGCATGTGCCATACAGCATGAAGATCAGCGCTGACATCTTGTATGCGCAGAAAGCACGGAGACTTCAGCGCAGACATTTGCGCATGCACAGAATGGCATGAAGACCAGCACTGACATCATATATGCACAAAACAGCACGGACATTGGCGCATGCGCAGAATGAAGTGTGCGAACCGAACCCTTCTGGAATCATGCCATTGTGAATGGAGGTAAGTGTTTTCGAAAATACCATTCCCTAATTCTTAAGCAATGTTATAGCCAAATTGCGCTGTTGAAATGTGCATTATTCCAGAACTACCTGTATAAGGAAGTGTAATTAAGATAGTGGTGGAAGTCAGTGGGGTTATAGTGAATACAGGTTGACAATATCTCCATCGGACTGGAAACGAAGAAGTCAAGGAAGTAAGGAGTAGAATCAGAGATGGACCATGTGAGAAAATGGTGGGAAATAGAAGCAAAGTTGATGATCTTCTCCAGTTCAGAGTGAGAGCAGAGCAGTGTAATTGCAAAGAGATGAGGGAGTTTGCCTGAGTAGGACTGTAACAAAGGATGTTTTTCCCCACCCCAACATCTCCCAGAAGACTAAGGGCCAATCTGGGTGGCCTTCCAAAATCATGGAAAAGCTGTATGATGTCTATTTAGTCACTGAGCCACTACTAAATTGTAGTGGGTTCAGGGATAATGAGTGTCATCTGGCTCATTAATGAGTCTAATTAACACCCACTTCTGGCAGCTGGAAATCCTGTCAGTTGCTGCTGTATGTTATAGAGTCATAGAGATGTACAGCATGGAAACAGACCCTTCGGTCCAACCCACCCATGCCGACCAGATATCCCAACCCAATCTAGTCCCACCTGCCAGCATCCGGCCCATATCCCTCCAAACCCTTCCTATTCATAAACCCATGCAAATGCCTTTTAAATGCTGTAATTGTACCAACCTCCACCACTTCCTCTGGCAGCTCATTCCATACATACCACACTGCGTGAAAAAGTTGTCCCTCTGGTCTCTTTTAGATCTTTCCCCTCTCACCCTAAACCTATGCCCTCTAGTTCTGGACTCGCCCACCCCAGGGAAAAGACTTTGTCTATTTATCCTATCCATGCCCCTCATAATTTTGTAAACCTCTAAGGTCACCTCTCAGCCTCCGACACTCCAGGGAATTATTGGGGAAGATTTCTTTTCCTCTGGAAAACTGGTGTAGGGCCTAAACCAAGATAAAGTGGGCTCTGCTGCCATAAAAACTGCATGAAATCCAGCCACTCTCAAACCATTTATTACAGTAATTTTGATTAAAACATATTACAAATTTGCTATCTTTTAAGCTTGCTTTGGGTGGAATTATCTGCTTAACATCCTCTGCTTTTTTTGTTTTTTTTCAGTATGTTAATTTATTGGGTGGAATGTTCTGCAATAATAAAGACGTTTTGTTCAAACTACTATTTTCACTGTTGCATGCACTTTGTTCTTTAAGATACAACTAATTCTTAAAGCATCCTTCCCTCACATAAAACAGCTCCGCAGTACAGTTACAAATGAATTGCTGTTTTAGGTAGAAATCATCAGACATCGGCACGTATCTAAAAGAAAAATATAAGTTACTGTTCCACATTCAATTATTAGACTGAATTTTCCCAGACCAGTGGAGGTGTGGTGTGTGAAAAAATTTGTCATGTTGTCTCCCCAATGCCAGAAAATAATCCACTGTGGTACGTTGTAACAGGTGAAATAATAAAGTTAATGAGTGCCCCAACTTGCAATACAGTAGAAATGAGCATAAGACAGATGTCTGATGGTTTTCATGCATAAAAAAGTCATTAGCAATAATAGTAACAGTAGTACCAATCTGCCTTCTAATTATAATGAGACAATCTGTAAAAATGTAACAATCCAGCAACCAAAGCAACAGTACACCTCAGCTGATGAGTAAACAAATGAAGCAGAAATATCCTCTCCATTGATAATGTGATGTTGCAAATAATTGGCATTTATACCAGGATTATTATTTGACACTATTAATCTCACGTCTTGCTATATTTCTTTTCTGGTTAATTGTCACAGTGATACCACATTAACAGACAATTAATTAGCAGCTCCAGAGTGGTAAAGCACCCGGCCCGGACGGATTTCAAAGTGAGTTTTATAAGGAGTTAATAGATATGCTGGCCAGGTGACTGTTGGGTATGTACATCTACTCATAAAGTCGGGATTGCTTCCCATCCTCTCTGAGAGAAGCAAATATTTCTCTTATTTTCAAGAAAGGGAAAGCCCCAGAGGATTGCACTTCGTACAGACCCACATCGTTACTGAACGTGAATTTTAAAATTCTGTGGAAAACACTGGCGTTAATGTTGGGGAGGGTTTTGCCCTTCATTGTAAGGGAGGACCAGACAGGTTTTATTAAGGGTCGTAGGTCTACTAATAATATTAGTCTAGGTATGCCAGCAAAGGTCGATTCCGAGCTTGGTAGTCTCCCTGGATGTGGAGAAAGCATTTGACCGGGTGGAGTGGCCAGACCGCTTTTACGTACTGAAGCAGTTTGGTCTTGGAGGGGTTTTTTCCAGGTGGATGGCAGTGTAATATAGTGACCTGAAAGCAGCGGTTCTCACTAATGATATAAGGTCGCACAACTTTAGCATCGGCAGAGGCAGCCGACAAGCCGCTGCTATTACTTACATTGGTGATTGAGCTGCTGGCAGAGGCCATCTGGAGAGACTGCAACATAATTGCTCCAGAGGTAGGATCAGGTAGGCATAAGATCATCCTTTACATAGATGACGTTCTTCTCTTTTTAACTGATCTGATGACATCTGCGCCCCGTTTAATAAAATGATTAATCTATTTGGTTTGTTTTTGGGGTATAATATTAACCTTATGAAGTCAGAGGCCATGCCAGTGGGGGGGCCTTACTAGAATATCTGATCTTGGGGATGGAACCGGTTTCCCTTTCAGGTGGTCACAGGGAGGCTTCTTGTATTTAGGCATTTTTATCACTCGGCCTTCGATCAATTATATAAAGCTAATTTTGTGCTGTTACTGGAGAAGATAAGGCAGGACCTTCGGCACTGGGATGATTTTCCAATATCTTGGCTGGGTAGAATAGATCTGGTCAACATGAATGTTCTTCCTCTTATTAACTGTGCCAAATTGTAACTTCCACAGGGGATGGGAGGTTTAGATTTCCCAGATTTTAAGAAATATCAATTGACTTCCGTATAGTCCTATGTGGCTGACTAGGCTTGCCAGGACCCGCGGTCAATCTGGTTAGACATTGAAGCCTCCCAGGCAAAATGCCCCCTCATCAACTGTTGTGGATGCGGACTGTTATGGACCATTGCCTGATTGTCCTTAATATGGTAAAAGCATGGAGAATGATGCAGCAAGATGAGGACAACTCACAAAAATTTCCCCTTTCACTCGCATTTAGGAAAGTTAGGATTCCTGCTCCGGTCGATGGACTCTGGCTTTAAGCGCTGGGAGTCAGACGAGTCTCCTGTTTGGGAGATTTATTTGATGGGGAAGTCATGATGTCTTTTGAGCAGCTGAATCAGAAATATGAGCTGTCTAAGAGGGACCTCTTTCATTATTTTCAGGTTAGGGACTTCACACAGAAAAAGACTACATTGATGGTTTGTCCCTATAAGTCGGATGTGGAGAGGAGAGTGCTTCGGTCTATGGGCGCTCTCTCAGTCAGCACCCTCTATCACTTGTTAGGAGGTAATGTTTCAAAGGACATTGAGCAGCTATGCCGAATCTGGACTCATGAATTGGGGTGGAAATCTCGTCAGAGGCGTGGGAGGATATTTGGGAGAAAGTAAGGAAGATTTTGATTTGTAATAGGATGCAGGCTCTGCAACTGAAGGTACTCCACAGGGTTCATTTTGCACAGGAGTGGCTTGCAAAATGTAAGACAGGAGCATCCCCAATATGTCGCAAATGTAAAACATATGTTGGCATTCTTACCCATTGTTTGTGGTCATATCATAAGCTTCATAGGTATTGGGGTGCCATAGCGAGTGTTCTGGAAGGAGTCTTAGGAACTGAGGTTAAGGTGGATCCAGTGTCCCTCCTCTTGGGTTTACCAAATCTCCCCCTTCTTTGGACATGCATGGGAAGAAATTGTTTGATATTCTTTCATTCTGTGCGAGGAAGAACATTCTAATAAGCTGGGTGTTGGAGAATCTCCCAGGTCACTCGGGGCAGTGTAGATTAGTTATGGAGCACATCCCCCTGGACTTCCTTATGAGAATGGTGCACTAGAAAACTGAACTGTTTTATAGAACATGGCGGCTCTTTCTGAAATATATAGTCGCAGACTTGTCAGCTATACTGGTCAGGGCCTTTGTGTAGTCATGAGGGCTACATCTGGCGATCCGGGGGCTCCTGGGATGTAGGATCCTGAACAAATACAGGTTTACCTACTGATGCTCCCGGTGGTGGGGAGCTTTGGTGGGATTGCGCTGAGTGCAGTAACTTAACTGAATGTAATGTAATTTACCTTGGTTTAACTTGGTTTAATTTAGTTTTTCTTCTGGTTATTTATTGAATTGTAGTTTTTTTTGGGTTTTTTTTCCTCTCTTCTGAGTGGTTTGTGGAGTAGAATAGTAGTTTGTTTACTGTTCTTGTCGTTATATTATAAGGTTGTTATACTATTTTGTAGTGACTTTGTAAGTTTGTAAACAAAATTAAAATCTTTTTTCACAATAAAAATATTTACAAAAAAACCAGACAATTAATTAAACTTCAGTTAAAGAACTGACATTTAGGTAGTATCTTCAGGGCCTCCTAAAAGGCTGCAAACCCAATTAATTAATTTTGAACCCAATCTTAGCACTCAAATGTATTGAGTAGAACGTTTTGTTAGTTGAGAGATGTATGTTAGCTAGAGAGCACTTGACTAAAATAATCCCTTTTACAATTTTACAAAGTCATATGTCTAACAGTCGAGAAATTTGAAGTTGGGTTTAAAACTCCTAGGAAAAGATTCCTTTTGCACATAGCAATGGCAAAAGTACTGAAAAAACTGTGATTAACCATTTCCCAAGAAGCAATGAACAGCGAACACCTTCACAAAACAATTTAAGCTATTTCTACATATAGCAACAACAGACTTTCCTATCCCCTTTCTTAGGCTAGTATAATACAATATGTCACAAATAAAACTGCTGAAATCTACTCAATTATACTGGTCAAAAATACATTATAAAGTAATTTTAAGTATTTTTTTTCCTGGAAATTAGAAGTTACAAGCTGAAGGAATATTTTACTGTCTTGAAATTATCTCCCTACCAACTAGAAATCCTCATTCTTTAAAATCAATGCAGCCACTTTGGATTAGCAGAGATTGAAAGTTCATTTTTTATATCTTAATCGTAAGAGATATTGCTTTAAACAGGATAGCTAGGATAAAACCTGTGAAGAAACAACACGTATTTCTGAAGGAACACATACTGTACAATTAAAGTGTTAATTTATGCAATATACTGCCACCTAGTGTAATGAAACTATGACTGTACAGAGGAAAATATCCAGATATCAATTTCAGCAGAAAATACAAAGCTTGATGTTGCACCTTGGGGAGAAGTCAAGTTGTTTGTGCAGATTCTAAATGAAGGATTATGGAAACATAGAAACTAGGAACAGGATTAGGCTGTATATCCTTTTGAACTTGCTCTGACATTAAATATAATCAATCTTTGAGCCAATATCTATATCTTTTTAACAGTTACCTTCCAATTAAAATTTATCTGATTGGAAGTATTTGATCAGAAGTTTCTTTCAATAATACTGTAGTAATTTCTGTTGGTATTCCAGTTTGTTCCTTTTTTAGGTCGTACCAATTTAAATGGATGCATTCTGAGATCTAAACATAAAGTTCATTTTAATCTGTTGAAAGTATCTGTGCGTACTTTATTGAAGGATTCATAGTCCAGCCTATTTCCAGGATATTTGTTTATTCCTCATTTTCTCATTCAGAATTTATAAACACACAACATCTTTTAGAGGGTTAGTGTTGCTAATTTGGAAGGTTTATGGGTGGAATCTGGTTCAGAAAAAAATGATTGAAAAATAAACTTAGTTGTGATTCTAGCAAGTTGACTACCAAGACTACTTGCATTTTACTGCACATTATATCAAGATGTAATTGATAAAAAGTTAGAACTTTGGATCACTGAGTTGTAAAGATGTGCATTCTAACCTAATGAATGAGATGGCTGACAGCTGGTGCTGTGGCCAGAAGATTTTTATACTTTTTAACCATGTATAATTGTATCATTGGGGTGGCAAGTAGTCAATGCAGCACATTTACTCAAGAAGGAAGTGAAAGATAAACTGGGTTATGCAGAACAATTAGTTTAACACCAGATAAAATTAATGTTCTTTTCGAATTTCATGAATTATTTAATGACAACTAATATAGATTCGTCAAAGATGATGAATGATGGTTGACAAACTTAATAGCATTTATTGAAGAAGCAATTGTTTAAGTGCATAGTAGGAATATAGCAGATGTAATACATCTGGGTTTTCAAGAGACAACTGATGAATGCATTGAAGTAAGTTTTTTACACAAATTCAGGATAGAGAATTGGTTAACAGGAGAACCAAAAACTTAAGGTAACTTAAGTTACTGACTGGAGAAACATTAAAATTGGTGGAGTAATTGTTGTGTTCATTTTTGATTTCAGCATATTTATTTCATATACATATATAAATATTTTGGACTTAGGAAAAGAGAGCAGATTATTGATAACAAGTCCTCACTAAAGGGTGGGAATAGGAAACCCAGGGGTGGGGGGTAGGAGGGAGAGGAGTTGCTGAGTTTGACCAACAATAGGGAAAAACTAGGTAAAAACAATGACTGCAGATGCTGGAAACCAGATTCTGGATTAGTGGTGCTGGAAGAGCACAGCGGTTCAGGCAGCATCCAAGGAGCAGGAAAATTGACGTTTCGTGCAAAAGCCTTCATCAGGAATAAAGGCCTGAAGGGTGGAGAGATAAGCTAGAGGAGGGTGGGGTGGGGAGAAAGTAGCATAGAGTACAATGGGTTAGTGGGGGAGGGGATGAAGGTGATAGGTCAGGGAGGAGGGTGGAGTGGATAGGTGGAAAAGAAGATAGGCAGGTAGGACAAG
>NC_057740.1:30401707-30421641 GCF_004010195.1 Chiloscyllium plagiosum
GTGCCCATGGCTACCCCTTTGGTCTGGAGGAAGTGGGAGGATTTGAAGGAGAAATTGTTAAGGGTGAGGACCAGTTCAGCCAAACGAATGAGCGTGTCGGTGGAAGGGTACTGTTCGGGCCGTCAGGAGGGGAAAAAATGGAGGGCTTAGAGTCCCTGGTCATGGTGGATGGAGGTGTAGAGGGATTGGATATCCATGGTGAAGATGAGGCTTTGGGGGCCGGGGAAACGGAAGTCTTGGAGGAGGCGGAGGGTGTGGGTGGTGTCTCGAACGTATGTGGGGAGTTCCTGGACTAGGGGGGAATAGGACAGTGTCGAGGTAGGTAGAAATGAGTTCAGTGGGGCAGGAGCATGCTGAGACAATAGGGAGGCCAGTAGACGAAAGATATGGGATAGATTAACAAAAATGGGAAATGGTTAAAAGATGCAACTGAATGTCATTAAGTATGTGGATAAACAAGGCCATCAATATGCATTCGATGGAAAGGTGCTGGAGGGTGTGGATGAACAAAGAATTTGAGAACTTCAAATATATCATTCATTGAAAATGGGAATGCAAGTAAACAGAGCCATTAGAAATGCCTATTAAGATAATCAGTTTATAAATAAAGGCATTGAGTATGAGATTGAAATAAATGCTGATAGATCTGTACTAAATAAAGGTTAGGGTATAATCCAACCATGCACCATCCGGAACACAGCGTGCTTTGTGCTGATATTACCTTTTTCTTCCAGATTTATTTAATTAACTGAATTGAAATTCAGATGTGGAGGTGAAATTTGAACTCATACCCCTGGGTCATTAATCCAGGCCTCTGGACTATTAACCCTACAACATAATCACTCTGTTCAAGACTACACTGAAGTGTCAACCTAAATTATGTGCTGGGACTTTAACTGCAGCCTTCTGGCGAAGAGGCAGAAGCGCTACTATTGAGTCATGGCTGACACCTAGGTTGTGCAGCAAATTAATTTGTATGTCAAAGTGAGTGTGGTAACATTACTGCATCCAAATAATGCAAAGTATCTGGTGTCACTCCCCTCTTAGCATAAAAAAGGTAATTTCAGATGGTTTGCTTTTAAAGTCAACTTACACACTTGTAAGTGGAAAAGGATGTTTATGTGAATGCATGTGATGACATTATCTTAAGCTGTAACTCTTTGGTTAAGAATAGCAAGATCAAACTGCTGATAATGTAACTATGTTATTAAAGTTGACATGCAATCATACCTGGACCCATAAAAATTCATATTGAGAAACAAGCTATTTACCCAATAACATCTCTTTACCAGAACAATTCAGCATAAATGGTTTTATGGTGAGCATGAAACACAAAGTCCATAGAGGAATATAGACAAGTTAAGTGAGTAGACAAAAGCTTTACAGATGAAATATGATGTAAGTAGATATGAAGCAATGCACCTTTGCAGGAATAATGAAATCTGAATATTATTTAAATGGTAGAAAGCTGCAGCAACAAGTAGGGGGGGAGGGAGAAAAGTGAAGATGATCAGATCAGCCTTGATTTCAGTGAATGGTAAAGAAAACCTAGAAGCTGTATGTCTATTGTTACATCATATGGTCTTAATGTTCCTTACTATTAATTGTCTGGCTCCCTCACTGCAGGGCTGCATTCTGCTCTGTCAAATATTTATCCAAGTTTTGCTTAAACAAAGCAGTGGAATCTGGCTGAAATTAGTAGATTGCAACAAAACTTGAATATTAATGTATTTCAAGAAAAAGCTCAGTACCTGTCCTCCTTAATCACTCTTAGAGTTAGAGTTCCTACGAGATTCCAAACCCTCTGTAATGTTGCAGACGGTCAGCTGAAATGGCCACACAGACCATTTAGTTATGTTCAAGAATGTGTCTCACCACCTCTGTCTAAGGACAATTACCAATGCAACATAATTTCTGGCCATACCAGCAACACTGGCATCTTGTGAATGTATCATAAAAAGTAATCTTTTGTTTGACACATCAATCCTGTCTACCTAATCAGGCTGAGGTAAATGATCCTACGCATGATCCAAGGACAAAAGGCAGGGTTCTCAGTGTCCTGGTCAATACTTATTCTCGTAACATCACTAACCAATAGTGAGGTGGGCAGTTTAGCTGCCACGATAACTGCATTTTAAATGTTCATCATTGACTGTCAAAGGTTTGAGGCTTGTGAGAGGCGCACACACACAAAATATGGCTAATCAGTCTTGGACAACAGCACCTGCTTTCTAAGTACAATGTGTTATTGGAGGTCAAGCTCAGGCGTTGGATTATTTCGTGACCTGACCTAATCATTTTAAATAGCGTAAACGTGCAACTTATCCTTATCCCTATCTTAATGTGCTGCTGCAAATGAGAGACTTGCAAGGGGTACATTTACAAAACTTCGGTTGATTACATTTGGCATGACATCTTTTCCAACGTCCATTACCTAGCAACCCCCGGTGCGTCTGCTTGTTGCTGGGCAACACATCTCTGTTTCATCTATCGTGTCTGCGCCGATTTTACTGAGTCACTGAGTGGCGGCGGACAGGAATGAAGAAAGCATTTAAAAAAAGACTAGACTGACTACCACCAGTGAAATAACCGCGTTGACGGTGGTTGTTTCTTACGCTCACTCCAGCAGCCAATGGCTCGTCGTAAAGATCCCTCTGTTTGCCCACAGGCTGGCAATGGGTGAGATAAGTAAAATTTAACAGCCGTTGATGTTTCCCTATCCTCAGAGAAGTGAATGCATGTGTTTAAGATGAACGTTAGCGCCCACCTGCAGATCGGGCTAATTGTAATGTTAGCACTGACGAACCAAAGTGCTTTGGCATTCGAAGCTTCATCTCATCGCCGTTTTAATACGATGTATGACACTGCAGCTGTAGTCCCAACCTTGAAAGAAAAACGAATTAGGGCAATGGATAATTTTTAGCGCTACACCCACAATGCCACAATCTATTACAATGTCACATGAGAAGAATTGTTCTTGAATTTGCCCGTTGGACCTCCAATAGCAATTAACCGGTGTTATCTGCTTACTTTATTGCCGGGTGTTGACCGTCTGTACATTTTTCTACTGATACGGTGCAAGATAAGGTTTAAAGCGTACGTTTTTTACAATCATATAAAAGTAGAGATAAGGGAACGAACAATAATGTAACTGTAAACCACTTTGTTTTGTGTTCCACTGCATCAGATGCCTGTAAATTATATCTTTAATTAACACTGCAATTCAGGCACAAGAACAGACATGTGCTATATAACATTGGCACGACTATAATTTGAAGTGTTAAAATGGTATGTGCAGAATCGTATAAGTGAATTTTGAACAGTAACACTGGTGCGCCCATTCACTAATCCATGACTAGAAATTTCCTCCAATTAAATATTGATAAGATTTAAGCAAGCCATTGTTTTCAATCCTCATTCCATTCCATCCTTATGGACTAAATGCAACTCCCTGGCAACAGTTTACAATTAAGCCATCCTGAAGTGAGCTTCAGACACTATTTCTAAGACTGTCTTCTTCCACTTTGATATCATTCAACTTTGACAGCTCAGTTAATCTGCTGTTCAAACCCTCACCTTGCCTTTGATACTTTTAGAATTGACTATTGGAATGCATTCCTGGCTGGTCTCCAACAAGTGATAAGAATTGATCCACATTATCCAAAATGAAACTGCGTCTTAACTGGCTTGATAGATCATAGTTTGCTCATTTTTGATTTTAACAAGGTAGTCTTTGATTGAAACACAACTTGTAAAGCTACACATTTGTTTTCAACAACAAAACAAAAGTTTGTTATGGAAAAGAAATGAAGATAAAATAGAACAAGCCAAGTAACACACATTTAAAAATTTCAAACATGCAGTAAAATACAATCCATTAATCTCAACAACATCCCATTATAGTGCTCAAACACCAGAGAAAATTCCCTTCTCTACACACAGTGTTTGACTTAGCTATGGTAACAATTCTTGATCTGATAGCCTCTTCCTTGATTATCATGTGACCAAAGTTGGACTTTCTCAGCTTCACATAACCTCTTCAGGGTTTTAACCAAATACTTCTGGTCTGGAGTTTTTAAACTAAATTCCTGAGGTAAATTCTTCCTTAACAGGCCTGAACTGCTTCCCTGTCTCAGACGTAAATGCTTTTCACATTCAGCTTCAACCAAGACTTCTGCAAACTGCCCAAACTGAGATAGGAACATGTTGGTTCCTTCAAGGTATAGGTGTTTATAGCATTCAAAAGAGCAAAATCTTCTAAAGTGAAAACTTTAATGCACTACTGTTTACTTTGCTAACTCCTAAAAAATTCCCAATGTAAACAAATCTTCATCAACCTCCCTGAGCTATCTCTTGCAGGTTGTTTTAACAGAAGAAATTATCATGGTTACAGGACACACAAAAAACCCAACATGCCACTAATTCAAAGTTCAAAATAGAATAGAGGTGCCCATAAAAGCAAGGTCCCAAGTTTAAAATTGTGTTTGTGGTTTGAGCTGGGACCGAATTTAATGGAGTTCATGATGGCAGGAGTCATGGCAGCCTAGCTCATTTAATCGTTGGACAATGGCCAGGTCAGTTTCTCAATGGCAGCAAAACCTCCTCCATTAAGTCAGAGAACTAACGCAAGATTCCTAGTCTCAGCTGGCATGATACTGATAGGCTTGTTAATCAGCAACTTGACATCCACGGCCAATGAGCCCCACACAATTTATTAGTGGTGAGGTTGACAGTTCTTGCCAGGCAGGATCTCTACCACCAAGACCCTGAATACCAGAGAAGGCATTACAGTGCCCAAATCAAGTCCCTCAGTTATGCTTAATACTATCAGATCTCTTGTATGGAATGGATGGAGGTTCTTTGCTGATTCTCCAACTAGTTAGGGCAAAACCCCCATTAATCTAATTCAATCCAATATGCCAGGTATGACTTCTGCTTTTGTGGGCGGCACAGTGGTTAGCACTGCTGCCTCACAGCGCCAGAGACCCGGGTTCAATTCCCACCTCAGGCGACTGACTGTGTGGAGTTTGCACGTTCTCCCAGTGTCTGCGTGGGTTTCCTCCGGGTGCTCCGGTTTCCTCCCACAGTCCAAAGATGTGCAGGTCAGGTGAATTGGCCATGTTAAATTGCCGGTAGTGTTAGGTATGGGGTAAATGTAGGGGTATGGGTGGGTTGCGCTTCGGCGGGTCGGTATAGACTTGTTGGGCCGAAGGGCCTGTTTACACACTGTAATCTAATCTACCAGCAGAGAGTTTTCCCCCTTGATGCCAATTTTGATAGGGCTCCTTGATTCTACACTCAGTCAAATGCAACCTTGATGTTAAGGGCAGTCACTCTCACCTTACCTCTGGAATTCAGCTTTTTCCCATGTTTGAACCAAGGCTGTGATGAGGTTAAAAGCTGATGCAACCCAAACTGGGCATCACTGAGCAGGTTATTGCTGAGCAAGTGCTGCAAGAATTAGTAATGGTATTACTTTACTGATGGGGTGGTAATTGGCCGGGTGGGTTTGTCCTACATTTTGTGTAAAGGACATGCCTGGGCAATTTTCGACATTGTTGGGTAGATGCTAATGTTGTAACTGTACTGGAACAGCTTGGTTAGAAGTGTGGCAAGCTCTGGAGCACAGGTTTTCAGTACTAATTGCTGAAAAGTTCTCAGACCCCATAGCCTTCTAGCTGTTCAGTACTTATTCAATACTTCTATCTGTTTCTTTTATATCATGGAATGAATTGAATTAGATTAGATTAAGTTAGATTATGTACAGTGTGGAAAGAGGCCCTTCGGCCCAACAAGTCCACACCGACCCGCCGAAGCGTAACCCAGCCAGACCCATTCCCTTACATTTACCCCTTCACCTAACACTATAGGCAATTTAGCATGGCCAATTCACCTAACCTGCACATTTTTGGGTTTGTGGGAGGAAACCGGAGCACCTGGAGGAGACCCACGCAGACACGGGGAGAATGTGCTAACTCCACACAGAGAGTCGCCTGAGGTGGGAATTGAACCTGGGTCTTTGGTGCTGTGAGGCAGCAGTGCTAGCCACTGTGCCACCCAGACTAGTATCTGTTATGGTGGAGATTTCTGGGCGAGGCTGAGATGAACTCCAAAGAGATGGCCCTGGTTGAGTAGTTTTAGAGAAGATCTCACTGGGGTCAGAAGCATGGTATAATTTCTTTGCTGGAAGAGAGTGTAGAACAATTCAGAGAATAAGTTACCTTAGTAGACTGTTAGTTTGAGTAACATCCAGACAAAGAGTGGTTACTTGCAGTTTGTTACAAGACTGAGAAAGTAAAAGCTTTCAGTTTTATGGGTTTTCATGTAAAAGGACTTCATAATTCACAGGGAAGATCTTGGAAGAATCAGTTGGGTTGAATTTAAAGATCTGAGATTGAGATGAAATCTCTGAATTTGGTTCTATGAAGTAATGGAATCGACGAATAGAGGAAAATTTTATTTCACTGTGTGTTTCAAAATTTTTCCAACCATTTTCTATATTTAAGTAGTTTTTCTTTGTAATAAAGATCTGTTTTAAACTTGCCAGAATAATCTGCAGATTACAAAACAGTTAAAAAAGAAATACTCAGTGTATAAAGCTTGTCCCTGAAGATAATCAATTAAAAATAACAAGGAATAAATCTAAAAAAATCTAAAGAACTGCGAATGTTGGAAATCAGAACTAAAAGCAGAAATTGCTGGAAAAACTCAGAAGGTCTGGCGGCAGCTGTGGAGAGAAATCAGAGTTAACATTTTGGGTCCAATGACCCTTCAGAATACAGAAAGAAACACAAGAAATAAATCTAATCAGACATATGTAGAATTTTCAACAGAAAATTAAAAGTTGCGGCATCAGTGGCTTTAATCACTGAAGTTAGAGAAAATTGTGCAAAATGATGATTATGGAGGAATTCAAAAACAGCATTCATATAAAGCTAAGCTCTTATTTAGATGAGGGCATGTATCAATGATCAGAGAAACAGCAGATCTGGCAGTAGGTGTGATTTCTCACACAGACTCTTGCAGTTGGGGAGATGTGGGAATTCACAAGAGAACTGGAGAAATAGAAAACGTGTTGCCAGAAGGTGTATGTTTTTTAAAGAACAAACAAGGACATCAAGATTACACAGCAAAAAGCCGAGAACAAAAAAGTAATATTAAAAAATATGATGTTCTTCATTGTAATAAGTCCGAACATATCAAAGCTGAATGGGAGACTGATTGCAGTAGTAGGCATGTCTAAGAAATCCTCAAAAAAGGGGGCATCAAAAAAGTGAATAGTTATTAAACCTGGAGCACTAGTACAAAAAGAACATGTTTCTTTAGTATGTGTTAAGTAGTTGGTCAGTTAACTCAATTGGCCAGTTGGCAATGCAGATTAATGCAACCGCGACCACAAAGGGCTGTTTTTCAACATCTACCCTCACCTGAGGCATGGTGATCCTCAGTTGAAACCGCCACCTGTGGTCTGCTAAGAGTGCAGCCTTATGGTCCAGCAGGACTATGGCGACTTTACCTTTTTGAAGAAGGGAGAGATGACTCTTGACAGTCATGAAAATTCTTCTTTGACTATAGATGATGTGAATCAGACCAATGGAGGTTCTAAATATTGTATATCAAAAAGGCAGGTATTGTGTCATGTTTTAAATCAAGAGGCAAACCAATAAAGATATTGAAAGACATTGGAGTTACTGATGCTGGTTGATGATATCATTTATCTTTGTCTGACAGAAGGTCAGAAGTCACGCACCAGGTTATGTCCAACAGATTTATTTGAAATCACAAGCTTTCGGAGCGCTGCTCCATCATGTCACCTGTCGAATATATATTATCTGTATATATTTATAATATATTTATATTGTTGTATATAATAATAATAATTATATAATATATAATCTGTCTATATTTATAATATTTATATTACAGTATATTTAAAAGCTGTATTTATGTGTATTCCTTCTCATATTTAGTAATTAATAGACTTACTGTTTGTTAACAAAGTCTTGTTAAATTATCTTCTTTTAAAACATAGGTTCATTTCAGTCTGGGAGATACAAGGAAAAGTATATGTTTTCAAATTAGCTTTGTTGCGATTATCGAAGAGAGTGGGTGAATTATGAAGAGGGAACCATTTAATTCCCCCTTACCAATTTAGGGTATCCCATCTGGAACTGTCACAAATTGCGAAATCTTTTTTAGACCCATTGTAACTAGACTCTTTAGTTTACTCTATTTTATCATTATTTCAATTGTTAATAATTTTCTCTTTTATTGTTAAAACTAAATCGTCCGCATTGCATGCTTTATTTCAGCAAGAGACCACTTCATTAAAACCAAAACAAAACAAAATATAATCAATCAAGCCAGGTTTCAGTCTGGGATCTTACTTGTCCAATAACATCATCAGCTGGAATTCTAAATCCTAACATATATACCTAAAATTTCCATTGAAGATATTAATTTATCTTATACTCACACTGATGAAGAATTTTGATTTGAGTTTAGTGAATGACAGAGTCAACTTTTTAAATAGCTTTCACTTACAATGTCAACCCAGCAATGTAAATTTCAATTAACAGCACACATGATACCAAGGAACAATTATTTCCTGGAACAGGTGAACTTGGTAAATGCCAATGATGGTAATAGCAGATGAAAACTCATGCATGTATAGGATGGCATTTCACTTCTTGCTGATTCAGCAGAAGAACATGTAGGCTAGCACCCATTTTAATATAGTGGGTGTGGTATGCAGGCACATAAAGAATGTAATATCAATATTATGTTTGGGATGATTGATATTACTTGACAACATTACTGTAAAGTGTGTAACATCAGTATTGTCTTTTGGCAGACAATCAAAGCGCAAAGGCAGGAGAGGGCTGTCCAGAAATGCTGGTATGTGTTGTAAAGAGATATAAACTCTATCCAAAGATAAAGAAAGGTTATTTCATGCCTGAGAGATCCAGCACTGCAACAATTGGATAGCTATACCTGATTGTCCATCCATTGGATTCCTGATTGATAGATGGCCCTTCAGTTGATCAAAACATGCAAGATATAACTGCCATTCCCCTCAAATGAAACATCCTTCCACTTATACAGTAGCCATTTCTACTCTGTTTGTATTTGTGCTGTTATTTTGAGGGACTTTCAGCATGGTGAGATTCAGCTTGCTCGTTTTGGATCCTCGTGTATCATTCTTTTGCCCCTATGACCATCCATCCCTGACTTGCTACGCTGGCAGTCACGATATCCATTGAGGTCCCCAACCTTCTCTGGGAGCCTCTCAAGATCAAGACCCTATTGTCCATATAAACTTTACCCCTCTCCTGATCAAAGCTATCTGCATCCTGACATCCCTTGAGACTTCCCACAAGGCTGCATGATTCTCGTAGCTCTGCTTCCAACCAAACTATGACACCCAATTGTCCCATCCCAGCCATTCCATCCATTTCATCAGCACCATTCACCACTCCCCCTCCAAACGAACCCATGCATATGTTGGCCTTGGAATGAATTATATTGTGGCATATACTTTGATAACATTCCCAGACCCTGAAGGTCAATGATCCCCAGACATGTGGGAGCAAAATATGTCTCTGAACTGGCTAAAACCCTGAAGTTCATCTTGAGGGTAAGAATCTGTCTGCTGCTTGTCTGATTAAATTCACTTCCCGGCAATCTTCAGCCATGACTGGGGCTGCAATTCCCACCCATATTCTGTTCATGACATGTAGAATGTTTGAAGATCATGAGGAAACTAACTATTTTATAATTTCTGTTACAGAGTCTGAAGTATCATGTGAATCACAAAGTGGACAAGGTAGGAAATCTGAAAAAATGCGAAGTGTTGTGGATGGTGGAGATCAGAAATTTTAAAAAAGTGTTGGAGAAATGCAGTAGGGCTGGTTGCATTGTTTTGAGTCCAAGGTGACTCTTCTTTGGAGCAAGTTATATTGGACTGAATCATACCGGACTCAAAGTGTTAACTGTATTGCATTTTCCACAGATGCTGCTGGACCTGCTCAGTTTCTTTAGCATTTTCTGGTTTTTATTATTGGTTTTAAATGCTAAATGCATATTGCATTTCATAAATGGTAATCTTCTGTGCTTGGACCAGAGCTTTATAATTATCTCCGTGTATATGATAACTCTTTTTATCCCACAGATCAGCTTCTACTAACTCATACATATCCTGTTATAATTTTGATTTCTGAGTAGCTTGAACCCAGATCGCTATCACTTTTACAGTCTGAAAAAACCTGGCAGTCCACAAAGAATTTACTCAATTCTTCTGACATCCTTGGGAGGAGGTGTCTTGTCCTGTCCTTGATACCACCCTACATGAGCTCAACTGGAATGCCTGAAGTGAGAAAATCATGTGCTCCAGTATATAGTTGCATATTCTTCAAGGAACTTCAAATAAGATCCTTCAAGTTACTACAAACAGAATTGAAAATAATTACCAATCATTTCAGTTGCTGTTTTTATGGTGTTTCACATGCATTCATTGATGGTCAATTTCTGTTCCAACTTCATTTGGAGAAGATTGAGTCTTGCCACTTAATGGAACAACAACATGATCATGGCCCTGAATTTCCTTATATGTACACAGGAATAGATGAGCAAATGTATGCTTAGGACATCAGAATGTTATCATGAGTTCTTCTGTTTTGGTTTCCTCAACTTTGATGTTCTGTTCAGGCAGATTCAACTGAGTTTATTTGCATTGAAGTATCTTTTGCTGGCACTGTGCCTAGACACTTATTACTTTTATGCCACTGCTGTACATTAGGAAAGATAGGCCTATATAAAAATGGGTGCGGCTGCTTCCCCTAGTCAAATTAGTTAGTTAGAGTGGAGAGTTTTGAGAACTTTGAGGTGATCCCAAACTTAGTTTGTTGATTTCAAATTTCACAGGCATTTGTTACTTTCCAAAGACAATATTGAAAACTTTAATTCTGTCCTAAATCAATTTCAGCACAGGGGTGGGAGCACCTCCAAGGAAATTCACCACCCACAGGTAAGAATACTGACCGATGGTCCATTCTGCAGAGTTGGAGGAGGAGGCAATGAGCTGGCAGTTAATGGTCAGTCATAGGAAGCCCTTTGATATGCCAGCTCAGGTCAACCAATTCAGATCTACCTGAGTCACGCCTGAGTTCTGCATGTAATGATGCTGTCAGAGTCTAGACAGCCATCAGAATAGTTAAATATATTAAAACATGACTTACAGTGTAACTTTTATTAACAAAGCTTCAGTTAATTCATTTGAAGAGTACCACGTTTAAGCTAGTTTCCTAATTCTCCCTGCAAAATAGATACTGGAGAAAAATTTGATGGGGTCATGCTAGAATCTATTTGTTATTGTATGAGCCCCATTAAATAATTAAATAACTGGCAGCATTTAAATTATGCATGTCAGAATTTTATTCATTTCAACTATTTCATTTCCTTCAGGCAATGTTCCACGATACGTTCAACTCAGCGAACATAAACGTCTTGATAAACGATTTCAACCAGACAGGTAAATACTTAAATATAAACAGAAAATGCTGGGGATAACCTGCAGGTTAGGTTTTGGTGGAAGGGCATGTGGGGAAGCTGCAAAAGGACTAGATAGATTAGGTGAGTGGGCAAAGAAGCAGCAGATGGAATACAATGTGAGAAAGAATGAGGTTATGCACTTTGGTAAGAAGAATAGAAGTATAGACTATTTTCTAAATGGGGAAAGGCTTCAGAATTCTGAAGCATAATGGAACTAGGGAGTACTAGTTCAGGATTCTCTTAAGTTAACATGCAGGTTCAGTTGACAGTTAGGAAGGCAAATGCAATGTTAACATTCATTTCAAGAGAGCTTGAATACAAGAGCAGAAATGAACTGCTGCGGCTTACAAAGCACTGGCCACACTGTGTTTGGAATATTGTGAGCAGTTTTGGGTCTGTATCTAGGGAAGAATGTGCTGACATTGGAGGGGTTCCAGAGGTTTACAGGAATGATCCTGGGGATAAAGGGCTTGTCGTATGAGGACTGTTTGAAGACTCTGGGTTGGCAATCGATGAAGTTTAAAAAGATGAGGGGAGATCTCATTAAAGGTTCCAGAATACTGAGAAGCCTAGATAGAGTGGCCATGGAGAAGATATTTCCACTAGTAGCAGAGACCAGGGTCCAAACGCACAACCTCCGTGTGAAGAAACAATCCTTTAGAACTGAGTTGAGAAGGAATCTTTTCAGTCAGAGGATGGTTAATCTGGAACTCAATGCCGCAAAGGCTGTGGCAGCCAAGTTATTGAGTGTATTTAAGACAAGAGATAGATTATTGATTAATAAAGGGATCAAGGGTTACAGGGTGAAAGCAGGAGAATGCAGTTGAGAAATGTATCACCCATGATCAAATGGTGAGCAGATGGAATGGGCTCAATGGCCTAATTCTGCTCCTATTATGGTCTTATGGTGTTTGGAGAAACAGGTCCATGACCTTTCAGAATATCCAAGGAAATGCTTTAACAATTACAGATAGATGTACTGCGAAGATCACAAACATGTATATAGACATGACAATAAGTAATGTATTGCAGAAATAACTTTGTTATGTTTCCATTTCAAATATATATTAGAAGTATGACCGAATGCAACTTCTCTGGCTCATTGGCTCAGAATGGGTACAATTTTGTCCTGAACACAAGCAAAAATGTTATGCCAGTACTACCCGGATCCTTATACCATACAAAGGATGAGAACCTTAAAACTGGTAAATTGGACATATGCCTAAATTGAAGCCTCAGCCTGTTGCTTGCATAATTTCTTTTCTCTTTGTTTTTGATTTGAGAAATGTGATCAAGAACATTTGTCGTGCAATTTTTGATTTTTGTTAAGTAGGATTTCCATTGTTGTTTCTCTCAAATTCCTGCTGTAGTTTAAGCAGAACTTGCAATATAGTTACTATTTACACTATTTCTCTGGGGTTTCCTGGATATTCTACCAACGTTATGGTGGGAGTGCAGAAGAACATCCCAGAATTTCTACCTCGAGGTCCCATCCAAGTTAGTATGGAAAACAAATTCTTTTGCTATCAAAGGTATAATGTTATATTCACAAAGCTCTACCTATTTATGAATTAGATTTGAAGTTTTCCAGGCAATCTATTTGGTGCTATTAGATAAACTGAAAAGCAATTTGTCAGTGACATTAACATTTGCAACTTTATTTAAAAATTATTCAGTATTACATACAATTGGAATTTTACTTATGAAAATCAGTAGTGAGATAAATTTTAGATGTTAGCATTCTAGCAGAGTATCGTATCGCAGGTTAATATATCATGAGTTTTCCATCCATTACGTAGTACAGAATTTCAGAACAGATAACCAGAATAAATAACAAGAATCTGTTTGTGCATAGTATCAGAAATTGGTACAGTGTGTCTGGAACTCCAATTACTTAAAGAACAATTTCTGATTGCTATTTGGAAAATGTTGATTAATTGAAGATTCACTAATGGTCAGTATCTCAACCTTAGCCAACGAAATGATGTTAGTAGTTTGTTGTTAATTTCATCTGGAAATTTAACACATATTTTTAAAGCATTTCTGATGCTGTCATTGAATTATTTTATTCCAATATTTTCCAGTGTTTCAGCATTTTAATATCTTTCACAAGCATTACTACAACACCCTTTTATGATAAATGTTTCCTTTGTAATTTTTAAGCAGCCATAGACCCGAGATCATCATAGAACATCACAATTATTTCTCTAATAATGATTTTAGGCAGTACAGTCTCCATTTGTTGTCACTTTCCACAGACAGATCAATTAATTAATTTTGAATTCTGGATACATGCCTGCATTAAAAGCACAGTTTTCCAACATTCTGTGCCAAACAACATCCATAAGCTGACTTGTTCTTTTTGTGTATGCATTGGTTGGTAACATTCATATGTCTGTGTGATCTCAACATGTGGTGTGATCTCAATAACTGGCACGACAGCAGCTTATAGCTGTTATATTTCGCAGAAATATTCATCAGTGTAATTGCGCTGATGTACGTTTCTCGATTACAATTAAATATACTCACTTGAAACAAAATCATCTTTTTATCAATATTTAAATGGTCTCAATGTAGAAATATCTGTTTTGATGCCATATAATTAGTATGGTGATTAGTACTTTGACACCTAGTGAATTAGCAGTTTCCACATGCATATAATTATATATTCCTAATGCCTGTAATAGTATCCACTGAACCGTAAAGAATCCAGCCCTTGATCATCAAAACAATGGACTTGAAAACTTTCCTCAGTGGCCTTTCTGCCTCTGCTCTTCAAAACTGCAGCTAATCAAGAACTCCTGCGAATTTGCATATATCTATCTATGCCTTCCCTGGCCTAGAAGCCTTGGTTCCCTGAGCCTTAGCAATTTAATGTGATTACAATTATTAAAAGATACTTTAACATTTTAGAATGTTGTATTTAAAGAAAAACTGATCAGTAGTTGCAGTGAAATTCTAAATTGTACAGTTTGAGTCCCATCACAAATTTTTAAACATTAATATCTTTTAGTAAATCACATGATGGGACAGTTTGTTTTAGGCTAAATTTTCCACCTTGGATCCCTTCATCTCAGAAATAAATATTTATCTTTATTACGGTTTTACCAGTTAAAAAGTTCGAAGCACCGCCAATATCAGCCGTTAAAAAATTATCAATAGAATTCCGGTTTATTGGAATTAATATGGGTCCTAGATACTAAAATCTCTCAGAAAAAAATCTTGTTTGGAAGTGGTCAGGAAGGGATATCCAACTAAGCAGCCATTAAAATACTAATTAGCATTCTTATAACAAAACCCTTATTTTACTTGTCATCAAATGCTTCCAAGTAAGAATTCACCACAATACCTTGCTGACCTCTGTAGACAGAGAACATCAGATTCATAAAACAGATTGAAAATCACAAAATCATATTAAAAAGATAGAGCAAATTAAGGAGGACTGTTCGTAAATCGTATAACATAACATTTTGTTACAAGGGGACATTCAAAGGAACCCTCACCACCTACCTGTGTACTTCCTTTGTATCTCTGCAGAACTTACATAAGTTTAGACTATGAATGCCAATTTAAGGATTGCATCCCACCACAGTATTAATCCAGAGGCAAATGGAACATTCAAGTGAATGAGTACCTTGCAAACTTCCAGAGAAGTTACATTAAAAGTGCCTAATCAAGGGACCCTTCATCAAAGGGGTAGAGACACTGCCCTGCCCTTCCTGCAGATCCACTCCCTGCCCTTCACCCCCCAACCCTCACCCCCCAACCCATCCCCTTGACTTCCACTCCACGCTCCACCAAAGCAATCACTCAACTGTGGTTTGGATACTTTGGTCATCCTGGACTTTACATGGACACATTAAAGACAGTGGCCATGATCTTCCCCATGCTACTACGAGTGCTGGCTTCTAAGTTAGCTGGACCTCTGTCCAAAAGGTTCTTCCTATTGCTGTCCAGTTAATATGTCATTAAAACTCAAAATGTGGTGAACCTTCGTGAGAGGAGTAGATTTGTCCTCTCCTGGATGAGATTCCTAGTCACCAATATTAAATTGCACCATCTATGTCCAAAGTGCATCTTTCTCACCATACACTGCATCCTGTGACACCCGATAAATCTGGAATTCAATCTAATGAAAATGGTTGTTTATAACAGCAGGACGTTGAAGCAATTTACCTGGTGCAATCTGCTTTGTTAAATGGAGTTTACTGCTCTGTATTAATTCTTTTGTTAATCTTCTTAGGCAATCCTTCGGGGTCAAAGATGATTTTCTTCCACTCAAAAGTTATGGGTTCTGAGGTGACCCATTTCCTGGAGCCTCATACTCTGCCACAGGTGGTGGAGCTGATGTTTGATGTTGCAGATGAGTGGAATACTTGGGTTTTCACACACTATTTACACTAGCATCCAAATCTTCCTTCAGAACCAGAACACCCTGAGTGTTCTAAAGAAGAGTCATATTGGAGTCAAAATTTTAACTCTGTTTCTCTCACCACAGATGCCATCAGAGCTGCTGAGTTTCTCCAACACTTTCTATTTTT
Organism: Chiloscyllium plagiosum; assembly: GCF_004010195.1. Lineage (NCBI taxonomy): Eukaryota > Metazoa > Chordata > Chondrichthyes > Orectolobiformes > Hemiscylliidae > Chiloscyllium > Chiloscyllium plagiosum. The sequence continues at coordinate 30,417,799 of NC_057740.1, forward strand.
ATTTCAGAACTTCAGCATCCACATTATTTTGCTTTGATTTTATTATTTCAATGATCTCTTGCTTCAGGATATCCATCAACTGCTCTGTGTACACTTTAGCTCATCTATAGCTTTGAAATCTGTACGTTGTTTTATACCAGCTTCTGTGCAAGCCTACATTTGCCATATTAAATTAAAATTGAAGAACTCCCATGACCTTGCATTTCTTCATCTTCATGAGATTATCCAAATCTATAATACCCCTCCCTGAAAGCGAATGCCATGACTCTGGATTCTTGTACAAGTTCTCCTCCCAATAGACAGAGGTGAATGACCACAGCTTCAGTTATCTACTAATTCCCTTTCTAAATAAAACAACCTCTCCAACTGCTTTTTCCAATTTAAGACAGAAATTGAAAACTCCTCTTAATTATTCCTTCTTTAGCTTAGTGTACATTTGTCTAATTCTACCTCCAACTGATACTTTGAGATGGTTTCTTTCTTATAGCTTCTTTCTTTCTACAGTGTTACTGTAGAATTTCTACACAGTGGCCTGGTCGTTAGCACTGCTGCCTCACAGCGCCTGGGACCTGGGTTCGATTCCAGCCTCAGAGAACTGTCTCTGTGGAGTTTACATATACTCCCCATATCTGTGTGGGTTTCCTTAGGGTGCTCCGGTTTCCTCCCAGAATCTAAAAATGTGCAGGTTAAATGAATTGGCCATGCTAAATTGACTATAGTGTTCAGGGATGTGTAGGTTAGGTGTATTAGTCAGGGGTAAATGTAGAGTAATGGGGAATGAGTCTGGGTGAGTTACTCTTCAGAGGGTTGGTGTGGACTTATTGGGCCTAATGGCCTGTTTCCACACTGTAGGGATTCTGTGTTAATTTTGACCATGATCTTGGACAGGAAGAGATAGGCATGAATTAACTGTCCCCCACATTGATCTATAATTTAACTAGTTTATGATCCCAGTGTTAATGATCTCTTGGGGTGATGTTGTGCTAATAGACTTCATTTGTCAAGTAGTCTGTATGTTAATACAGTGATGATCCCAATGGTAAATTTTGTGGTACAGCAGATGGAACTTATTCCTATGAAACTGCACTTGTTCAAATGACAGCAATTTGGCTGTTAAGATTTCTATTTTACATTTCTTAAACAAGCATTAACCAGAGGGCACCATGTTGAACAGCCACTTTATTGTGTCAGACACATTTATAAATTGAGTTAGCTTAAGAATCAAATTGTCTTTCAAAAGACAAGAGTGTAACATCAGTAATGTAAAAAAAATGTTTTTCATGGTAACATGTCACTCCTTTTCTATGGCTTTTATATCTGTATGTATAGATTCCTTTGTTGCTCCATCCCATTTAGAATCTTATTCGCCAAGGAGTGTGTGGACACTTTATTTTTCTGCCAAAATGCACCTTCTCAAATTAACTGATATTTAGTCAAATTGTCATTATCCACCCATTCCACAAGGTTATTAATGTCATTTTGTATTTATTTTACTAGTTGACTGAAGTATTTGTTTATGATATTAATGATACAAAGATAGGGATTCTATGGTTTCGTGAGATTAATGGTGAAAAGCAGAGACCAGCTTTTATTTGTCTGTATTCTGTACTGTTTATACATTTGTAAATTGTGTTGTAAACTGTTGTAAACTGTTAAATCAACAGTTAATAGTAACATATTTGCTTATTATGTAGACCAGTCATTTGGCCTGTGAAACCTGCTACATTGCGAGCTAAGGCTTCATACAGAACTAAAGAACTAGCTAAACCAAAGTCAATTAATCAAGACAGCAATCCAACTTACACTGAGGTAAATATAAATAATTTAACGTTAATTATCATAAGGCTAGGATTGGTTTACACTCATCATTTTCTTCAAACTAACCCAAACATGTAAGTGGGAAACTTTGAACTTATTGAACATTGCTGAACTTATTTATTGTCTTAAATCTTTCCACTCAGCATGCAGAAGAAAACCTATTGATAAACACTCTAGCCATTACAGCAGATAATACCTCGGCCAAATTTGAGAAAATGATACTCATTTTTTAATCCCCTGCATCAGGTTGTAAAGATCAAAAAAGCTTACAAATTAAATTTTCATTTAGTTGTCCTTTAGTTTTTAATTGTAATCCTATTTGTGTCTTATGCCCTATTCAAAAATTGAATGCCTGATTTTTTTATTTAAATGACTAGAAATTTTTCACAAAGTAAATAACATTTTCCCAAATTTCCTTTGTTAAAGCATGTAAATAGCTATTCATTCCTCTGTGTCTCACCAAAAAATATTATACAGATAGATTTGTGAAAAGTATTCTGTGCACAAATTTTGTTTAAAAAATGAATCTGTTCCAGGAGTTCAGTTAACGAAACCTAACTAAAAGACACAGGGAATAGTTCTGCGATATTTTTAAGCGAGTTGTGATAGATTAATATATTATGGCCCAATTTTCAAACCTATATTTCTGCATTAGTAAGTATTCACACTCAGATTAGGGCCTCACAAATTAATTTTGTGACCAGTGGAAGCATGGAGTATAATAGGGTAAACATGTAATTTATGTCAATAATAACAAAAACTTAAAGGGCATAAATATAGGGTGGTTAGTCATAACATATTATCAGAAAGACTAATTAGGTACTGCCATACATCTCCTGCCTTTAACGTTATGATAAATCTAGCAATCCTGCACTCAGTGTAGTAACAGGTAACACATCTTAAATTTATGTATTTTCTTCCAATCCATGAAGCATGCTCCCTTTCAAAGGATCATAATATTCGGAATCAAACAACTCAGAGGAAGCAATTCAACTCATTTCCTTTTGTTTAATCTTTCATGGGATGGAAGCTCACTGACCAGCCTTTGTGCCACTCTCCCAATTGCCTTTAAACTGAATAACTTGTTGAACCATTTCAAAGGGCAGTTAAGGGGCAACCACATTGCTGAAGTTACATGCAAGCCAGACCTGGTAAAGCAACAGATTTCCTCCCCTTAAAGGCAAGGGTTAGCCAGACAGATTTTTACAACAATCAACAATCCATCTTTATATTCCAGAATTGAATTGCATTTTAATTCTACCAGCTTGCATGGTGGGTTTTCTCTTTATGTCCTCTATCAAAGCCCCCCATAATTTTAAACACCTTTATCAAACTTCATTTCAAGTTTATCTGCTTCAAAGTGAACAACTTCAACTTGTTAAATTTTTCCAGTTAACTGAAGCTCAACATCTCTGGTACCAAATAAACTACGTGTAAAAATCATGTCTTTTTACTTTGGTGCTTTTTAAAATTACAGACTGAAATGAGAAAGGACTGTTTGAAAATCTAAAGATTGCTGCATGGTTTGAAAGCAAGTAATTTGATATAAATTGTAAGCAGTGTTTATATAGTGATGTGTTACAGCATTGTTTGCAAATGAACCAGATCCAGGGGCTTTTTCCACAGATGGAGTTTTGGTTGGCAACAAGCAGTTGATTGTTCTGTGGATTAATGACCAGTCATTGAGGACAAAGACTTGTTGCCTGCCAACAACCATGAGATTAGTTCCCAGGTAGCTGAAGACCTTGGAGTTGAGAATAAAGTATGGAGAAGCAATCAGATTTTTATCGGCTCAGGAACTGTCTCTCTCTGTAGTCAAAACCCCTGAAGAGTACAGAAAAGAAATGTTTACAATTTCACAAGGAATGTCAACCAGAGAATGTCTTTTTGAAACCACGTACAGTGTGACTGCACATACCAATCTTCATCTCCTGCTCTCTGCCTGTCATGACACAAGACAGGAAATGAATTTAGGGAATTGATTTTTGCTAGGGCGGCACAGTGGCTCAGTGGTTAGTACTGCTG
>NC_057740.1:30422141-30460586 GCF_004010195.1 Chiloscyllium plagiosum
TTTATTTGTCTGTATTCTGTACTGTTTATACATTTGTAAATTGTGTTGTAAACTGTTGTAAACTGTTAAATCAACAGTTAATAGTAACATATTTGCTTATTATGTAGACCAGTCATTTGGCCTGTGAAACCTGCTACATTGCGAGCTAAGGCTTCATACAGAACTAAAGAACTAGCTAAACCAAAGTCAATTAATCAAGACAGCAATCCAACTTACACTGAGGTAAATATAAATAATTTAACGTTAATTATCATAAGGCTAGGATTGGTTTACACTCATCATTTTCTTCAAACTAACCCAAACATGTAAGTGGGAAACTTTGAACTTATTGAACATTGCTGAACTTATTTATTGTCTTAAATCTTTCCACTCAGCATGCAGAAGAAAACCTATTGATAAACACTCTAGCCATTACAGCAGATAATACCTCGGCCAAATTTGAGAAAATGATACTCATTTTTTAATCCCCTGCATCAGGTTGTAAAGATCAAAAAAGCTTACAAATTAAATTTTCATTTAGTTGTCCTTTAGTTTTTAATTGTAATCCTATTTGTGTCTTATGCCCTATTCAAAAATTGAATGCCTGATTTTTTTATTTAAATGACTAGAAATTTTTCACAAAGTAAATAACATTTTCCCAAATTTCCTTTGTTAAAGCATGTAAATAGCTATTCATTCCTCTGTGTCTCACCAAAAAATATTATACAGATAGATTTGTGAAAAGTATTCTGTGCACAAATTTTGTTTAAAAAATGAATCTGTTCCAGGAGTTCAGTTAACGAAACCTAACTAAAAGACACAGGGAATAGTTCTGCGATATTTTTAAGCGAGTTGTGATAGATTAATATATTATGGCCCAATTTTCAAACCTATATTTCTGCATTAGTAAGTATTCACACTCAGATTAGGGCCTCACAAATTAATTTTGTGACCAGTGGAAGCATGGAGTATAATAGGGTAAACATGTAATTTATGTCAATAATAACAAAAACTTAAAGGGCATAAATATAGGGTGGTTAGTCATAACATATTATCAGAAAGACTAATTAGGTACTGCCATACATCTCCTGCCTTTAACGTTATGATAAATCTAGCAATCCTGCACTCAGTGTAGTAACAGGTAACACATCTTAAATTTATGTATTTTCTTCCAATCCATGAAGCATGCTCCCTTTCAAAGGATCATAATATTCGGAATCAAACAACTCAGAGGAAGCAATTCAACTCATTTCCTTTTGTTTAATCTTTCATGGGATGGAAGCTCACTGACCAGCCTTTGTGCCACTCTCCCAATTGCCTTTAAACTGAATAACTTGTTGAACCATTTCAAAGGGCAGTTAAGGGGCAACCACATTGCTGAAGTTACATGCAAGCCAGACCTGGTAAAGCAACAGATTTCCTCCCCTTAAAGGCAAGGGTTAGCCAGACAGATTTTTACAACAATCAACAATCCATCTTTATATTCCAGAATTGAATTGCATTTTAATTCTACCAGCTTGCATGGTGGGTTTTCTCTTTATGTCCTTTATCAAAGCCCCCCATAATTTTAAACACCTTTATCAAACTTCATTTCAAGTTTATCTGCTTCAAAGTGAACAACTTCAACTTGTTAAATTTTTCCAGTTAACTGAAGCTCAACATCTCTGGTACCAAATAAACTACGTGTAAAAATCATGTCTTTTTACTTTGGTGCTTTTTAAAATTACAGACTGAAATGAGAAAGGACTGTTTGAAAATCTAAAGATTGCTGCATGGTTTGAAAGCAAGTAATTTGATATAAATTGTAAGCAGTGTTTATATAGTGATGTGTTACAGCATTGTTTGCAAATGAACCAGATCCAGGGGCTTTTTCCACAGATGGAGTTTTGGTTGGCAACAAGCAGTTGATTGTTCTGTGGATTAATGACCAGTCATTGAGGACAAAGACTTGTTGCCTGCCAACAACCATGAGATTAGTTCCCAGGTAGCTGAAGACCTTGGAGTTGAGAATAAAGTATGGAGAAGCAATCAGATTTTTATCGGCTCAGGAACTGTCTCTCTCTGTAGTCAAAACCCCTGAAGAGTACAGAAAAGAAATGTTTACAATTTCACAAGGAATGTCAACCAGAGAATGTCTTTTTGAAACCACGTACAGTGTGACTGCACATACCAATCTTCATCTCCTGCTCTCTGCCTGTCATGACACAAGACAGGAAATGAATTTAGGGAATTGATTTTTGCTAGGGCGGCACAGTGGCTCAGTGGTTAGTACTGCTGCCTCACAGCACCAGGGTCCCAGGTTCAATTCCAGCCTCGGGTGTCTATCTATGTGGAGTTTGCACATTCTCCCTGTGTCTGCGTGGGTTTCCTCTGGGTGCTCCGGTTTCCTCCCACAGTCCAAAGATGTGCAGGTCAGGTGAATTGGCCTGTAGTGTTAGCTGTATTAGTCAGAGGGAAATGGGTCTGGGTGGGTTGCGCTTCAGAGGGTCAGTGTGGACTGGTTCGGCCGAAGGGCCTATTTCCACACTGTAGGGAATCTAATCTAAAAGCTATAAACCCACAATTAAACTTCATGTTGCAATCAAGCATTGATCGTAAGGTTGGAACTGCGACTTCATGATTCTATGGGTGGCACAGTGATGAGCACAGTTGCCTCGCAGGGCCAGAGACCTGGGTTCAATTCCCGCCTCAGGCAACTGTCTGTGTGGAGTTTGCACATTGTCTGCGTGGGTTTCTTCCAGGTACTCTGGTTTCCTCCCACAGTCCAAAAATGTGCAGGTTAGGTGAATTGGCCATGCTAAATTGCCCGTAGTGTTAGGTGAAGGGGTAAATGTAGGGGAATGGGTCTGGATGGGTTGCTCTGCGGAGGTTCAGTGTGGACCTGTTGGGCCAAAGGGCCTGTTTCCACACTGTAAGTAATCTAATCTAGTTAGCAATAATTAACTGAGCATCTTTTCTGATCTACCCATCCTGATACATGTAAATGTGATGATTCCAATGCATAGTTATTTTGTCAAACTGATATTACATATTCTTCGCTGTGATTTGGAACACAGTAATGTATTTGCTAACACTGATAATGTGTTTTGCAAATTATCTTTTGTGAAGATGATTTTACTGAAAATGAATTTTGAAGATTAAGTGAGGTTGTTTATATGATTTGATGGTTTAGAATGTATATAACTGGGCTGTATTTTCTCATTATTCTGTGGTATGGTTGGGCATGATAAGCTTGCACATCCAGTTCTTTTGGCATGTATTTAAAATTTCTATGCAAACAGGATGATTGTTAGCTCTCTGCTCTGTGTCTCCTTATTGCTAGATGTCCTCTCCACATGGTATCTGCTGGCTCTGAAAAAGTTACATCAGTCACATTGAAGAAGAACATAGCTATCAGTACACTCAAATAATTAAGGAATAATATTTGTTTTGTTTGAATTATTAACTAAATTCATGGTTGCTTCCTAGGGCAAGTCAAAGGCTGCTAAAAGGTAAGATTTAAAAAAAAATAGTCTCCAGATACAGGTCAGAAAGGTTGTAGATTCATTTCAAGTGAACCTGGCCAGACTACATTTGGAGTATTGAGTGCAGTTTTGGGCTGTATATCTCTAGAAGGATGTATTGGCCCTGAAGCGTATTCAGAGGAGGTTCACTAGAATGGTCCCAGGAATGAAAAGCTTAACGTATGAGGAACTTTGGACCACTCTGGGGTTATATTCGATGGAGTTTAGAAGGATGAAGGGGGGATCTAATTGAAACATACAGAATACTAAATGGCCCGGACCAAGTAAATGATGGAAACATGTTTCCACTGGTAGGAGAGACAAGGATCTGAGGGCAAAGCCTTAGAGTAATGGGAAGACCTTCGAGAACGGAGATAAGGAGAAACTTCTTTAGCCAGAGAGTGTTGAATCTATGGAATTCATTGTCTCAGAAGGCTGTGGAGGTCAGATCATTGAGCATATTTAAGACTGAGATAGGTAGGTTCTTGAGTATCAAGGAGATCAAAGGTTACAGGAGGAAGCAGGAGAATGAGGTTGAGAAACATGTCAACCAGGATTGAATGGCAGAGCAGCTTCAATGGGCTGAATGGCCTAATTTCTGCTCCTATGTCTAATAGTCTTATGATCTTATTGGATCATATTAACTTATAACCCAAATTGTGAAACAAATGCTCTTCAGTTGGCTGGCCATCTGCTTAGCATGCACATCTTTACAAGGAGCCAAATGGAGCATGGAAGGATAGGAACAGGAAAAAACAGAGTCTCCTGGAAGGTTAAATGGCATAGGAAGAGACACACTAGACAACCAATAAGCTTGATATAATAAAGACACTGCTGAGAGTCTATAGGCAAACTAACATTCAAATAATATAATCTTTTATGAAGCTGCACAAAATAGGTTTGGCACAGTAGGTCTATTTATTTCCCATTCGGTAAAAATCATTAAATTTGAAATCATGATCCAGTGAAGTGTATTGAAGCATAAAATAATATATTTTGTAATACTAGTCTTCTGTTCAAGTATGAATGGATGAATGAATGAATTGAATGAATGAATGAATCTGCATTAAAATAATTATATGCCATTAGACTCCATTCCCCACTCCTTCACAGTCTAATTCCAGCATAGCAAATGACCTACCCACCCTTCAGCTCAGCTCAGCCCTAAAACACTAGGTCTGTACAGACGGCTCCCAGTGAGATTTGGGCCATCAAGACGAAGCATACTAGTACAAAGCTGGAATATCCTGATGATGCTACGATGAGTTCAGCAATGTTTCACCACAATATTGCCAGCAAAAGGCACTAAAAGAGTAGAGAACATTAAAGATTGGACCAAGCCTGAGACTAGGACTGGTGAGACCAGGCTGTGTAGCAGATCAGGGGTTTGGAGCCAACTGGAGGGAAGTAAGGATGCAATGAGACCTGTGCCCTCATAGGAGGACTTCAAGATATTTACTGCTACTTTCCAGAGTGTTCTCTTACCTGCCATGTTGAGTGGCAGGAGTAGGAGCAAGTTTTTAGAATCTTATCCTCTCAATAGCTGTCAATATTTTTTAAAGATATAGCAAATTCTGCATGGGCCAATGGTACTTGGTCTCATTACCCCAATGTTTCCTCATTCCCTGCCATATTTGACAAATTTAAAAGGCTGAAAATTAAATAAAAGTTCCTATTGTATTCATACAGTCTAACTTAGTGCAATTAGGGTACAGATATCCTCCTGCTCCTCGGATGCTGCCTGGCCTGCTGTGTTTTTCCAGCACCACATTTTTCAACTCTGGCCTCCAACATCTGCAGTCCTCACTTTCTCCTATATCAACACAGCACACTGACTGAGGACAATTAATGTATCTGAGGTCTACCATTAGTTCACTCATACAACAAGGATGTTCCTGCCTTCCTCGCCCACCAAATGCAAATAATAGAAAAGAAATTGGGACAAGTCTTAGGTTCCTGGAAGATTTCCTTTCTCCCTGTCTCACTTGCCATCAGTTCCCAGCATCGCTACAAAGAAACTGTTAATAGACTTTGAAAGGTAAATGTTGTGAAATTACCAATATTTATAGTCTGTATTGGACAAAGAATATTACTGTTTAATAATTTTTTCTTGCATTGTTATTCTTCACTAAAATCGCTATTCTGTTTTAACATCAATATCCTAGAGGCAAAAGATCAAGAAAACATAAAGAATCCATCACTTACGGTATGTTAGCAAAATAAAGTTGGTGGAGGATAGTAATGAGAGGTGTGAGGGTTGAAGGGGTGGTACAAAGCACACAAGAAAGCTGGATGGCACAATGAATGTTAGACTTAGGCTCATGTTTGAACTGTATAATTAAATATATGACTCGTGAGATTATAATTAAAAGAAGCTCATAGAGACAGAGAGGTAAATTTTCAACAATTTTGAGGGGAGTATATAAAGGCCCCTCCCATCTTGCAGCAATCTCCACTAAGAGCTAATTTGATGAATTCATCCTTATGTTACTGTGCCTAAGCAGAAGAGAAGCAAATACATGTTGAGGTGATTAATTGTATAAAATTAAATGTAAAATTAAATTGTTATTGGACATAGCATTTCCCTGATTACGTATATTTATCATGTACAGTAGGTACTATTCCACTTCTCTATTTTTAAGCTATTAATTGTACTTTCTTCCCATTAGGTTCCATTATTTTAGCAAGCATTAATGCTTTGGAAATGATGCTCAAATGCTTTTGATTGTTTAGTCTTTAACCTCAGAGAATGCTGCTTCAACTTAAAGCAGAAATCAATCATTTGATAAGAAGAAAATGGTGGCAGTTCCCAACTGTAGGGAGACTACAATGTGCAATGACAACATGCCCCCTCTCACTGTATAATCACCACTTACTAACAGGTTCTTTTACTTGAACCCTCAAACCAAAATATTCCTTTTCAGCAACACATCAGGATTTATATGCAGGGGGAGCGAGGGTAGCTTTTTAATAATATTTCTGTGCAAAGCCCAATAATTAAACCGCATTTGAAATATTGTTTGCTTTAAGTATTCCAGTTTAAAAGTGATATAAGAAAACATAAAGCATTAATTTGGCCAATGATGCCAATAATAATAAACTACAGTTATGAACAATGAGGTGTGAGATTGGAGCTATTTTAATTGCAGGAATAAGCATGCTATCAGAGAAGATATAATAGAGTTTTTTTAAAATGGTCCAGTGGGACTAGCTGAGTTTCTTTTGCAGAGAGCTGACACAAAACTTTCCAACAAACTAGTTCGTTAGTTATTAATTAAAGCTGACTTTCTGATACTGGGCTATAAACAAAGTCTGATATATATTTTTTGTTTCAAACTTTATTGTGACCAGCAAGGGATAGGACAAGGAAATGAATCAATCCACCTCTTCTAACTTGGTCGTAATTGACATATTCAGAAAGCGAACCAGAACATTGAAACACAAAATTCCTTCATTATTAATTTAAATATCTTATATATTGAAATAAATGACAATGCTTGGATTAAGATAGAAGTAAAAATACCATAAGCTTTAATGAATTATTATTCAAAAATAGGAATGTTTTGTGTTGTAATGGATATGCTTGATATGTCACAAATATAAAATCCGCTTTTTAAGGTCAATGAGGCTGTTGAACAGTAACTTTGAAGTTAATGCACTGTTAGAAATTCAGTTATATCTCATTCAACAAGTGTAAGAGTTAAAAATTCTCATCAATTCATATTGTTTGCATTCTAGGGGTGCCTCAATAACACTCTGTCTGGAAATTAATGACTGCATGTTGCTATTAGTTTCAATGAAGTGATGATGACAAATGCTGACTGTTTCACTGTCATTACCATCACAAAATCCAGGTCAATGAAGTTTGGCAGACTGTACAGACTATTACAGCTGATCCTGATCTCCCATCTGAGATCATCATAGCATTTTTCAACAAAGGTCCCTGCACAGAACTCTAAGAAACATGTGAAATAAGCAGTGAGAAAAAAAAATGGGATGTTGAAATTGATTTTGGGCAATAGCTTAAATGGGCTATAAGGAATTGAGAACAGGTTTTACCTCTATTCAATTTTGTTTTCCATGGAAAGGGAAGATTTTGGAGGGAGATGGACCAAATGCTGGGTAATGGTACTAGATCAGTTGACGATATCTGATCAGCATGGATAAGTTGGCCCGAAGGTCTGTTTGTGTCCTGTTTAACTCTGACTATGAAAAAAATGCTACCTGAAATCAATTTCAACCTATTTTAAAATAAGGTGATATTAGTAGGGCAAAGTGAACATCTGCTGTATTTTCTTATTTGAACAATTTTGTGTTCATAGCTGAAGTACCAAGATTCATTTATCTCAGTGAGCCCAAGAAACTGCCTGAAGGATACCTGACAAACAGGTAAATGCAAAATAAAATTCTTTAGCAGCACTCCTATCCATTACCACAAACACATAGCATTATCTTAATAGTGCCAACGGAAGAAGAACATGCAAGCTATAGAATGTGGGGAAATAGATGTGGCATCTTTAAAAAATGTCCATATTACCGAGGAGGAAGTGCTAGATGTCTTGAAATGCATAAAAGTGGATAAATCCCCAGTACCTGATCAGGTGTACCCTAGAACTCTGTGGGAAGCTAGAGAAGTGATAGTTGGGCCTCTTGCTGAGATATTTGTATCATCGATAGTCACAGGTGAGGTGCCGGAAGACTGGAGGTTGGCTAACGTGATGCCACTGTTTAAGAAGGGTGATAAGGAGAAGCCAGTGAACTATAGACCTGTGAGCTTGGCATCAGAGGTGGGCAAGTTGTTGGAGGGAATCCTGAGGGATAGGATGTACATGTATTTGGAAAGGCAAGGACTGATTAGGGATAGTCAACATGGCTTTGTGCGTGGGAAAAAAAACTTGATTGAGTTTTTTGAAGAAGTAACAAAGAGGATTGATGAGGGCAGAGCAGTAGACGTGATCTATTTGGACTTCAGTAAGGCGTTTGACAAGGTTCCCCATGGGAGACTGGTTAGCAAGGTTAGATCTCATTGAATACAGTGAGAACTAGCCATTTGGATACAGAAATAGCTCAAAGGTACAAGACAGGGTGGTGGTGGATGGTTGTTTTTCAGTTTGGAGGCCAGTAACCAGTGGAGTGCCACAAGGATCGGTGCTGGATCCACTACTTTTCATCACTTATACAAATGATTTGGATGTGAGCTCAAGAGATATAGTTCGATTAGATTAGATTAGATTACATTACAGTGTGGAAACAGGCCCTTCGGCCCAACAAGTCCACACCGACCCGTCGAAGCGCAACCCACCCATACCCCTACATTTACCCCTTACCTAACACTACGGGCAATTTAGCATGGCCAATTCACCTGAGCTGCACATCTTTGGACTGTGGAAGGAAACCGGAGCACCCGGAGGAAACCCACGCAGACACGGGGAGAACGTGCAAACTCCACACAGTCAGTCGCCTGAGCGGGAATTGAACCCAGGTCTCTGGCGCTGTGAGGCAGCAGTGGTAACCACTGTGCCACCGTGCAGATGACACCAAAATTGGAGGTGTAGTGGACAGCGAAGAGGGTTACCTCTGATTACAACGAGATCTTGATCACATGAGGCAATGGGCTGAGAAGTGGCAGATGGAGTTTAATTTAGATAAATGCGAGGTGCTGCATTTTGGGAAAGCAAATCTTAATGGTATACACTTAATGGTAAGGTCCTTGGGAGTGTTGCTGAACAAAGAGACCTTGGAGTACAGGTTCATAGCTCTTTGAATGTAGAGTTGCAGGTAGATAGGATTGTGAAGGAGGCATTTGGTATACTTTCTTTTGTTGTTCAGAGTATTGAGTACAGGAATTGGGAGGTCATGTTGTGGCTATACAGGACATTGGTGAGGCCACTGTTGGAATATTGCTTGCAATTCTGGTCTCCTTCCTATTGGACGGATGTTTTGAAACTTGAAAGGGTTCAGAAATCATTTACAAGGATGTTGCTGGGGTTGGAGGATTTGAGCTATTATGAGAGATTTAATAGGCTAGGGCTGTTTTCCCTGGAGTGTCAGAATCTGAGGGGTGACCTTACAGAGGTTTATAAAATCATAAGGGGCTTGGATAGGGTAAATACACAAGGTCTTTTCTCTGGGGTGGGCGAGTCCAGAAATAGAGGACATAGGTTTTGGATGAGAGAAGAAAGACATAAAAGAGACCTAAGGGGCAACGTTTTCACGCAGAGGGTGGTGGATGTGTGGAATGGGCTGCCAGAAGAAGTGGTGGAGGCCAGTACAATTGCAACATTTAAAAGGCATTTGGATGGGTATACGAATAGGAAGGATCTGGAGGGTTATGGGCCGGGTGCTGGCAGGTGGGACTAGATTGGGTTGGGATATCAGGTCGGCATGGACGAGTTAGACCGAAGGATCTGTTTCCATGCTGTGACTCTGTGATGCAAAGTTCCTATTTGCATCCTGGGTATATTTTTTGGATCGGGACCTAGGGTCAGGTCAAAGACCACAAAATGGGATGTTGTTTTGCCCAAAAGAGTGGAGCTTTGGACCAGGTTACCAGGAAGAGGGATTATAAGAACTTTGATACTATATCAGGAGATGATAAGTTAGGGCTGAGAATGAGACAGACAGGAAATAAAGGCTGGTAGCAGAAACAGTGTTGGGTGGGTATCGGAGGCAATGGCATAGAAATAGTAGCTGGAAGAGTGGAATGTCAGATAAGATGTTCCAATAAATTGAAAAGATGGGAACCAACAAATCCTGTGAACCCAGAATATCAAAGGATTTACACGATTGGATAAATAGATACTGTGGATTCAAAACAGCAAAAGCTTTGGAGGAGTACAGAATGGAAAACGTAAGGAAATTATGAGAACAAAAAGAGGGCCTAGAAGAATAATGGTAGGTAAAATAAAGGAAAATCCTTAGTTATTTTACAAGTAAATTGAGGGTAAAAACATAACTAGGACAGAGTAGAGCTAACTAAAACTACAATGGTAATTTGTGCATGAAGCCAGAGGACATAGGTAGCGTTCGAAATGATTTCTTTGTTTCAGTGTTCACTAATGAGAGTGATAATATGGATATAGAAATCAGGAAGAAGGACTGTGATATAGTTAAAGAAATTAGCAGAGATAGAGAGGAGGTTCTGAGTCATCTGGTAGTCTTAAAAGTAGATAAATCTCCAGGGTGGTATGAAATCTTTTCCAGGCTGTTGAGTGAGGCAAAGAAGGGAATAGATGAAAATATCCAATTTCTCTCTGTCTACAGGAGATGTGTCAGAGAACTGAAAGATAGCTGATGTGGTACTGTTATTCACAAAGGGACAAGGATAAACCAGGAAACAGGATAAAACAGGACAGTCAGGCTAACCTCAGTGGTGCGAAATTATTGGAAGCAATTCTGAAGGACAGAAATAATCTGGACCTGGAGAGACAGGAATTAACTAAGAACTGTCAGTTTGTAAAAGTGAGGTCATGTCTGACCAACTTGATTGAAGTTTTTAGAGGTAACCAGATTTGTTGGTAAAGGCAATGCATTTGACTTGGTCTACATGGACTTTGTGAGGACTGGTTAGCTCAGCTGGCTGGGCACCTGGTTTTTCTCTGTGGAGCTGATGCTAATATTATGGGTTTAACTCCTGCAGTAGCTGAGGTTACAGTGAAGGATTCTTCTTCTCAACCACTTCCCTTGCTTGAGGTATGGTGACCATCTACTAATGAGAGAGCAGCCTGTGGTCTAGGAAAACTATAGTAACTTTACCTTTACCTGGATTTCAGCCAGGTTTTTGATAAGGTCCCATTTGGGAGACTGACAGTCAAGGTAAGAGCCCATGGGATCCAAAGAAATTTGACTAATTGGATCCAGAATTGGCTGAGTGGCAGGAAGCAGAGGGTGATGGTCGAGAGGTGTTTTTGTGAATAGAGGCCTGTGTCCACTTTGGTCTCACAGGGATCAATGCTAAGATCGTTGTTTTTGGTGTTTAGAAATTATTTGGACTTAAATGTCGGAGGGTTGATCAATATGTTCACAGATGATACAAAAATTTGTAAGGTGGTAAGTAGTGAGGAGGATAGCCTTAGATTACAAAAGGATTTAGACGGGCTAGTCAGATGCGCAGATCAGTTGCAATTGGAATGAAATCTGGAAAGTTGTGAAATGATGCACTTGGAAAGGACAAGCAAAGCAAGGCAATACATGATGAAGCATCAAGAATCTAGGTATGCATGTTCTCTGGTCCCTCAAGATAGCAGGACAGGTAAATACACTGGAACAATGTCAAAAGTTGGTTAGAGTATTGTGTGCAGTTCCAGAATCTATGTTAAAGGAGGGATGTGAATGTCTTTGAGAGGATGCAGAAGAGATTTACCAGGATTTTGCCTTGGCAGGAGAGTTTAGTTGTGAAAAGAAATTGGATAGACTGGTGTTGTTTTCCTTGGAACAGAGAAGACCAAGGGAATACATGATTGAGATGTATACATTTTTGTTGGGCATATATAGAGTAGATACAAAGAAACTTTACCCCTTTGTGGAGGAACCAGGAGGCATAGATTCAAGGTAAGGGAAAGGACATTGAGAGAATATGAGGGAAACTTTTTTCACCCAGTGGGTATTGGGAATCCAAAATTCATTGCCTATAAAGGTAATAGAGGCAGAAATAATAAAAATTCAAATGTCAATGTACACTTGCGATGCCGTAGCGTACAAATCTATGGGCCAACTGCTGGAAAATGAAATTAGAATAGTTAGGTGGTTGTTTTTGACTGATGCAGACTGGATGGGCTGAAGGTCTTTTTCTGAGCTGTAGACCTCAATGACTCTTAACTCACCCGTCCTTTTGATCGTAGTAGGTGATGCAGGCTCAGGGCAACCACACCTTGGAGAGGACAACTTATATAAGCATTTATTGGGGCCTGAGTGTTAGAATTGCCCCAAACTCTCAGTCCTGAAATCATAGAATGGAGAAGGAGTTGATTGGAATTGACTAATGATTAGCTATAATTTAAAATGCTTTCTCTTGCGTTATGTCAAAATCTGCAAAGTGTAGTGTAATACAGCAAGCTTTCCTAGGTATGAGAAAAATATTTGCATTTTTTTAGTTTTGGAACATCCTTTGTGGTCAAGTTGTCCTGATTGTCATGGAAATCCTTGTTCTGGAGCACATGGAAGTTGTTCTTATCTGCCATGCTTTCCTGCAGTGATGACTCCATGCTAGCAGCTCAAGCAAATTCAAGGTCTTAAATTATATTCAAAATATCCTGAAAACAAATTAATCCAATATACTTATAAGTTATGACCATTCCATGAGCCATTTGTTAACATCATCAATAATTTTTTTGCACACATTATATTTATAAAGAGGGAGATGCTGGTTTGAATAGATGGTTAGTGTGTGGTTCAGAATATCAATTGTGCTGGTTCAATTTCCATTCTGGCTGAGATAGACTTGGGACAAGCCTCCTTACCCTCCCGTTAAGAGAGCACTAATGGCAAATCTCCAGTGTCAAAAGCGTAGTGATAAAAACAGCTCAGGGTGAAGCATCAGCAGACAACGAGCCAAGCATCTGTCTTAAATACGATGCACATGAATGAAAATTTAAAAATAAAATTCTCCTACTGAACATTCTACGCACACAGCAACTCAAGTGTACGATCAATCCTTACAAAACGACTGAATAAAAATCAGAAACTTATCCAATTATAATAGACCCCTATGAAGTTTGGTTGAGAAAGAGGGCTATGTCTCGCAACAGGTAAACGGTCATAAATTTTTCAATGAACCTTGATACCATATGCAAGACATAAACTGGCAACAAATATCTATAATTTGTATGTGAATGTATCAGTTTTGTTTTACTTGTTCAGGGGATCAGGGCATCGCTGCTGGCTGCACTTATAGCCCAACTCTAAATGCCCTTGAGAAGATAGTGGTGAGTAACTTCTTTGAAGTGCCATAGTCCATGTGGTGTGGGTACATCAACAGTGATATTGGGAAGGGAGTTCGAGAATTTTGACTCAATGACAGTGAAAAAAATAATGATATTGCTCTAAGTCAGGATGGTGTCTTGTTTGGATGCGAACTGGAAGGCGGTGTTGTTCCTTTGCATCTGCTGCCCTTGTCCTTCTATGTGCTCGATGTCATAGGTATAGATATGAATGTGAACATATCTACACATTAATTTTAGCTATCAAAAATTTTCTTGACGATTGACGTTCTGTGCTCCAAAGTATATGAGATAATGCAATTTATTCAAATATTGATAGAGTTATCCAATGCTAACATGAATCTTTTATGATACAGAGTATCACCCATCTGGCCTGTGAAAGGTCAAGCAATGAGAGCCAGGCCCAGTTCCAGAATCCGTGAACTTGCCAAACCAAAGCAGCTTCATAAGGATTGGCGGCCAAGCAAATCAGTTTATTCTACGGTAGGTTTCCACAGTTTGACTTAATTCTGTTTATTATATACTAGCCCCAAAATTATACTAAGAAGCAATAAATGTTAATATGTTTATCTGAAATTCCATACTTCATTATTTTACATAAAGCATTGATCTGGTTTTGTTTGTTAAAATAATGAAGGATTTATTATAAGCTCATAACATTACTCAGTATTTTCCAAACGTTGCTTCCTAATCATAGCATAGCATATCTATTACATTTGATTGTTATAGTGCTTTGCTATACAGTGGTATGTTACTGTCTATTTAGCAGTAGCTATAACAGATGCTGTTTTATGTGGGCATTGTCATCTAAAGCTATGGATAGTGATTGTAGAGGTTCCAACTTTATTTCCAGTACATGATACTCAAACTGTTTGGCTTCATTTTCACCCTTGGCCATTAAATCCTATGGTGAGATTTGAATCTAAGGCTTTTGACTCAGACAGTGTGCTACCCATTGACACACACGACTTCACCTAACACATAGTGTGAGCATCCAAAAGATTGAAAATCCCAAAGAATATTTACATGACAGATCATCTAATTGTAATTCTAATCGGAAGTGAACTTTAGATAATTTTGCAAAAAGCATGCTTAGAAAGAAAATAGGAAACAGACTTTACCATTTATTTACAGCCAAGTCAATTTTTTTCAACAAAATCTCTGGTTAATTGTTTTAAAGTTTGATCACCCATCCAGAAATTGATACCATTCATTAGAATTTGTGAGCAAATAGATGAAACATTGATCATGATGCAGAAAGCGCTTTGAACCTAAAAGTCACTTTTAAGAACCCAGTGACTGCTTGTAGCTATTATAACCTCAATGAAGAAAATTTAGGAACCACGATTTTCAAATTAGCTTTATGCTGTAATTGCATAACAGTTAGACCATCAGTGCAGAGCCTGAATCCAATGTCAGGGTCTAAGAATTCTCAGGAATGAAAAAATATTCTTGCTGGTAACACTGGTCACCACTTTGTAATAAGCTTGGATTTTGACACCTGATCTGTTCTGTACCAGCAGGATGTTCCAAGGAAGTTTGGACAAATAGGGATGATTCTTCACAACCTTAAGGTTATATTGATGAAAAATTGTCAGACATCCCAAAGAAATGCTGCAACTAGCTATTTATTCTATTTCTCTGGATTTTCATAAATATTGCAGGACATTGGAGAACCTCTGGGGAAAATCTACCTCAACATTTCTGGTTCAATGCACATCTCTACACATGAAAATTGCATTCCTAATCAGAATCACTGTTTTGCTCTAATGGATTGAGAATCATTCTCTACTTTGCCAAATTGTAGACACTAAAATAAATAAATGCGAACATAATTGGCCATTCAATCCTTAAAAAGCTTGCTCCATTATTCAGTAGCATCATGGCCGATCTTTCACTTCAACTTCACCATCTTGGGCTATCCCCATAATTGGTATGTTCCAGAAAGCCAGGAGACAATGGATAGAACTGAAGCCAGACTTTACATTCTTTTATAAGCTTCTATTTACAAAGTTATAGATTATAAACATCCGTCTCTAAACTCAATTACCACAGTTGGAGTCTGTTCCTACTTATAGGAGATGTGAATCTCCAGTGAATGCCCTATCACCTGCATACACTTAAAAACAATTAATATGCAATCAATAATTCCTTAATCTCACTAGTACTCAAAAATGTATCAATCTGTCTTTGAAATACTCACTGAGCACTTACAGCATTCTAGAGTCAGTAATACCAAAGGTCTACCATATTTTGAAGGAAATAACTTATCTTAATCAAAGCTGTAAATGCCTAGCCAACCTCTTATTCTGAAAATATATTTTAGTTTTAGTCTCTCCAGCCAGGGGAAACATCTTCTCATCATCAACCTTACCATCAAAGCCTTTAAGAATTTTCATATATTTCAATGAGATCCCGTAATAGTCTTACAAATTCTAGGGAGTACAGGTATGGTCTACACAGTTTCTCATTATCAGACATTCCCTCATCCCAGGAATCAGTCTAGGCAAAGAAGTAATTGCTCAGGTACAATGGTAAACTGTACACAGTATTACAGGTGTGGTCTCACCAAGGCCCTATCTAATTGCTGTAATACTCACCCACATTTTATACTTTACATTTAATGAATGGAGGTGCTGAGAAGAAACTTCAATAATCCTCCTCTTTGTATATTCTTTGAACTTCACAAGAAATCTCACAAGTTACTGGCAAAAATGTGTAGACTATTAACTCTTGATGATATACTTGCTTGTCCCTCATACTCAAGACTGTTAATATACAACTGATGACATTCTTTGAGCATCTATATTTAGAAAACAAAAGCTTAATGACAAGATGATGTATTACTTGTCCGTCACATGAATGTTTCACCAGAATTCACTATTGGATCTACAATATAAACATTAAGGAGTTTACTTGGAGTCCCACAGCCACTTTTTGCACCTTTAGCATTGCATCCAATTGTCAAGCTTAAGAAATCTTGTTGAATGAATAATGATAGCATGCTTGCCAGATCCAATTTATGATGGAGATGAAATTATCCAGTGCATAGGAATTTAAACGTTGTCCTTTCTCTAATGCATTGGCAGGATACCTAGCTTTGCTATATGTAGCATAGATAAGGACGTGGTAAAAAAAGACATGTAAGCAAAGGGACAATCACAAAGGAGCTCAAAACACACCACGTAATCATCTGAACGGCAAACTGGCCTATTCCATGTATGGAGTGCATGGCAAGATTTATGGATCAAGATCTGCAGACCATGATAGTTGATATAAATGTGCCTAACAATACCTGGAGGATGACAAACACATTGCATATCATTGAATATGAAATCTGCACATTGGAGAGTCTGGGACACTGTTTGGATTGAGTCAGACTGGAAGAACAACATTGAAACTTAAAGTCCTTTAAGATATTAGCGTCTCCTGCTTTGTTCTAAACAGGAACGGCCAGATTTGCAGAATCATGAAGACTCTGCAGACATTTAAAAGTGGTGGATGGGACCTATATCTCGAAGTCCAGTCCACATTTCTTGCAAATCCCATTTTGCTTGCTGGGAAAAGGGGGTGAGTGATGAAGCTCATATGTGCATTATGGACCAGCTGTGCTTTTAAGCTCAATGCACAAAAAAGGAATGTTCTCAACCCACAGGGTGTTTTCCATGATCTCATGGAGGAGATGTAAAAGCTCATGAAAGGCAGCTACAGTGTGTAGAACTGTCAAGCTGTCAAGTTATTTAATAATCCCCCTTTTATGAAATAAAATGCCTGCCTGTGTCTGTGAATTAAAAAAAAATCTAGCAATGTCAACAGCTGTCCATTGACATAGCCCTAAGTGCTATAATTATAGCATTATTGATACTTGACTGTTTTTCACAGTCGATCATTATGTCTGCGGGGGGTTGTAAATTTGCAGTTTGATTGGCAGTCAAAGAATTTATTAAAGGATTAACTGTCTTTGATGTAGGGTTATAAATACAAATGTATTTGCTTTAATGAGAGATTAAGTTTTGAAGGGAATTTAATCTTATTGAAGAGGTTTCCCGGAATGGCATTTGTTTTCATCATATAGTGAACTCTGTAGTAGACATTGAGAATTTTACTTTAGTCCATCCTCAATATGGCTCCTGAGGTGTACCCATAACGGATACAGGGTTGAGTTGCCATGCAGGCTGTATAGGTAAAAAGTGGTGGGTAAGGGCATGAGTTGGCAGTAAGTTGGTATAGGGATTATAAGGCGCTTTGAAGCTCAATTGGTGTTCATAAGTTGGCATGAGACAGTAAAGGGCCAGGAGGGTGAGTGGTGGTGTCATGAGTTTGCACTTTGGCATATGGACGATGAGAGTCGATAGGGACGCGTGAGGATCACAAACAGGTACTGGGTCAGCATAGGAGATATAAGGGGATGTGAGTTTGGGCACATGAAGAATATGAGGGCCGATTGGGGTGGGTGGGTTTTGAGGCTTAAAGGATCTAATTTTACCAAACAACTGGGACAAAGTGCCATACAAGATGGTTATTTTAACCAGCCCACCCTGTCACGCTGCAGCCCTCGGCCATATCCAATCCACATTGCGTCACCCGACACTACTGCATTCCCATCTGCAGCCTGCCAACCCCCACCCCAGTCAGAGTTATGTCATTTGAGTAACTTTTTCCAGAAACATAAAAACTAAGAGCATGAGTAGACCTTTCAGCCTGCTCCACCATTCAATATGATTCTGACTGATTTTCCAACTCAGTCCCCTGATCCTGCTTTGTCCCCATACCCTTCGATCCCTTAACCCTTAGATCCCTGATTCTGGACTCCCCTTTCATAGGGGATCTCTTTCCTGCATTTATCCTGTCTACCTTGTCTAGAATATTATGGGTTTCTAAAAGATCTCCCACCAATTCTTCTAAATTACAATTAATATAGTACTAATCAATGCAGTCTCTCTTCATATGTCGGTCATGCCATCTCAGGAAACAGTCTGGAGGGGAATGGTTTATTATTGCTAACTTTTGGGGACCTAGGTTCAAATCCTGGCATGACAGTTGGTTGAATTTGAATTCAACAATAATCAGGAATTAAGAGTCTAACAATGACCATGAAACCACTGATGATTGTTGGAAAAACATGACTGATTCACTAATGTCCTTTAAGGAAGGAAACTGCCATCCTTACTGGTTTGGCCTACATATAATTCCAGACCCAAAGCAACATGTAGTTGATTCTTGACTGCGCTCTTGGAAATCTGGCCCAGTCAGCAATACTCATATTCTGTGAACGAATGTGAAAAAATGTTTTTGCTGCACTCACTCTATAGCTAGAATAGCCTTCCTCAGAGAAGGGGACATAAACTGCACACAATACTCTGGACGTGGTATCACTAAGGACTGTACACTTGCAGCAAGACAATTGCTTCTGTATTCAAAATCCCTAGCTATGCCTTCTTCCCCACTAGCTGTGCCTACGTGCTTACTTTAAGTGACTAGTGTACAAGTTGACCCAAATCTCGTTTCACCTCCCCCTTTCCAAATCTAGCACCAGGCAGGGTGCCAAGCCGAGTTTGACTCAACCTCCACACCTTGAGAGTGAAATTCCAGCCCAATGCCTGTTAAATAGCCATCTTAGTAAATGGAGGGAAAGCCTAAAATAATTTGCATCATTTCCTTAAATCGGTGATTAATAAGTTTATATAAACTATTAATACTAGGCTTATGTCTGAATGTATGTTAATCCAGTCAGGAACTTTGGTAAATTGATTAAAAAATGTATTAATATGTTATCAATGCCAACCAATCAAAGTGCTCCATATTAGTACACGCATCACCCAGAGTAATTTCACCCTCAGTAAGCATTCTGTACAAAGTGTTCTAGTGACCTCTATTGGCAGAATATCATTACTGCTCTAACCTCTTTCTTTTGTAATATTGACAGCCTGTCCATTAAGGATGGCTTCTTGAAGCATTTCTGTGAGTTCCCAAATGGATATATGAAGAACTATGAACACCAATGGCATAACTACTAAGAACATAAAATGGATGAACAACATAACTGGAAGTACGGTTGAAGACATTGTCACTGGGGCTAAAATAAGAGTTCCAGTGGTGAATATTATGTTGAAAGGAAGTGGAAACACAATCTTACTGTTCGATAAACCAGTGAAGGTGTTAATAAGGAATAATAGTTTAAAATAAAGCATGCTAATACTTAACATCATTTGGTATGAGTAAATGCAAGTCATTTTCTTTCTGCTGAAGAATTATGCAACAATAAAATGCTCAATTCACAAATGCATAAAGCCAATTATTTCAAGTAAGCAAGTTTTCAACTTGGAGCAAGAAAGCAATTAATATTTAAAGATTAGCAACAAGACACAAGCACTTTTTCATCTGTTATCGAGATATTTCTATTTGGAGCAATCGGAGAACATTGGTAATAAAATCCAGCAGAGCACAACCAGAATAAAGAAGGTTATCATAAACTGAGAGAAGATCAAAAACAATTAAATGACTGTTGAGTCAAATGGAGAGAACAGAGTCTCACTCTTAAAAAATAAAGGAGAGACAATTTGCTGCAGTGACTCCTACTATGATCCACTATAAAACCACCCACACCACAAATCAGCAAACATTAAAAAGTGGGAATTTTGCAGAGTGAAGGAAATGAAAAGGATAACCACGCCCGTAATACAATAAAACTTGGCCAAGTCCTCAACCACACAACATATAAAAGGAAATATTACTATAGTTGCATGAACATTAACAAACTAAAACCGAAAGAATGTTTAATTCATTCAGATTGAATTTCTTCTATTCTAGCTCTATCCAGACATGAGATTTATCTTATTGGCAGTTCTGTTGATCTTTTCTATCCTTTTATGCCAGGCGTAAGAGCAGGAAGTTCAATTAGACTAGACAAGTAGGTAGCTATTTCTCCACTATACAAGCGCACCCTGCCCAAAATACCCCATCCCACCACCCATCTCTGTAAAAAAAGCTACAAATGAAAAATGCTTACAGGTTTCCAAAAGAATAATGTTTTGCTTTCCAGGGGCAGGTTGCATACTCTTGGTTTCTACTCATGCCTACTCTTGGCTTCCCAGGGGCAGGTTGCATAGTCTTGGTTTCTACTTATGCCTACTCTTGGCTTCCCAGGGGCAGGTTGCATAGTCTTGGTTTCTACTCATGCCCACTCTTGGCTTCCCAGGGGCAGGTTGCATAGTCTTGGTTTCTACTCATGCCTACTCTTGGCTTCCTCCCAGGGGCAGGTTGCATAGTCTTGGTTTCTACTCATGCCTACTCTTGGCTTCCCAGGGGAGTTTTGCAAAATCCTCATTATGATTGATGTTCTATTGCAAGGCCATAATATTTGAATGATGCTAACTTTAGATTGCTTTTAAAACTTTATACATAGATTGTTGATATTCAGTGGAGGGTATGAAAACACATTGTACATTATTTTCATGTGAAGTTCATTTCCATTAATTCATGTGACTAAATTAATCCATCAGGCTGTGTGAAAGAAGCATCATCCTTGTTTATCATACCAGTTTTTGAAAGAAATTCGAACCTTTGCTCGATACTTTCTAGACATGAATGATAGATCTTCTACATCTTGAGAGCATCGTAGTTGGACCCTGTATCATTCAATTCTTTCTGTGCAATTACTGAGAATGAAGCCAAATGCAGTCAAAGGAAAAGCATCACAGAGGTCATCAAATCCCTACAATATGGAAACAGGCCATTCAGCCCAACAAGTCCATATGAACTCTCTGAAGAGCATCCCACCCAGACTCACCACCCTCTCCCCCATAACCCTGCATTTCCCTGGCGAATCCACCTAACCTACACATCTTTGACACTATGGGCAATTTTAGCATGGTCAGTCCACCTAACCTGCACATCTTTGGATTGTGGTAGGAAACCAGAACACCCAGAAGAAATCCACACAGACACAGGGAGAACGTGCAAATTCCGGGTCCCTGGCACTATGAGTTAGCGGTGCTAACCACTGAGCCACCATAGTGTCCTAGATCTTACTGCTTTTCCTTGGGACCACAGAGAGATGAAAAAAAAAGATGGAAGCAAATAATCCTTAACACTAGCAGGAGATTGTGAATAAATTCATCTTGAAAGACATTCTGCAATGATTGTAGGGTGAAACTCACCTTGGGCAGTAATACGAATTGGACACCACCAAGTCAGCAGTCAATTTCATTGTACAACAGAAAAAATTCAAGTCTGTATAATCAGTTTTATTATAGCCCTGTTTCTTCTGAAATAAAATAGAGTTTAAACTAAAGGTGGCTTTATATCCCCATGTATTGCTTTCCCTGCTTCCTCTTTCCTCCCATCTCCCCAAAATTGATTGTGTATAATTCTGTCAGCAAGTATCCTGTAATTAGCTCCCCTCGAAAACTGAGATTTTTCAGATTCTCACAGAAAGTGAGCGGTGTTGGTAATAAAGTATTATGGATCCATACTGGGGACTTGTGAGAAAATCTCATGGTTTATCATCTGGCCACTTATTATATGTATGTTTACACAGGGAATGATGACAGGCTTTCCATGGTTGGGGCTGAATTTATTTTCCTATGAAGTAAAGGCCCTGAGCTTGAATCTGTCAAATGAAAATGTACCAGTAATCTTTTATTTCTGAAGCATTATTTAAGATTTAAATCCTGGGCTGGGATATCTTGACGTCTTGCTAAAATCCTTTTGATTGATTTGGGGCAAGAATGTGAAGAAAATGGGTTAGGATGTGTTACTGGCTAACATACCCATCTTTCCATCGATCCTGAGTTTAGACAGGCTGTAGCAGTATGCAATCTGCCCTCCCATTTATGATAGAGCATATTCAAATACAAAAATGACATCCTCTGACATATGTTGGACACTGGGGATGCTTGTTTAGTCCCTGGTTCAACGTTGCCATAGCAGCAGAGGGAGAATATTGAATTTCTTAAGAGCAGAAAGTTTAGTCAATAATACCAGAACAATCAATGGCATAGACACTGTCAGCACCATGACAGAACCTGCTGGGCAATGGTCTTTGAGTATCTTGTTTAGATTCTTTTGGATATTCTTCTCAGAAAGCTACATACGTAGGAGGAGCCATTGCACTGTGCTGAAGAGTAGGTATCCAGGCAAATTAATGTTTTCTTCCACCATGTGGACTCTAGTTTTATTTCAATTTAGTTCAATTGACATCTTCTGCATCAGTAATGACCAGAAATTGAACTTCAGGTCTTCCTGGTCTAGTATAGCTCAGCACCATAACTGATTGAGCATTTAGCCATTTGTGATAACACGTCTTTATCCTTGTTCTTGTAGCAGCACATAGTAGTTCTGTTGCTTTCCGTGCACTTTCTAGAACCTGGTACTTTACAGATATTTGATCCACATTTCCAATATCGTTGATGCATGACCAGAATAATTCTAAAGACATAACCAAGCTTAAAACAGGAATGTCTGGAGCAATGACAATTGATGGGCTTAATAATGTTATTGAAATTGGTTGATAGGCCAAGCTCATTTACTCCAGAGAATTGTTGTGACATACAAGACTAACATAACAATGTTGTTCATATCATGGGTCTGAGATTGATAATGAGAAATGCACTTTCCTGACATAAACCATTAAGTATATGGGGAGAAGGAGGAATTATGCAGGTGAATTAAATGTATGGCTATCTGTTCATATGCCTATACTATTTCATAATCTGATAGCTATGATTCTCCGGGCTTTTAACTATTCAGGAGTTGAGTTTATTTCTGCGTCATGGGTGAAAGTGTTGAATCTAGCAGTGAATTGCAATAACACTGGTAGGCCAGAATTGAGGAATTGGTGAGTAATGAAAGCTGGCTAGGGAGTTCTAAGTTTGCAATTCAGTTGCAAATGTTTGGTAGCATTGAAGACCATGCCAGCAGATCTCATGGAGTTGATAACCATCATCGACCACAGAATCCTAAATTGTAGTCTGAACTTCCCCCTCTTTGGAGCTTACCTCATTTTTATTCTTCAATTATAAAGATTCTTTAAATAAACATTTTCCACATTTTATCATTTCAGTTGAGACATTCATATGCTGTTCAGTTGGTTTAAAACATTAAAACCAGCATGATTGAAATACTGCATGCAGATGCACCCTCCTTCATTCATCATTTCCCAAGGATTCTAACGAAGAATTTCACACTTTCTTCAGCATTTCTGTCTTCACACAATATTCAAATCGTAACATCTCTAGTCCATCAGTCTTAGCCACTACTTTTTGATTTGCTTTGTTCTCCTTTTTATATATTTCAACCTTGATGATAATTTATATAACAGCCCTTGGCTATTTATCTCAGTATTTCAGTAAATTATTCGGTGTACTTCACGGCTCGATGATAGTATTCTCACTTCTGAGTAAGCGAGTTGTCAGTTCAAATCCTGCTCCGGAAATTTGACTGTGTAATTTAGATTAAGACACCAGGGGAGTGCTGCACTGCTAAAAATCTTGTCTTATGGTTAAAGTCCTATCTGACTGACCCTGGCATTGTTTTGAAGGCCATGACTATTCTCGCTTTGCATCCTGACCAACATTCCTTCTAAGATCTGCAGTTGTGTAGCCACACAGCAATTTGAAAGATCTTGTGCAAGCGCATGCAAGTTGATCCCTATAAGTTACTGTGAATGCAGACCACATGAAAACATTAAAAACTTAAATATTTCAACAATTTGATCATGCACTACAAGAAAAATTTAAAGGGAACATTATTCCTGGTCAATATGTATCCTTCAATCATCCCTAGAACAGATTATTTGTTCATGATTAAATTGCTGTTTGTGGGCACTTTGGTGTGCATAATTTAGCTGCCATAGTTCCTACATTACAATAGTGACAACAGATTAAGATGTTTGGTTGGAAAGCACTATGAGATGCCATTAAGTCATCAAATGCACAGAATTAATACACATTTTTATTTTCCTTTTTAAGTTGTACAAATAAAGTCACATGATTAACAGGCTAAATTTCAGCAATAATTTTCCAGAGACTGCACAGTTTATGTTTGATTATATAAATGATTTCTACTGAGTGTAACAGGGATTGAGGTTTTTGAAGATCACAAAAGAAATACAGATGGAACAGGTCTCTTAGTCCATCCAGAGATAATCAGAAAAATAATTTTATTAAACATTCTGGAGCAATGGCCTGACTGATTAATCAGTCAATATTCATTATTCACTATCCCAGCAGCATGAAAATATAAGTCTGCATGAATCTGAATGGAATTAATCAGTGGTGAAAAGATGACAGTAATTTAATGGTAGTATGCTGGTGGTATGACAATACTTGCTGTTCACAATATTCAAGTTCTGATTTTAAAACCACCGGCCTAGTGGAACATGGAAACTGATTACAATAGTGGTCATTCTCTTTGATTACACTTTTGCCACTCACCATTTAAAGGGATTTGAGAGGGAATTTCAACAATTAAGATCTAGATCACTGAAGATACAGGCGTCAAAACGGTGTGAAAGGTCATGGAAAATACTTCCTTTGCTGAAACAGTTCCAAGATAATTATTTTTCAATTTAGTTGTCAAAAACCTGTACTATTTACTTCCCAGCACTCAGTTTTGCAGCAGAACTTAATATTATGACGGCATTCTCAAGCAGCTTTTTTAGGGCTTTACCCATTGTACAATAGACAACACGGTGAATCAGTGGTGAGCATTGCTGCCTCACAGTGCCAGGGACCAGTGTTCAATTCCACCCTCCGGTGAATGTGTGGAGTTGCATATACTCCATATGTCTCTATGGGTTTCTTCCGGGTGCTCCAGTTTCCTCCCACAGTCCAAGGATGTACAGATTATGTGGATTGGCCATTCTAAATAGCCCGTAGTGTCCGGGGATGTGCAGGCTTGGTGGGTTAGCCATGGTAAATGCAGGGTTACAGGGATAGGGTACCTCCCTACTTTAAATATACCATGGTTAGCACTTTGGAAATTGTGCACATTGGCAGGCATTTGGCCGAATTCTGATGCAATCAATAGGGAAATCCATTAATAAAATAGAAATTAGCCCAAGTATTAGAATAAGGAAATTCTGAAGAAAGGACCCCAAACGTTAACTCTGATTTCGCTCCATGGATGCTGCCAGACCTGCTGAGTTTTTCCAGCAATTTCTATTTTGATTTTTGTTTCTGATTTCCAGCATCCACAATTCTATCAATTTTTTTAGAAAATCATAGGAGTTCCTTTTGCCACATCTCCTAACACCATCACGTCCAAAATTGAAATCTGCCTTCAAATTTATGATACAATCTTTTTTAGTTCATAGGGAATATCTTTGGTCATGCATGATCATAATTTCAGGATTGAATTGAATTATAATTAATTTCAACTGAACTTTATGTTATTCTAAAATCAGTATGAGAAAGTGATCTGTGTGAAGCTTTAATTAATTGCTGGTTACTGCTCATTAATGATGGATTAATGGGACTCAACTTCAAATGGGCACAATTAGTGAAAATTCATCATGCTAACTTACAACATGATCACTTTCATTGGGCAAGATTGCTTCAGGCAAAATGACTTTTAAATCAAAGTAAAATCAAGCAAGAGGACTGACTGTTTTTGGAAATAGCATGTTTTAAATTCTACCATCTTGTATGCTCTTTCCAGTTGATTCCATTCACAGTGTGCTGATATCTGGATGTAAAATGTGCAGAACCAACAGGTCCTTAAATTCATTAAGAGTTTCTTCCACTAATCTCATTAGCACCTCCAAATCACCAGCTTTCTCAGACTCCTCACCCCTTAACTTCCAATAATTATCCTATTTTCATCAAAACATTGATATCTCCCAACAAGATCAGAAATTGCTGAAAAAACTCAGCAGGTCTGGCAGCATCTAAGAAGAGAAAGCAGAGTGAATGTTTCTGGTCCAGTGGCCTTTCCTCAGAACTGATTGGAGCTGAGAAAAGGTTAGTACATATGCGTGAGAAGGGGGTGAGGGGAGGGGATAGGATTTAACAATAGATGGAAATGGAGCCCAGAGAGAGAGAGAGAAACAGTTGGGCAGATTAGGAAGTAGAGGTCAGCCTGGGAGAATGAATAGCTGCTGTTGGGGACCGTTAGTAGATGATAATGGGTTGGTTGTGGTAGCAGCCCATATGATATATGAGTGTGGGTGTCGAGGTAAGGACATGGAAGAAGGTGCTGAAGCCCTAAAATTATTGAACTTGATATTGAGTCCAGAAGGCTGCAGGGTTCCCTAGTGGAAAATGAGGTGTTCTTCCAGCTTGCACCAAGCCTCGTTGGAGCACTGTAGCAAACCCAGGACAGAGATGTTGGCCAGGGAACATGGTAGTCTGTTGAATTAGCAGGGAACTGGAAACTCGGGGTCATTTTTGTGAAGAGAACATAGGTGTCTGCATTGTGGTCAGCCACTCTGCGCTTTGTTTCCCCAAATGTAAAGGAGAACTCATTGATATCTCCCACATTAACTACAAGGACAAAAACAATATAAAATTAAAAATGAATGAATATATTAGTATAAATTAATATATTAACATATGAATATTAATTCATATGAATTAGAGAGACTTGCCAAGGATCTAGGATGTGCCAGGGTGCTGGAATTCCACTGAGGAGATTGCAGATGTCCTTTAGAGACAACTCTGGCCCTAGAGGGAGTATCTGGTTATATGTTTTTGTGCAAACTGGCCTTGATTGGCCTTTTGAACCTGGGTGGCGCCTCAGGGAATGAAGGCTACATGAGGACAAATGTCTTCAAGGCAGAGATTGATAAGTTCTTGATCTCGCAAGGAGTTAAGTGCTCCTGGGATAGTGCAGTAAGTGGAGTTGAAATGTCCATAAGCCACGATTACAATGGTGGAGAGGACTTGATGGGCCAAATGGCCTTACTTCCACTATTATGTCTTATGGTCTTATGGTCTTATAGTAGTTGTCCAGGCTGGCTGGCTAGCAGGTCAATGGCAGTGTTGTGAAGGTAGCCTCTGATGGGTGCCAAGCCACCGTATTGCAAGGTCCTTTCACCTATAGCACCCAAGACAAAACTTTACCTGTGCTGCAACCGAAACTGTCAGATTCATCATTAAACACACAATCACAGTATGTTCCACATCTGTACAGAGTACCTTGGCTGGCAATTCAATAATTGAAAAGGATGGATAAAACCATATGTTAGCTCAAAGCTCAACTCTTTCACGCTCCACAACATAATGCACAAGCTTTCTCGCAGGCGTCCCAATGCATCAGGCATTTTGTGGTGTATGTCTAAGCTACTATATAAATACAAGCTATTCATGGTCTACTGTTGTCAGCATCAAATGGTCATTTTTTTTTATAGCCTTATTTTGTTTTGCAATTTTAGATCCAGACGGATGATGATATGACGTATGATGTAATGTCAAGTCGAATGGAAGATCTTGCTAAGCATAAAACCTACCATGAGCCGCCTGCTCTAAAATCCTATTTGTGGGACTACCCCTTCTGGGATCATCAGATCAGTGAAGAAGCTAAGAGTATATCACCAACTAAAAGGATTGTGGAATTAGCAAGTAAGCCATCATTGAATTTAAGCATGAAACAGTGAAACAATGCTAATTGTAATACTTAAAAGAAAAGAAATTGCACTTTCTAATGCATCTTTCCAGAGAAATGTTAGAAGGGAAAAAAGCTCACTTTCAAACTTCTAAATCCACCCAAATGAAGAAAACAGACTGCTGGCTCAAAATGTATTTCTGAGAAGAACTTAGTTTAGCTGAGACGGAAGATGTGCTATCTGCACATTTTTTGTGTTATTCTTGCAGCGGTGTAGGATTGATGACACCTTCAGAAATCAGATTATTCCAACAACATTAATGGACAAAGCAAGTGTCCCTCTGGCAGGATGCTAGATGTTCTGGGTTGCGTGAGGAAGAGAGGTTGAAAATGGGGAAGGGTTTAAAGGAAGAGTGTAGTTTGGTTATTTAAGGTATTACATGTAATCAAAGGTCTGAACAGGCTTTTGGAAATGCAGTTGATAAGACTGGTGCTTGAAAAGGGATAATGTGAGCATTTAATGTCTTATATTTGTACAATTGCATTAAATCCAAATTAAAGGAAAGAGAGTTGGAATCTCAGAGAAAACAGTCATCCCATCAAACAACACAGACCACACAGGAGAGGAGGTGGCAGCATCTGTTTCAAATCTCTCTGTCCTGGAGCTCATAATGGTGATTATGTTATTGCTCTGAGAATCCAAAAGAATATGAACTCCAATATAACAGTGTAAGATTTGGAATTTAGACTAATCACAATAAAATCTGGATTGATTAGGCAACAAATAAATCAAACTCCCCTCCCCCCACACATCAAAAAAACCCAGAATTAAGAGCCTGGCTTTTGCCATGGAAGTCAGGATTGGCAACCAGAAACAATCCTGACAATCATTCCCAACCTCAGAAGGAAAATCAGGGCTGTAAGTGAAAATGTGTTACACAAATGGAAAACCTCAAACTAGATCACAGGATTGTGCTTACAAAACCAGATAGAAATTTTAACCATGATCTGGAGATGCCGGTGTTGGACTGGGGTGTACAACGTTAAAAATCACACAACACCAGGTTATAGTCCAACAGGTTTAATTGGAAGCACTAGCTTTCGGAGCACCACCCCTTCATCAGGTGGTTGGGGAGGACACAATTGTAAGGCACAGAATTTATAGCAAAAGTTTACAGTGTGATGTAACTGAAATTATATATTGAAAAATACCTTGATTGTCTGTTGAATCTTTCATTTGTTCAAATTTTTGCTATAAATTCTGTGCCTTACAATTATGTCCTACACAACCACCTGATGAAGGAGCGTCGCTCTGAAAGCTCGTGCTTCCAATTAAACCTGTTGGACTATAACCTGGTGTTGTGTGATTTTTAAATTTTTAACCATGTATATCAAGTGACCTTAGCAACTCAAATGTGTATTTTGAACAGATTAAAGAGCTATTAAGCTATGCAATTTTTACTTACATTTTCCAATACTAATGCCATAACATAAGTAATGCTTCTTATTTTCTAGAGCCTAAAGGAGACTATGCAGGGTATGTTCCCAGCAGACCAGTGGATGAACCTGTATCTGATGCTGCAATGAGCTACACAGCAACAGAAAGAGTCGAAGAACTTGCTAAACCAAAGATCCGTGCTGCAGCAACCAAGTCTGAAAATCCCTTTGTAATATCAGAATCTGCTAAAAATGCTGTTGCAACTCCCAGACTTGAACAACTCGCTCTTCCACTCCCTAGAAAAGTGACGCGCAAGAAACTTTGATAAAGTCATCTTGTCTAAGTGTTTCTCAAATGTTCTTAATTTAGTATTACCTAATTCACCTTCAAATATCTCACAACTGTTGGGATGGGTTAGCAAGCCATCTTTGGGTTAGTCTATTTAATGAGTAGGTGAAGTTTCACAAATTCAAAGTTTAATCCTACAAATAGGATTTGTAGAAGTGCTGAGAAATCAAGCAGATCTGATTTGTAGACATGAGGCTGATCAAGTGTTGAACATCTTTACTTCCTCCTTCAAAGTGTTCAGACCAGTTGGATAGAGCTCTCAAGGATAGTGGAATCAAGGGTTATGGAGATAAGGCAGGAACAGGATACTGATTAAGGATGATCAGCTATGATCATATTGAATGGTGGTTCGAAGGGCAGAATGGCCTACTCCTGCACCTATTGTCTATTGTCTATTAGACTTTTTTTGCCTAATGCATATTGTATCAGGTTTGAAGCTGTTCATAATGTTGCTTACACATTATTCAATTCAGTAAGGAAGCCAAAATCATGAGATTCAGCATTGAATTTCTGTCAACCTTTTGAAGATAGACTTAAAAATATTTTCAATGTGTATTTGTTCCATTTTTGCTAACAGGTTCATTTCTTGCTCCAGCCCCATTACTCAGACACATCTATTATGGTCAGGAATTTCCCTTTGAGGTTGAGAAACAGAAATTGGGACAATTTCCAGCTGTCAAATTTACCAGGCTCTAAGTTTATGCTCCTCATTAACATCCCCAGGTATATTTGCCACAAGGGAAACAGCTATTTCAAGCCATTTGCTACATTTTGATGATGAAGCAAGTGGAATATAGTTTTCATGATGTTGATGGTGTGACTCAAGAGTCCATTTTGGTTGGTTGTGATTAACTGAACCCCTGAAGCTGTTGTACAATTTTCACATAAGCAATGGAAGAACCTTTTATCTCATTGTTATTTTGACAGCAAATCTGATTATAACTTTCATTTTAATTTAGGAATTACACCAAAATTTGATAAACTTATATTATTGCAGGTGGATCTTGATCAAGTTCAATTTAAGTTTTAATATTCAAAAACCTAAGCAGTATTTTCCTGTTTCAAGCAGTAAAAAGTATCCATTCTGATGAAAGGTTATCACGACCTGAAACCCCGAGTGAAATCTTGTTTAGGTGTCTATGTCATCCACTGGCTGAACAGTCAGCAAGAGGCCCACACTGCCCATTCCAGGGACAGGGCACCCAACCTGAAGCCAACCAGGCAGTGGTAAGGCCACCAGCAGGCCTTCCATGGAACCAAGAGCCCTGCGATGGGGATGTCTTGCCTATTGCGAGCTGCCAACCAGTCAGATAATTCCTATGTCCCTTTTGACTTTGCTGACCTATGCTTAACTCAGCTAAGAGGATTAGAAGCATGAACCCAAAGAAAATCTATGATTCTCCCCCATGAAAATTCTATAATGCTATAGGCTTTAATTGACCACAAATGCTGCAATTGGCACACGGGGAGGGAGCTGAACCATGGATCTTCCTGCCCAGAACTTAAGTCTGATGGAGGCAGGAACATCTCAGGGATTGGTTTTGCCATCACTCCACCTAATAAATGCTCTTGCTGCCTCCCGGCTCACCACCAGAGATGCTGTCTGAACTGCTGCGAATTTCCATTTTTAGCTTTTATTTTAGATTTCCAGCATCCGCAGTACTTTGCTTTTGAAAATTAGAACTTGTATTTTTGTGTTATTATATGTAAATGTTAAAGGCCATCTACAGAATGGCTTGACATCATTTCTGGTTAACTACTGAGATAGTTTTTACAGTGAGATGACAATGTGTATATTTTGGGTTTTATTTTCCTTCAATTGATTATTTTAACCAATTTTTATTAATGGTTTAGCTATCATCAGAGGAAAAATAATAATGCATGTCTAACAGTATAATCAGATATTCAATTTAATAAATTTGAAGGGATCTACAGGTCATGTGTAGAAAATTTCAAGTTGCAGTCAATGCTTTCTGACTTTCGCACTAAAAGGGAAGTTTGAAAGAATGCCCTTTAAGAATTGAAATCTTCCTGCATATTGATATTAACTCCTTTTTTTCCAGTTAATTTGTCCTTTCTTTCTGGTCTTACACTGTGAGGAACAAGTTAAAAATCACACAATGCCAGGTTATAGTCCAACAGGTTTATTTGGAAGCACTAGCTTTGTGTGATTGTGTGATTTTTAACTTTGTCCACGCCAGTCCAACACCAGCACCTCCAAAAAATGTGAGGAGTGACAGAGGGAATCGGCTTCCAAACCCCTTCTTCAAAGTTGATGTGCAAAAGAAAGCTGGTAATGAACTGTGGCAGGTGGAGTTCGATGTGTGCACTTTGGATTGAAAAAGGATAGATCAGTGTGTATTTTCTAGATGGTAAGAAATTAAATAAAATTGATGTCCAAAGAGACTTGGCGGTTCAGACGCACAGATTTTTTAAAATGACAGAAACAGATTTGAAGAATAATTAAGAGGCTAACGTTATTCTGACTTCTATATCTAGAGGACTGGAATAAAGGATGCGGAAGTTCTGCTGCATCTATACAAAAAGCTGGTTAGAACACACTTCGGGTTCTAACACACACTCCTTTCAGAAGGATACATTGGCCTTGGTGGGTATACAACATAGAGGAGAAAGTGAGGTCTGCAGATGCTGGAGATCAAAGTTGAAACTTTATTGCTGGAACAGCACAGCAGGTCAGGCAGCATCCAGGGAACAGGAGATTCGACGTTTCGGGCACAGGCCCTTCTTCAGGAATGAGCAGAGAGTGTTCAGCAGGAGAAGATAAAAGGTAGGGAGGAGGGACTTGGAGGAGGGGCGTTGGAAATGTGATAGGTGGAAAGAGGTCAAGGTGAGGGTGATAGGTCGGAGTAGGATGGAGGCGGAGAGGTCAAGAAGAAGACTGCAGGCCAGGAAGGCGGTGCCGGGCTGGAAGGATCCCTTTTATCTTCTCCTGCTGAACACTCTCTGCTCATTCCTGAAGAAGGGCCTGTGCCCGAAACGTCGAATCTCCTGTTCCCTGGATGCTGCCTGACCTGCTGTGCTGTTCCAGCAATAAAGTTTCAACTTTGATAGGACCCACCCTCTCCTTTTTCAACATGATGTAGAGGTGCTAGTATTGATGTTACCTGACGAAAGAACAGTGCTCCAAAAGCTTGTGATTTGAAATGTACCTGTTGGACTAAAACCTGATGTCATGTGACTTCTGACCTTTTTCTGGATATTGCGCTAATGCTAATGATGCTTAGTAGACCTGCGGTGAAAAGCGGTTTCCACACAGGTTTCTCTACAAGGGACAGCTGGTATGGCACAGTCTAACTATATGGAGTGACGTTGTGACCAGACCCATTCTTAGGATCACAAGGGACACCAGAATGTCAGGCAGCATCTAGGGAACAGGAGAATCGACGTTTCTGGCCATCTGTGTTGTACGTATTTTGAACTGGTCCTCCTGGGAGCAGATGCGGCGGAGTCGAAGGAATTGGGAGAATGGGATGGCGTTTTTACAGGGGGCAGGATGGGAGGAGGTGTAGTCCAGTTAGCTGTGGGAGTCGGTCGGTTTGTAGTAGATGTCCGTGTTGATTCGGTCGTCTGGGATAGAAACAGAAAGGTCTAGGAAGGGGAGGGAGGAGTCCGGGACTGTCCAGGTGAATTTGAGGTCGGGGTGGAAGGTGTTGGTGAAGTGGATGAACTGTTCAACTTCCTCGTGGGAGCACGAGGCGGCGCCGATACAGTCATCGATGTAGCGGAGGAAAAGGTGGGGGGTGGGGCCAGTGTAGTTGCGGAAGATGGATTGTTCCACATACCCTACGAAGAGGCAGGCATAGCTGGGGCCCATGCGGGTGCCCATGGCTACTCCTTTTGTTTGGAGAAAGTGGGAGGATTGGAAAGAAAAGTTGTATACAACATAGGTTTACAAGAATGATACCTAGACTTAAGGGGTTATATTATGAGGAGAGATTAAGCCAATTACACCTATTTTCTATGGAATTTAGGTTAAGGAGTGATCTGGCTGAAGTCTTGAAGATATCAGTTGGAAAAGACAGGGCAAATAAATGTAAACTATTTGCTATTGACTCCAGGCAGAAGTGGGTACTGTAGTTGCTGGAAATCAGAGTCTAGATTAGAGTGGTGCTGGAAAAGCACAGCAGGTCAGGCAGCATCCGAGGAGCAGGAAAATCGATGTTTCGGGCAAAAGCCTTTCATCAGGAATGAAGGCAGGGGTGAAGAGATATATGGGAGGGGGGTGGAGCTGAGGAGAAGGGAGCCAAGAGTACAACAGATGGATGGAGGTGGGGATGAAGGTGATAGGTCAGAGAGAAGGGTGGAGCGGATAGGTGGGAAGGAAGATTGGCAGGTGGGACAGGTCATGAGGATGGTGCTGGAAGGTTGGAACTGGGGTAAGGTGGGGGGAGGGGAAATGAGGAAACTGGTGAAGTAGCGAGTCTGTTTCAGGACATGGTTGAAGAGCTTGACCTATCACCTTCATCCCCACGTCCGTCCACCTATTGTACTCTTGGCTACCTTCTCCCCAGCCCCACCCACCTCCGATTTATCTCTCCACCCCGAAGGCTCCCCACCTTCATTCCTGATGAAGGGCTTTTGCCCGAAACGTCGATTTTCCTGCTCTTCGGATGTTGCCTGACTGCTGTGATTTTCCAGCACCACTCTAATCTAGCCATTGACTCTAGTACTAGTCTAAAACTTAGGGCCAGAACATTCAGGAGAGATATTAGGAAGCATTTCTACACACACAAGCATTAGTCTGGCTAGTAAAGTAGGAACTGATTGTAAGTGTGATTTTATTTAGCAATTTATTGTGGTTTGGAACTCTCTTCCACAGTTGCTAGTTTTAAATCTGAGATAGATATGTTTTACTTAAGCAAAAATATTGAGGGATATGGGCCAAAGTCAGGAATACTGAGTTCAGCCACAGATCAGACAGGATCTCATTGAATTGCAGAACATTAAATTGAGGGGCTGAATGGCCTACTTCTGTTCACATGTTTCTATGTTCCCACCGATTTTGCCTGGCCTATGCTTAACTCAACTGAGGGGATTAGAAGCATGAACCCAAAGAAAATCTATGACTCTCCCCGATCAAAATTCTATAATGCTATCAAACAAATATGTCTATAAATAGACCAAGCAAAGTTATGGCTAAAAATAGAGATTTATCTCTAGAGATATAGCAATAGTAGATGATCAGTACATGGCAGAATTGCTAAATGAACAGTTTTGGTTTAGGTATCCCAATGGAAGAGCAGGATTTTTAATCAGCAAAGACACAATTAGTGAGGGGAGAACCTTACACTCAGTAGTATATATAGAAAAAACTATGATGGATACTGAAATGGGTTTAAGGACTCACTAATCTTCAGCTCTAGAGGAATTTCAGAGAAGAATATTAAAAGTGCAAAAGAACTGGGTTTGCATCTTCCTCATTGATATGCAAGAGTGAGCTGGTGATGACCTACCCACTGATTTCACCTGAACCACACATAATTTAACCGATTGGAACCTTAGCATGAACCTGATGCAAATCTTACATTTGTGCAGTGTCTTGTAATGATTCAGAGAAATGCAACACCTATAATTACTGTTATTATGTATGCAAATAAGACAAACAATGTACATGTAAGAAAATGCCCTAAACAACAATAAAATTAATTACTTGTTATTTGATGTTGTTGACTTCAGGAGGAATATTGGTTAGGGCGCTTGGAGACCTTCACATTTTCCTCAGTTATTGAATGAGATGTTTGACATTGGAATGAATCACCAGAGAAAATGGATGGAATCTTTAGTTCAATCCCTCATCTAAAGGACAAAATGCAGCATGGCCAGGACTCCTTTTTAACTCCTTTATGGGATTGATAGGCCAGTATTTATTGCTCATCTTTAGTCACCCTCAAAAAGATGGTAGCAAACTGCTCTCTTGAATCACTGTAATTCATGGGCACTATGTACACCAATAGTGCTGTTACGAATGCATCTCCAGGATTTTGACCCAGTAACATTGAAGGAATGAGAATATTGTTCCAAGTTAAGATGGTTTGGAGGATACTTTGCAGGTGGCAGTGCTCCCAATTATCTGCTGTCTTTGTCCTTCTTGGTTGAAGGCCACAGGCCTGGAAGGTACTGTTGAAGAACCTTGTGAGTTGTTGCAATGTACTTTGTTGATGGTACTACACTGGACTATCACTGTAGAAAATAATTCAATATTCTACCACACAATTGGATTGTGCACGGTGCCCTAACAAGCTGTTCCCTCAGTAGTCACACTTTAAGCAAGAAATTTAATGAGTGAATAAGAATTTGCACTCCTTAAATCTGAATGACCCAGAATAATGCTAAGTAGCTGGCAAATTCTAAAGCTTTTCATTACTTAGCTAATCCTTTCCTTGATTTGAATTTTACTTTCAATCTGTGTTAACAATGTATAATGGTATAATTTACCTTCGCCTTCTTGGATACTTTTTACATAGAACATTACAGCGCAATACAGACCCTTCGGCCCTCAATGTTGTGCCGACCTATGGAACCATCTAACTTACGCTATTCCATTCTCATCCATATGCTTATCCAATGACCATTTAAGTGCCCTTAAAGTTGGCGAATCTACTACAGTTGCAGGCAGTGCATTCCATGCCCCTATTAAACTCTGAGTAAAGAAACAACCTTTGACATCTGTCCTATATCTATCATCTCTCAACTTAAAGCGATGTCCCCTCATGCTAGCTGTCACCATTTGAGGAAAAAGGCTCTCACTGTCCAACCTATCTAACCCTTTGATTATCTTATATGTCTCAATTAAGATGCCTCTCAACCTTCTTCACTCTAACGAAAACAGCCTCAAGTCTCTCAGCCTTTCCTCGTAAGACCTTCCCTCAATACCAGGCAACATCATAGTAAATTTCCACTGAACTCTTTCCAAAGCTTCCAAATCCTTCCTATAATGCAATGGCCAGAACTGTATGCAATACTCCAAAAGTGTATGCATCAGAGTTTTGTACAGCTGCGGCATGATCTTATGGTTCTGAAATGCAATCCCTCTACCATTAAAAACTGACACACTGTATGCCTTCTTAATAACCCTATCAACCTGGGTGGCAACTTTCAAGGATCTATGTATCTGGACACTGAGATCTCTCTGCTCATGTACACTACCAAAGATCTTACCATTAGCCTAGTTACTCCTTTCAAAGTGAATGACCTCACACTTTTCCTCATTAAACTCCATTTGCCACCTCTCCGCCCAGCTCTGCAGCTTATCTATGTCTCTCTGTAACCTACAACATCCTTTGTCACTATCCACAATTCTACCGATCTTAGTATCATTCGCAAATTTACTAACCCATCCTTCTATGCCCTCATCCAGGTCATTAATATAAATGACAAACAACCCCACTCGTAATTGAACTCCAGGATGAATATTTCACATCAACTACCACCCTCTGACTTCTTTCAGCTAGCCAATTTCTGATCCAAATTGCTAACCCACCCTCAATCCCATGCCTCTGTACTTTGTGCAATAGCCTAGCGTGGGGAACCTTATCAAGTGCCCTACTAAAATCTGTATACACCAACATCAACCACTTTACCCTCTCCACCTGTTTGGTCACCTTCTCAAAAGAACTCAATAAGGTTTATGAGGCACGACCTACACTTCACAAAACTGTGTTGATGATCCCTAATCAATTTATTCTTGTCTAGATGATTATAAATCCTATCTCTTATAATCCTTTCCAGCACTTTACACACAACCAAAGTGTATAATTTCCAGGGTTGTCTCTACTCCTCTTCTTGAACAAGGGAACAACATTTGCTATCCTCCAGTTTTCTGGCACTATTCCTGTAGAGAATGATGACATAAAGATCAAAGCCAAAGGCTTGGCAATCTCCTCCCTGACTTCCCAGAGAATCCAAGGATAAATCCCATCTGGCCCAGGGGACTTAGCTATTTTTACACTTTCCAAAATTGCTAACACCTCCTCCTTTTACAGCTCAATTCCATCTAGTCTAATATCTAGACCAGCATCTTTTCAAGTCATCAATAAATATACTTGATCAAGGTAGTTAAAAACTACTGTTATAATCAGTTTAGCATTCTTCCAATATATGATGAAATTCAAAGAAACAAGCTTACTAGTCACTGGACAGTCAACCTTAGGTGTTTTCTCTGCTTTTGGAATAAATGAGTCTGTAGGGACAATAATATAGTGTAGGATGCAAGAAGCATATAGGGTTCCAAATTGTTAGGTGGAAGAGATTTGAGGCCTGTAAATGTAACCAAAGTGGGGGAGATGATACACATCCTCATGGGCAGTGCATACTAGGTCCTCTGTACATGGTTCATTAAAACACTGGCATGATTTGTTATGAAGAGTGGCTTCTTCATGGCCTTGAACAGTGCTCAAATTACTGACTAGGTAAAAACAATGGCTGCAGATGCTGGAAACCAGATTCTGGATTAGTGGTGCTGGAAGAGCACAGCAGTTCAGGCAGCATCCAAGGAGCAGGAAAATCGATGTTTTGGGCAAAAGGTCTTCATCAGGAATAAAGGCAGAGAGCCTGAAGGGTGGAGAGATAAGCTAGAGGAGGGTGGGGGTGGGGAGAAAGTAGCATAGAGTACAATAGGTGAGTGGAGGAGGGGATGAAGGTGATAGGTCAGGGAGGAGGGTGGAGTGGATAGGTG
>NC_057740.1:30461347-30462555 GCF_004010195.1 Chiloscyllium plagiosum
GTTTTGCAAGAGGTAGGGTGGGAAGAGGTGTAATCCAGGTAGCTGTGGGAGTTGGTGGGTTTGTAAAAAATGTCAGTGTCAAGTCGGTCATCATTAATGGAGATGGAGAGGTCCAGGAAGGGGAGGAAGGTGTCAGAGACGGTCAAGGTAAATTTAAGGTCAGGGTGGAATGTGTTGGTGGTGCATCGGGAGTAACGGATACAATAAATGATATTGGTGGATGTGCAGGTAAAACTTTGA
This sequence comes from Chiloscyllium plagiosum, assembly GCF_004010195.1. NCBI lineage: Eukaryota > Metazoa > Chordata > Chondrichthyes > Orectolobiformes > Hemiscylliidae > Chiloscyllium > Chiloscyllium plagiosum. The sequence continues at coordinate 30,461,588 of NC_057740.1, forward strand.
TGGATGTGGAAGGCTCCTTTAGGGCCTTGGATGGAGGTGAGGGAGGAGGTGTGGGCACAGGTTTTACAATTCCTGCGGTGGACTCCACCCCCATTCCCGCCACCATCACACCCACTCCAGTTACCGGCTCCGCCCCCACTCCCAGCTCCACACCCACACCAGATCCCAGCTCCCAGCCCTGCCGAGTTTTCACCATCCCTCCAGACCTCCCACTCACGAATAATCAGTCCTCAGCAAAGGACTCACCTTTATCCCCCTCCGTCCACGCATCAATGAATTTAATACACGCTGTGACGTTGAACATTTCTTCTGCCGCCTCCGCCTCCGAGCTTACTTTCACAATCAGGATTCCCGCCCACCTTCCGAGGACCCCTTCGCCTACCACCAACACACTACATCCACCTGGACACCCACGCTGGCCTATTACCTGCCCTCGACCTCTTCATTTCCAACTGTCGCCAGGACATTAACCGCCTCAACCTGTCGACCCCCCTCTCCCACTCCAACCTCTCACCCTCACAACGTGCAGCCCTCCAATCCCTCTGCTCCAATCCCAACCTCACCGTCAAGCCAGCGGATAAAGGGGGGCGCAGTGGTAGTCTGGCGCACTGACCTCTACACCACTGAAGTCAAACGCCAACACGAGGACACCTCTTCCTTCCTCGACCATGACTCCACCCCCCATCACCAAACCATCATCTCCCAGACCATACAGAACCTCATCACCTCAGGAGATCTCCCACCCACAGCTTCCAACCTCATAGTCCGGGAACCCCGCACTGCCCGGTTCTACCTCCTTCCCAAGATCCACAAACCTGACCACCCTGGCCGACCCATTGTCTCAGCACGCTCCTGGCCCACTGAACTTATCTCTACCTACCTCGACACTGTCCTATCCCCCCTAGCCCAGGAACTCCCCACATACGTTCGAGACACCACCCACGCCCCCCACCTCCTCCAAGACTTCC
>NC_057740.1:30464623-30495141 GCF_004010195.1 Chiloscyllium plagiosum
CTAGCTTATCTCTCCACCCTTCAGGCTCTCTGCCTTTATTCCTGATGAAGGGCTTTTGCCCGAAACATCAATTTTACTGCTCCTCTGATGCTGCCTGAACTGCTGTGCTCTTCCAGCACCACTAATCCTGAATCAAATTACTGACTGCCCATTTCCAAACAGGTGTCAGTGAAACAATTTTGGTATAGGGTAGCCCTTCCTTAATGTCCAAATATTCACTTGGCTTCTTACAGCCAGCTTCAATAAACGTAGGAGCAAATTATTGCAGATGCGGGAATCTGTATTGAAAACAACAAATGCCGGAGGTCTGAACGGATCAGGCAACATGCGTGGAGAGTGGGCAAGCTAAAGCTTGGAGTCTAGATGATCCATTATCACGGCGTAGCGTCACATCAGCTCTGATTGAAGTGTCATCTAAACTCGAAGCGTTAGCTTGTTCTCTCTCCATGGTTACTGCCTGACTCACTGTGATCTCTAGCATTTAGTAAAAGTAAATGACAGCTTTTAACAGCAATCTTTACAGGGCTTCTGGTATCTGACATTTCAGTCTCTGAACCCTGTGCTGTCATACTTACGCATAGAAAAACCGAGGTGGCAAGAGTACCACTGAAATATTGAAATACATTACGCACACACTTTTTAAAATATATCCAGTAATGCTCTTACATACAACTGATTTTTTTTTCCCATCACCAAATCACTATGACTTTTTTTTTGCTTTTAACTATTGACCACTACCAGTGAATCACCGTGGGGCCGATTAGATTTTATTAGATATTTTCATGCAAAGGCCATTCAGGGCAATGCAAACCATAAAAAGTGAGGGAATAGGGGAAAGGGGATAAATTAAAATGGAACCAAAAGAGAAAATGCTAGAAAATCTCAGCAGGTCTGGCAGTATCTGTAAAGAGAGAAAAGAGCTGATGTTTCGAGTCTAACTGACCCTTTGTCAAAGCAATTAAAATGGAATTGGAAGGGGAGATAAAGCACTGTCGTTAAGCACATATTATCGTGTGTGGTCAATTCATTTCAACTCATACAAAAGAGCTGCAAGAAGCTACATTATCACCCTGTAAATGAGCCTGCCACCACTGTCATGATAAAACCATAGGGAAAGAATGTAATGGCATGTTTATAAAGCTATGACCTTCTTGGGACCTGGTAGCTATTTTTCCCAATGTAAGTTTCTTTAATTTTACTAATCAACTGGTTATGGAATCCCTTCAGTGTAGAAGCAAGCCATTCAACTCATTGAACCCACACTGACCCGCTTAACAGCTTCCCACCCAATCCCTGTAATCCTGCATTTCCCACAGCTAACTCACCCTAATGTGCACGTCCCTGGTCACTATGAACTATCCACCCAACCTGTACATCTTAGGGCTGTGGGTAGAAACTGGAGCACGCAGAGGAAACTCCACACAGAGAGTTGCCCAAGGCTGGAATTGAACCCAGGTCCCTAGTACTATGAGGCAGCAGTACTAGCCACTGTGCCACCCTAGTTCAGGGATGGAGCAGCTGGGACTTGAACCTGGGCCTTGTGATCCAGGGATAGGGCATAACAAGAGGGCCCTCATGTGAGTTTCTTTACCTTGATATTGATCTCTACGTTGCACACAGGTGTAAATGGTTAAAATAGTAAGTAGTTAAACAAGTGATTAAGGTTAAGGAATTAATCAGTTCATTAATTGAGTAGATATAAAGAGAAAATAAGGGTCCTCTTGTGGGGTAGTGGTATTGTCTCTATTCTTGAACTGGAAGGAGAAAGTGAGGGCTGCAGATGCTGGAGATCAGAGGTGAAAATGTGTTGCTGGAAAAGCACAGCAGGTCAGGCAGCATCCAAGGAGCAGGAGAATCGACGTTTCGGGCATAAGCTTTTCCAGCAACACATTTTCAGCTTTGAACTGGAAGGCCCAGGTTCAAGTCCCATTTGCTACACAGCATCTCTGAGCAGATTGATTTTAAAAAAAGGCTAAGGGAAATGTAATAAACAGGGAACAAGTGTGCATGGTACATGGAAGGAGCAGTAAGACTGAGTAATTGGTAAACTGAAGGAGCAGTAAGACTGGTAATTGGTAAACTGTAATCCTAACAAAAAGGTGTCATGGTTTCAAACTCACCAACAGGCTTGTAATTAATTTAACATACATTATACATTTAAGTTGATAAATATGGTTCAATTTTCTCTTAAAATTAAAATTTGACATTGTATTCAAACTACAAATGATATTTTGCAGGTTGTTTTCAATTTCCCTTTTCTCCATCATTAATGAGATGAAGTATTCTCTTTTCAAGTGATTTAGAGACAAAATAACAGAAGACAAACAAGCTGAACATATACATCCAATTGCACAAACTTTATCTTTCAATGTCACAATAAATATAAAACATAAACTTAGTTTGTTCACTGGGGTAAAATAATAATTTTACATAGTTCATGCTACCAACATGAACATCAGCGATAGTCAGATAATCTAAGGTATATTATAAAGGTAAACAACAGCAAATGTTTAATACTTTATCACCTATGTAGGCAGCAAAGCATGAAACAGAACCAACATATTACTAAGTTCAGAAAATCTTTTTTGCAATGAAACAAAATATACGTCACTTCAGTATAAGTGAAGAACAAGGTAATCTATGATTTAAAAAGTAATGCAAGTGACGTACAAAAATAATCAGGGAAGTATTCTACTTTCAGCATTCACTTTAATCAGGACAAAAAGTTGAGACAAACTATAATTTCTCATTCCTGATGAAAGGCTTTTGCCCGAAATGTCGATTTTCCTGCTCCTCAGATGCTGCCTGACCTGCTGCACTTTTCCAGTAACACACTCTTGACTCTACTCTCCAGCATCTGCAGTCCTCACTTTCACTTAGTATCATTTCTCATTGTCTACTCTCCCAAAAGACTTGATTCCTATTTGAATACCCTTGTATGGATTTCAGTAAACCTCTGATACCTTCCACATGTGTCCATTGTTCAGGTGCAAGTCTTGATGGTGAAGGTTTTCCAGTGAGGTGTACCAGACTTACCAGAATATCCAATTTGGGAAAATGGGCAGGGATGCACTGCAGAGGAATTTCTCATGGGCCAGGAAAGCCATTGTCTAAATGCTGTTTCAAACTGGTGGAGACTTTATTTAAATGTTAATTTGAAGGCATGGGCATCCTAACACTTCCAAAGAAGGGCCATACCAGACTCGACACATTAACTCTATTTCTCTCTCCACAGATGCTGCCAGATCTGCTGAGTTTCTTCAGTACCTTCTGTTGTTACATCCCACATATCATTATTAATCAATGTTGAGGAATGCAAGACATCAGGTGGAAGCTTCTATTCCTGGAGGTGGCAAGGTTGGAGGCATGAAGGATGCTTGCTTAAGTAGGATGGTGTTCGTAAATGTTAGTTCCTGCTGGAACCATCTGGGGTACCTTAGGTAGATTCAGCACTGACAATCCTTGCTGGTATCAGTCATGATACTATGTGGGGGAGGATACTCATGCTTAGAAAATGTGTGTTCTGTATTACTGTTATGAAATTGAAAGCATGTACTGTATCTTTAAGAGAGAATGAAAATTGTTTTGCACTGAGAGTTGCAGGCAACTGTCATGTGACTGACTAACAGTCTCAGAGTGTACTGGAAAATTGAAAATATGTAACTTTGGCTGTAAACTAAAAACGTGAGTTGTTTTGACCATAATTCGAATCTAACCGATCAGTTTAAATTATGCCCCAGGATACCAAAACCCTGTCGAGCTTGAATTTATTGTTTTTGCCAACCTTGAATCAATGAGACGATTCGATATTTGGGGTATAAAAAACACAGTCGAGAGTGTGCAGCATCCAGCATTTGCAGTCCTTACTTTCTCCCAGTATATAAAAAGCAGGCATGTTGAAAGTTTTACAGAGACCAACTGCCATTGAGAGAGTAACTACCATCTAGAGAGAGACTGCCATTCAAAACACTCTCTATCAAAGGTACCTTTTTCATAGGAAACATATTTGCAGCAAAATACTGAAGATGACCCAGGGAAATCTTCAGCCAGAGGAAGATAGACACCAATGACAACAGCTGCTGTGTGGTTTTGAACTTTGAAGGTTTTCCAGTGAGGTGTACCAGACTTACCAGAATATCCAATTTGGGAAAATGGGCAGGGATGCACTGCAGAGGAATTTCTCATGGGCCAGGAAAGCCATTGTCTAAATGCTGTTTCAAACTGGTGGAGACTTTATTTAAATGTTAATTTGAAGGCATGGGCATCCTAACACTTCCAAAGAAGGGCCATACCAGACTCGACACATTAATATGGGTTTTTGAGGGAACAGTATATTGTTATAGAGTTAGAGGCAGATAACAAGCATTTAAGAGAAAGGAGGCTTAGAATTGTACATAGTTGTTGCTTAATGTTCACTTTTAGAGTTAAAGAATAAATGGATTTTTTTTTCTTTAAATGGTGGAATTTGGGAGTTTTCTGTCACTCATATTTTAACAGATTATGAGGTGAGGTGAGCTTTTCTGGGTGCTTGGTTTAATTAACAGAAGGATTCACCACTGTGTCATAACAATTAGTTAAATATTAAACATTTATTACATTTTACTTAATAGTTAGTTACATTTTATTTGATACATGGTTCTCTTTAGCTACATTCTGATAACACTAAGAACAATTACTGAAATACTAGTTAGGACACATTATATTCAGCAGCTTCATCAATGAACTTTCTTCCATTATAAGAATTAAAGAAATAATCAGATGACTGTATAAGTTCATTATATTGTTCAACACCATCCATGATTCCTCCGATACTGAAGCACTCAATGCCTATTTGCAGCAAGACCTGTACAACATCCAACCTCAGAGTGATAAGTGGCCAGTGATATTCACACCCCCAAATTCCAGGCAATGACCATTTCCAACAAGTGTGAATAACCATCGACCCTTAACAATCAGTAGCGTTATTAACATTTAATTACCTATTAGCAATGTCCCGGAAGTTACCATTGACCAGAAAATAAACAGGACCAGTCATGAAAATATTATGACTACGAGAGCAGGTCAGAGGCTAGGAATTCTGCAGTGAGTAACTCACCTCCTGTCTCCCCAGTCTCTGCCAATCATCTACAAGGCACAAATCAGGAATGTGATGGAATGAGTGTAGCTCCAATAATTTTCAAAAAGCCTGACACCATCCAGGACAAAGCAGTGCACTTGATTAGTACCAAATCCATTATCTTCAAACTTTATTCACCTCAGCACCAATGGCCTGAGGCAGCAGTGCATACCATCCACATGATACATTGCAGTAGCACACCACAGCCCCTCCAATAGCACCTTCGAAATGTATAAGCTATAAGTCTTGGAACAATATCCCAATTCTTTCACTATCACTGGGTCACAATGTTGGAACTCCTTGTCTCTCTCTGCATTGTGAGTATCCTCACATAGAAACTGCAGCAGATCAAGATGGCTATTCATCTGTTATGGGCACTTAGAGATGGCAAAACTGCTAGTCTAGCCAATATCACCCACATCCTGTGAACAAATGAAAGAAAAAGAACCCACAGGGTTCTGGTTGGCTCATCCCAGGAACATCCATCATATCCTGTTGGTTGGAGCTTATCTTGTGATATCATTTAACCTTGAAAGTACTAACTTCCTTATACAACATATTCCTACAAGTTTTTATCTGATTACTAAGTTCTATATAAAATTGTTTCCAGATTATCATTATCATATTCATCCTCACCACCCACCAAGTTTGTGATTTATAAATGACTGATAATTTGGTTGATTTGGAAGTCTGCCATCTGAGAATGGAACATTCAGGTACAATTTATTGTCTCATTGGAACTTTGGTGGGCCTTTGATTTCCTGGATACTCCTTGTTGGGAATATCTTCAGGAATCAACGCCACGTTGAAAATTTACTTCTCATGGCCGATTTTTACTTTCCTCAAAACCGTATCAGATAAGATGGTTATGTTTCTGAAAGAATTAATCTTTGCCTTTTGGTGCAGCAACAAGTTAAACTGGTATGTTCTTTCTGTTCTTCTCGTATTCTTTTTGTTAATGTCATTTGATTAGGTTCAATCTTGGTTGATAAATCAGACTAAGTGACTATGAAACTGTTCTAAACAACTGACGTGATTATCTAGAGTCTACTACTAAATCCCGATGGTCAAAGTGTTACAGACATCTGATCATTAGAGTTTGAAGATTTATCTTTTGTTTGGAAGACAACTGATTAGTTCCTCTACATCTATGGTACCTTTTGATATCTCAGTTGCAAAGAGTTGTCAAACACTGGTGTAGTTAATCTTCAGTCTTGTATTAGGTTAAATGAACATTCTCCTGAAATCTGGGAAAACTCCTTGTTGAGTCAGTCACATTTGTAGTTATCAGTGTTAGAAACGCAGACCATTTTATGATGCTCAGTGCACCCACCATTGGGGTGAACCCAAGTTGTAGGTGGATCTGTCACCACGTGGCATTCGTGATATCGGCTATCCTGTGGGCAGCTTGTGCTGCAGCAGATATCCCATAGAGGGTGGTGCAAGGAGGTTCTCAATAAAATACTATCTGCTGTTGCCCATCCCTTATCCCAACTTGTGACCAACTCTAACCCCTTCTCCCTGTGACTCCCAACAAAAAGAAACTCCACCTCCATGTCACTTACATGAGTCATACATCCTTCACTATCCTGGGACTCTGAGGTGATTTCTTCTGTGGTGCTGCTGAGTGCAATATCTACTTGTCTCTGTTGGGCTGGGCAGTACTGCAGGGTCTTGATTGCAGGGGAAACCCCATTGGTGGCATTGCCACACTCTGATTGGTTCAGTCAGCCTTCTCTGGCAGATTTGGAGATGCCGTTGTTGGACTGGGGTGTACAAAGTTAAAAATCACACAACACCAGGTTATAGTCCAACAGGTTTAATTGGAAGCACACTAGCTTTAGGAGCGATGTTCCTTCATCAGGTGATAGTGGAGGGCTCGATAGTAACACAGAATATATAGCAAAAATTTGCAGTGTGATGTAACTGAAATTATACATTGAAAAATTGATTGTCTGTTAAGCCTTTCATCTGTTAGAATACAGTGATAGTTTCACTTCTTTCATGTGTAAATCACAAAACCCTTTTTTTATAAAGTACTGCAAATTTTTGCTATAAATTCTGTGTTACTATCGAGCCCTCCACTATCACCTGATGAAGGAACATTGCTCCGAAAGCTAGTGTGCTTCCAATTAAACCTGTTGGACTATTCTCTGGCAGAGGCAGCTCATTGGATCTCCAGCTGGCTGGTGAGAATCCTCATATTTCAATAAGATTATTCCCATCATTTCTGACATTTTCAATTTCCAAAAGTAAGTAGGAGGTAAGTCAGTTTATTTCAGCTTATTTAAACTACTTTTAATTATATTTTTGCCATTCTTTCTACTGAGGATTTTCATGAACATTTCTGCCAAATTTTCTTGCCTTACCTTCCTGCATTGGTTTTTCCAAAGACCTCCCCCTACTTGAGGGAGCTAGAAGGAGGACCAACCAAGCAAATCAAGTTGTACTAAAAATGCTCCTTTGTAAGTTTAGTATATCTCATTTGATATTTGCAGTGGCTGCAGTGTTTCTTCGTCCCAAAGGAGGTTAGGATACAGACCACAAAAATATAGGAATGCTTTGTTAATAATAATGTAGAATCATGGGGTGGTGGTGGCTCAGTGCTTAGCACTGCTGCCTCATAGCAGCAGGGACGCAGGTTCAATTCCCGCCTCGGGCAACTGTCTATGTGGAATTTCTACATTCTCCCCGTGTCTGCATGGGTTTCCTCTGGCTGCTCTGGCTTCCTCCCACAATCCAAAGATGTGCAAGTCAGGGGAATTGGCCATGCTAAATTGCCCATAGTGTTAGGGTGCGTTTGTCAGGGGTAAGTGTAGGGTAGGGGAATGGGTCTGGGTGGGTTACTGTTTGGAGGGGCAGTATGGGCTTGTTGGGCCGAAGATCCTGTTTCCATACTGTAGGGAATCTAATCATACAATGATACAGCACTGGAAGAAGTTCTGTGGCCCATTGTGTTTGTGCTGACTAACTATCCCATTGATTCCATGTGCTTGGTCTTTTCTCAGACCACTACAACATTTTCCTTTTCAAATGTTTATCTAATACACCTTTGAAAGTTTATCTTGAGTCTGCTTCAACCTGTTGTGCAGTATACTCCAGATCATACAACTAGCTATGGAAATTTTTCTTCCTCATGTTCCCTCTGTTTCTTATCATAAATCTGTGTAATCCTTGGTTACCAAGTCTTCTAACAATGGTGACAGTTTCTCCTTACTTGCACAACTGATGCTGATACGAAGGAGTAGAATGTGTTAGGGAGTGTCAACATGGATTAAGGTGGTCAGTGAGACAGAGAAACAAGATACCGTTCTTTGTGGATAGAGTTTATTAACTAACCAGTCTTATAATTCATTCAATCCCCAATTGTTATTGGTGTTTCCTTATGTGTTCAGACAATTCGTAGCCACTGCATGTCTCTGAAATAACTCCACAGAGGCCAGAATCCTGTCATCGAGTCACCTTTTATTGACATGTGCATTGTACAAGATACAGACCCAGCTAGCACAGAGCCAGCTCCTGGAGTTAGCAGAACCTATGACACTCCTATTTTCTTTTCTTTGTCTCTCTTTTTTGAGGTTCTAAATCTCCTGTTTATTCATTTTTTTCTTATGACCCCCATACTACCACCTAATAGCGGTAGTGCTTATTTTTCCCCAGCATCCATGTTGTGTGCGTGCAGGTTTAGGACACAGTGAAGAATAACGAGTGCAGAAATCTTTATTCATGCTCCACCACCAGGAAGGTGGATCAAAAAAGTGAAAGGGAGGGCAGGGATTAAATCAAAATAGAGTCAGAAGAGGAAATAAAACACTGCACACCCCGCAGTGCCAACCTCTCCCTGAAAATCTGGAGGGTGTTGGTTCACACCATATGCTCCTTCTCTAGGGACACCCTGGCACAAATATAACTGCAGAAGAGGGGGACACTCCTGCTTATTTTTATTATTTTATTAAAAATTTACAAAACAGTTTACAAAAAAAAAAGTTAACATTTACAGCTGTATACAACAGCAATTTTACAAGGGAGAGGAGAAGCAAAGCTAGGCCCCAAACCTTACCGTTCAACCAGTTTACAGGGAGATGAGGACAAACCTCAAATCCCAGTTTCAAATATGAAAAGACAGCGGCAATGACATTTGTACATGAGACAATACTGTTGCATACAAAAGTGCAGGCAATACAGACCCAGCAAGCCCCCGTCCATCCCACCCTCCGGTCACTCTAAGGCAGCCCGCCCCAACGCACCTTCCGGCTCTCGATCCACCCCATGCCCCTTCCAGTTCTCGGTCTGCCCTGACACACCTTTTGACCATCTCTAGGACAGCCCGCCCCGGTACCTGCCCGGGGTGACAGCGGTCAGGATGGCCTACCCACCTTCCGGCTTCATTAACCACCCTCAGCACCTTTCAACCACCTCTGGGGCGGCTCGCTCCGATACCTGCCCGGGGTGACAGCGCTGAGGACGGCCTCCCACCTTCTGGCTCTCGGTCTGTCCCTACGTACCATTGGGTTCTCACCCACCCCGATGCGCTGTCCGGCTAGTGGGCTACGCTGACACACCTTCCGGCCACCCCTAGGACAGCTCGTCCCCTTCCCTGGGACGACAGCGTGCAGGATAGCCCACAAGCCTTCCCCTATGCACCTTCTGGCTCTCGGCTGCTCTGACACATCCTCTGACCACCTCTGACAGCCCGTCCCGATTACCCTTCTCCGGACGACAGCGCTCAGAGTGGCCTACCCACCATCTGGCTCTCAGGGCAACTGATATCAGGGTGGCCTACCCACCCTCCAGCTTTCGGGACAGCCTACCAACCTTCAGGTTCACAGGATGGCCTACCCACCCTCCGGCTCTCGGGTGACAGCTTTCAGGATGACCCAGGAGCCTCCCAGCTCACAGTAAGTCCTGCCAGACCCAGGGACACACAAGACAATGCAGGTGATAACCCAACAAGAAACATGGTAGAGTTAATTGTGAACAAACAGAGTCCTTTCTGGAACACACAGAGTCCAAATAGAGTCTTTAAAAAATATAGAGTCCACTCCAGTTTACGATGTGCGTTGTCAGATGTGGAGTCCACTCCAACTGCAGAGTCCGTTGCTAAAAACAGGGTCCACAACCAAGGGCTGAGTCCACTCCTGAAGGCAACAAATGCACACCCCGCAGCACACAGGTGTTCAGTCTCCATGGAGTCCTGGCCCAGCCTTGGAAAACCAGGCCCACTCACAGGAACATATTACATTGTACAGGTGCAGTTAACCCACAGGGGTTTGGTCCACTCCTGAAGGCAAGGTCTTCTCCCAAACTCCAGGATACAGCAAGTGCTCACCTCCCAGCACGCACACAGGTGTTCAATCTTCAGAGGCCCGGTCCCAGGGCTAGGCCTCCCCACAGGAACAGCTCCTCTGGTAAACTGTATGTCTTCCACAAGGGCTCAGTCCAAACACCAAAAAAAGTGAAGACACATACAAAAAACAAAGGAAACTAGAGTTCAAGGGCGAAACTCTACCACAAAATTAACATTGTCTTTTCTCAAAAGTAAAATGGAGAGAAAAAAGTAACACACAGGCTGTAACCAGCCTGTGAAACAACAATCTCCTAATGAGAACTGAGTTACACCTGAAACACATTATGTGCATCAGGAGTTTAACAGTCAGTCCTCATAAAAGGAATGCCACTTAACAAACTGGCTAAATAATTCAGCCAGTTCAGGAATCAGGTTCCACCCCAGAAAAAAGGATCATAAACCAACTGCAACAGTAACATACTGACTTAGCACCAGCCAGCACAGAGTCAATCCCCTAAACTGAGAGGGCTCTGAATCTCCTGTTTATAACTGTCAGCCAATGCTCCCTGATTAGACCAGGTTAACAGCCCCAATTAGGGAACTCATATTCTATGAGGTCCACCTGGCTGACCTCATTCCAATCACTACAGTCTCTTCCTAGCTTTAAATAAAGACATTTACAAACTGAACAATGTGATTAATCAGACATTAAAGGGGAGTGAATCGAAGGCTCAAGGGTGTTGGGATCCAGGGGCAGGTGGGGCTGTCTACAGGGCATCCTGAAGACGGGAGGGTTAGACTTCCAGGTAAGTTTGTTGGGTGTGGAGGAGACATTGTTGCTTGTCCTGGCACACATGTAATATTTGCATAATGCTGCAGCCCTACTCTCTGATCACTTTTCAGATGACCCTAAGTCTGAGAAGCATGAGTTAAAAGTAAAAATACAAAAACACATCTCTCTTTAAAGGTTTTAATATTTACTGCCTCCTAAAAACCTGATTGGTCACCCACCTCTCTTACTGCCTCTGTTAAAGTGTGGAAGCAGATTTGTTTGAGGCTGACTGCTCCCCTGTTTCTGATTTTTAACTTCATGTATTTCCACCATATCCTCATACTCACCTGTTTTAGGAGGTTACACATACTGCCATTCTTTAAACACGTTTCCATTTCCTATCACAGCTAATAAAGGTAAGTTGCCATAGTTCCACTCTCTCATTAGAGAGAGACAATTGATGTAGCTTAGCCTGAGGATCACCACACCTCAGGGGAGAGGAGAAGTTGAAAAGGAACCAGTAATCTGAGGTTGAGTAACCTCCATTAGTGCAGGAATAGAACCCATGCTGCTGGCATCATTCTGCACTGCAAATCCAGCAATTGAGCCAACTGACTCCAAAGTATTCTTAATTTCAACAATGGGAGTGAATAGCCAATCTGGTAACCTTAAAGAGATGAGACACATTACTCACAGCTACACCTGGAAGAGCAGGATAATGCATTGGTGTAAGGTACCTGCACAGTTTGGAATTAATGTAGTTCAGTCATAGAGTCATAGAGATGGACAGCATGGAAACAGACCCTTCGATCCATGCCGACCAGATATCCAAACCCAATCTAGTCCCACCTGCCAGCACACGGCCCATATCCCTCCAAACCCTTCCTATTCATATACCCATCCAAATGCCTTTTAAATGTTGCAATTGTACCAGTCTCCACCACTTCCTCTGGCAGCTCATTCCATATATGTACCACACTCTGCGTGAAAAAGTTGCCCCTTAGGTTTCTTTTATATGTTTCCTCTCTCATCCTAAGCCTATGCCCTCTAGTTCCCACCCAGGGAAAAGACTTCGTCTATTTATCCTATCCATGCCCCTCATAATTTTGTAAACCTCTATAAGGTTACCCCTCAGCCTCTGACGCCCCAAGGAAAACAGCCCCAGCCTGTTCAGCCTCTCCCTATAGCTCAAATCCTCCAACCCTGTCAGTGGTGTAAATGCTTATGAAAGCATGTCATAAACAGAAGATAAATGTCTGAGCTGGAGGCTGAGAGAGAAGCAACAATCTGTACCTGGAGTGACATGGTTCTGATCTAGGCTGTGATAATGCAGATTGTGTGAATATGGAGATGGAATTAACTTACTGTTCCTATGTCCACATTGCTCATAGAGTCAAGACTACAAGGGTTTTTAGCCAAACCAGCACAAAACAGACAAAAGGGATAAATCAACCCAGACATAGAGGATAGATCTGATCAGAAATCCCTTCCATGATCCCCCATTCTCAAACCAGTACCTATCTTTAAAAAACAGTATCTTCTAATTTAACAAAATCAGTGGCAAAGGAGCTCTGCTAGGCTGTAAAAAAGAAACATGTAATTATTTGGAATGCATTCATAAAATGGAGAAAGAAACATATGCTGTCAACTTGTTTTGTGCAGTTCCCAGCTTTCACTAATAATGATCACAGCAGGATTCTGCAGTTGTGGAATTACTTACAACATTAAGTTTCCTTTTTGTATATGAATGGAATTTAAATATTGACATATTTGAAGATAACAGGCTAAGAACTGTTCATGTGAATATCTAAATCACGTTATAAAGCTCTCATTGAATGATGTTTCCAACTATAAATTCTGTAATTCTATCAAGCAAGTGTTTCCATAAATAAACCAAGAAGAATAATGTTAAAAACTAGAGATAGACCTCTTCAGAACTGAATTAGGTACAGCAACAGCAGATGATCTGTACACAGCAGAATTGCTAAGTGATTAGTTTTGTAGTCATTTTAACAGTGAGAAGGAAATATAGCATCAGATGTTCAAAAAAGATTAGCTATGAGTGAGGGGGAGAACCTTACATTCAAATAGTGTGAACAGAAATATTGTACGAGATAGCATAATGGGACTAAAGGAACACAAATCTCCAGATTTAGAGGTTCCCCATTAAGGATATCAAAAGGTCAAAGAAATCAGTGCAGCAAAAGTTATGATCTCCACAGCATTGGGTGTTAGTACCAAAGCATTGACGTACAGCAGATATCACACTTCATGTTTTTTTATTTGTTCATAGGATATGGAAGTCACTGGCTAGGCCATCATTTATTGCACATCCCTATTGGACTTTGAGAACGCAGTTGTGAACTGCCTTATTTAATTACTGCAGCCTTTGGAATGTCGGAACACCCACAGTGCTTTTGGGAGGGACTTCCAGGATTTTAACCCAGTGACAGTGAAAGAATGCTGATACAGTTCCAAGTCAAGGTGATTTGTAGCTTGGAATGGAACTTGCAGATGATGGTTTTTCACGTATCTCATGCCCCTTTGTCATTTACATATTAGAGGTCATGGGTTTGGAAAATGCTGCCTAAGGAGCCTTGGAGAATTACTGAAATCCATCTTGTAGGTGGCACACATTGCTCCCACTGTGTGTCAGTCATGAGATCAAGATTGAATGTTGAAAGAGGTAGATGGAATGTTAATCAAATAATCAATGTTAATCCATTTTGTCCTGGATGGTGGCAAATCTTTTGAGGATTGTTGGAGCTGCACCAATCCAGGTAAGTGGAAAATAATTAATCACATGCCTGACTTGTGATAAAGGAGAAAGGGACAAGTTTCATAATTTTTGGTTTGAGAATTTAAGATGTTATAAAAAATAAAATTGGGAGAGATGTATAACAAGCATTGATCTGTGCTCAATGTATGCATTATTGCATAAATATCCAAATGATCAAAGTCGGCTTAACCTGAACCAAACACTGACGAGTAAATCTCGTTAGTAATATACCATAGTTGTCTAAAAAAATTAATAATGCTTTACTTTAGTCAATTTACTGGCAACTTCTTTTTCTCTTGCAGGATATGACACATAAAGGATGGACTCCCATGAAATGTAGGTAGCTTTCTGCTGGCTAATTCAGTTAAAAGGATTGACATGTGATTGTAAAGCAGACGGAGAGGCTTGGGAATCAATGGAGGCCTGGGATATGAAATACCTAGATAACATTTTGAGTCAGTGAAAATGTCATTTATGGATATTGTTGCATAAAGGCTTTAGAACCTGGGACAACTTTGCAAAGATGTCACAGATCTGCTTCTCTTTGTGGGAAAACAGCATAACAGTGCAGCGACTGAACTATTTGAAGCGAGATGGTAGCAGTGTAGCAGCACAGCTTGTGGGCTCCTCTTCTCCATCCGCTTTTTATTTCTTCCTTTCTCTGCTTTTGCTTACACACAGGGCGGCACGGTGGCACAGTGGTTAGCACTGCTGCCTCACAGCACCAGAGACCCAGGTTCAGTTCCTGCCTCAGGCGACTGACTGTGTGGAGTTTGCACGTTCTCCCCGTGTCTGCGTGGGTTTCCTCCGGGTGCTCTGGTTTCCTCCCACAATCCAAAGATGTGCAGGTTAGGTGAATTGGCCATGCTAAATTGCCCGTAGTGTTAGGTAAGGGGGAAATGTATGGGTGGGTTGCGCTTCGGCGGGGCGGTGTGGACTTGTTGGGCCGAAGGGCCTGTTTCCACACTGTAAGTAATCTAATCTAATCTAATCTAATCTAATCTAATCTAATGTTTCCTTTTATTGTCTTATCCTTTTCAACGTCTGCGGCAGAAAGACTGTTCTCCCAGCCTGTGCCCAGCAAAGAAGAGGCTTTGAGCCCAAAGGGATGGTCTCGGCTTGGCATGGCAGTCTCATCTCAGAGGGGTAGTCTTGGCCTGGCACCGTTGTGTCATCCTGGAAGGATGGTCTCGACTTGGCACGGTGGTCTCATTTCGGAGAGGTGATCTTAGCTTGGCACCGTGGCATTATCCCAAGGGATTGGTCTTGACTTGGCATGGCAGTCTCCAGGTTTGAGGGTCTTGTCCTGCTGTGGAGGTCTCGTTGGAGTGGAAGTCTTCTTCAGCAGTATCTTCTGGGTACTTCAGTGACCCAGTGCGCAATCTCGTCTAATCCCGGCATGGAGGTCTGATCCCGTTGTGGAGGTCTGTTCCCATCATGGAGGTCTCATTCGAGTGGAGAGGTCTGGTCCTGGTGTGGAAGTCTGATCCCAGTTTGGAGGTCTGATCCCAGTGTGGAAGTCTGATCCCAGTGTGGATGTCTGGTCCCGGCTTGGAGGTCTGGTCCTGGCGTGGAGATCTGGTCCCTGTGTGGAGGTCTCATCTTGGTGTGGAGGTCTTGTATTCCAGCCTTGAGCAATGTTCTCCTATTGTGGTGGCCTTGTGCTAAAGGGTTGGTTTCAGCCTGGCATGGAGGTCTCCTGCTTTGGCGGTTTTTGTCCCAGTGTGGAAGTCTTTATCACCAGCAGCTCCCATGTATCCCAGCATTCATCGTCTTAATTGACTTGCCCCAAACTGAAATTGATCTGAGCTGAACTCTGTCTTCATTTTTACTTTTCTTTTCTTATCTGTGACTTCTGTCATGAAATGAGGCACTGTGTATGGTGACTTATAAAACTTTTCACCATTCTTTTTGTAAAAATACACATGACAATAAACTGCTTTTCTACTCTCATTCTATTCTATTCTCAGTTGCGCAGATTGAGAAAAAAGAGCTAGCCAGTAAAGTGACCACAGAACCTGACGCATTTAGGATTGGAGAGTTAAAGAGATACAGGACTTAGGCTGGAGCTTGTGGATTTTATGGAATAATCTTTCAATTTTGTAAAAGTGAGAACCAAGTACATCTCCGATTTATATATGTTATTGCAGTTAGTCTTAATATACAATAAGCAGTATTATAAGGAAGCCTAGGTCTGAAGATCTTGTCTTCTCCTTGACCAGTCTGTCTTTAATACAAATGTTTGAATGTTTACATAAAAACCACATGGCAAAAGGGGTAAATTCAATGGCATTACCATCGCAGAATCCCCCACTGACAACACTTTAGACATATTGAGGGTCTTTCCCATCTTTTTACAATGTTAGGGCGGAGTGTCTATAATGGGGGTGATCCCTAGTGAACAGAGTTGATCTCATCATGTGTCGCATCTGCTAACTGAAGAATGTTTAAAACTATACAAAACAGCTCCATTTAGTAAAGAATTGGAATGATTAAGAATAATGCATAAGATCTCTGCAAAAGACAACTGTCTTCAGGCTTGGCTTCTTTATAACATTGTTTATCAAATATTAAAAGCAAATGCAATAATACAGAAATCAAAGCTATACTGGCTGTAATCTGACTGTCACGTTATTGAAAAAATATTTTACAAAATCCAGAGAGTCCTTCCTGGTTTTCAAAATATCTCTCAACATTCTTAAAAATTGAAGTAGAAAATTGCTAGAAAAAAGGTGCCAACAAAGGTATTAACTTGGTACCAACGGGTATTCCACACTTTGATTTGTTTTTTCAGCATATAGTCACAGAGAAGGAAACCATTAGTCAGACCATTTATTTGCTAGAATTTGAGACTTCGACTTTCTTGCATCTCTGAAATCAAACGGCACTGTGCTGTAAAATCTAATTTAGCTTTTGAAAATAATATGTCCTTTCTTGAAGAAAGCAAAGAGAAAGAAAAACCGTCCTCCTATTCCACAGAAAGCTAAGAAAATACAGGAACGTCCACAGCAGCCAATTAGATGACAAGGTTCATCCTGAGAAAGATAGATGGACCACTTTTGGAAAGGAAGTAGAAAACATTTGTACTAATCCAATCATTAATGAAAACAGGTGAAGCTTCAATGTGAGCATAAGAGTTAGTAAGTTTGCAGATGACACCAAAATTGGAGGTGTAATGGACAGAGAAGAAGGTTGCCTCAGATTACAATGGGCCAATTAATCAGACGGGCCAATGGGCTGAGAAGTGGCAGATGGAGTTTAATTTAGATAAATGTGAGGTGCTGCATTTTAGAAAAGCAAATCTTAGCAGGACTTATACACTTAATGGTAAGGTCCTGGGGAGTGTTGCTGAACAAAGAGACCTTGGAGTGCAGGTTCATAGCTCCTTGAAAGTGGAGTCGCAGGTGGATAGGATATTGAAGATAGGATAGGATTTGTTATGCTTTCCTTTATTGGTCAGAGTATTGAGTACAGGAGTTGGGAGGTAATGTTGCGGCTGTACAGGACATTGCTTAGGCCACTATTGGAATATTGTGTGCAATTCTGGTCTCCTTCCTACTGGAAAGATGTTGTGAAAGTTGAAAGGGTTCAGAAAAGATTTATAAGGATGTTGCCAGGGTTGGAGGATTTGAGCTATAGAGAGGGGGTGAAGAGGCTGGGGCTGTTTTCCCTGGAGCGTCAGAGGCTGAGGGGATCCCTTACAGAGGATTATAAAATCATGAGAGGCATGGATAGGGTAAGCAGGCAAAGTTTTTTTCCCTGGAGTGGGGGAGTCCAGAAATAGAGGGCATACCTTTAGGGTGGGAGGGGAAAGGTATAAAAGAGACCTAAGGGGCAACCTTTTCACGCAGAGGATGGTATGTATATGGAATGAGCTGCCAGAGGATGTGGTGGGGGCTTGCACAATAGCAACATTTCAAAGGCATCTAGATTGGTATATGAATAGGAAGGGTTTAGAGGGATATGGGCCGGGTGCAGGCAGGTGGGACTAGATTGGGTTCGGGTATCTGTTCGGCATGGATGAGTTGGACTGAAGGGTCTGTTTCCGTGCTGTACAACTCCATGACGCTATGACTCTATTTGTTAACTTGTAAAGTGACCACAGAATCTAACACATTTAGGATTAGACAGTTAAAGTGATCCAGGACTTTGGTCTCAGAGTTTAAAAACAAATGAATGACCATTGAAGCTTCAGGGAGCCTGGGTGATTCCCCATATGCAATCAATTGCATGTGTTTAGAAAACTTTGCTCTTTGCTGTTTCTGATAATACAAATGATCATACTTACAACAGTGAGAGAGAAACATCCCCAGTACAGAATGAAGATGTGAAGAGAGAGGTCTTATTCTCTATATTACTTGATAACATTTGAAGGGCCTTATATAAAAATAAGGAGCAAGCAACCTCAGGGACAAACAGCTATCACCCAGGGTGTTCCACACAGATAGCTCAATATGCAGATAACAGCACTGGCTTAAAGCACAAGTTAGAACATAGAAAAGTACAGCACAGAACAGGCCCTTCGACCAACAAAGTTGAAGCAGGAACAAAGAGATAAGTTGATTCTCCTCTACCCCAATACCTTGTCCTAACAGATGGAATAACCATAGTGAAAATGATCACCACTTGCATGATATTCATTGTGTTTTTGTAGGAAGTATTGGAGAATCCTCTCTCAGAACCTGATTGAAACCAGCAACTAAAAACTCCAACTTTGTCTATTGTATGGGCTACAGTCCTCCAAGCTAGATGTACATTGGAAAGACTTTCAGCACGTTATAAAATAAACATGAATGGAATGTATCTGACTCTTTTATAAGATTACATTGGGATTTACATATTAAAGAACAGAAACCAGCAAATCCATTCTAAAACATGAAAGACTTAACAATCTAGGATTGTTCAATGTATCATTGTATCACTGTAATCTTTTGCTATAGATTCTGTGTCTTATGGTCCTGTTTTACAACCACCTGATGAAGAAGCAGTGCTTCGAAAGCTAATGATTTCAAATAAACCTGTTGGACTATAACCTGGTGTTGTATGATTTTTAATTTTGTCCACCCCAGTCCAACACTGCCTCCTCCAAATCCTCTAGAGAGGCTACCCCTACTTAACTGTTGCAGGTTCATCATAACTTGTGCTGTCATTGGTCCAGTGGTGGCAGAAACAGAAGGCTATGAACAAATAACCTAGAGTTCTTCTTCAGTACAGTGCTGGTGGAGAGCTGAATTTTTCAAGATTTTGTCTTTTGGATAAGGCCTTCTCTGCTGTTTCAGGTGAAAACAAAAGATTCCATTGCACTAGTCAAAGTTTAGTCTTTACTTCTTTCTTCCTTCCTGGCTTTTTCTTTCCGTTTCTTTTCTTTCTTTCAGTACAGGTCATTCTGTAATAAATGCGACAGTTGTGTTCCTCTGCAACCTCATGCTATAGTAAATCACTCTATGGTAAACCACCATTAAAAAAAATCACACCGTAGAAGATCGCTAATAGAAAATTGTTGTACCTATTCAGTAAAAAAGTTTGCATTATCCAAGCAACGTCCACAATTCATCAATTATGTTATAGCCAATTCGCGCTGAATGACCTGTATGCCTTTGTCATGTTTCAAATATGAATTGGCCTGTTATCCATTTTTAGGTACAAAATGGTCAGTTTATTGTTTGACCCCAATTAAGGAGCCTTGCAGTATAGACACTGTGATGTCTCAATGACTATTTCGTTTGTAGATCATATATGAAAGGAATCATTGCAAAAAAATTTATTTAACACCAATCCAAGTTGACTGATATTGGTAAGTACTCACAAGAATTTGTAAATACAGCCCAACATCTTGTTGTAAGCTTTCAGGAAAGGAAATATAAATAGAACATATTCACTCATGAATACTTTATACATTTTTAATTCAGCACTAAAAGTATGTAGAGTATAAATGAAACTTATTATAGCCACGCCACTTGCAATTAAAATGCTACATTTCATCAAGTATTTATATTTAAAGTATAAAAACCGGTCAGAGGTTGTGAAGTATTGTTGAGGGTTTAGTGACTCAATTATACTAGCCAGAGATGGTAGAAATTGTTCATTTCCCACAGCAAGATAAGCTGTGCCTTTGATCATGCTTTGTATTGTGCTCAACTGTGGTCCAATCTATTTTAAAGGCTACGATATTAATATATGTGCAAAAGTGAGAGTTTGAAGGGCCTCATAGATATCACTGTAACCATGGTGATACCAGTTGAAAAAGATCTGCTACAAGTCAATTTGAAATAAGCAGATTTATACAGATAGGATTTTGATGGTTGTGAAGAATGGCAGGAGTTTTAATTCCTGTGGTATTTAATTTAAATTAGCTTTATTGTCACATGTCCCATGAATGAATTTAAGAAAAATACATGTATGAGGGCATCGCTGGCCAAGCCAGCATTTATTACCCATCCCTAATTACCCACAGGGCAGTTAAGAGTCAACCACATTGATATGGGTCTGGAGTTACATGTAGGTCAAACCAAGTAAGGATGGCAATTCCTTCCCTAAGGACATTAGTGAACCAGATGAGTTTTTTCAACAATCAACAATGGATTCATGGTCATCATTAGACTCTTAGTTCCAGTATTTTGCTGAGTCCAAATTATATGATCTGCTGTTGAGAGAGTCAAACTTGGGTTCCAGAACATTACCGGGGTCTCTGGAATAACAGTTTAGCGATAATACCATTCGGCCATTTCCTCCCCAAAGGTAATATGAGTACATTGAAAAGTTTATGAGTTGCTACCTATGGTGTCACCTAGGTACAGATTCATCAGTACAAATTCTTAGGAAAAAAAAATTTTAAAATAAAGAAATGGAAAGTCTAGCATTTCAGACTTTCAAAAGTACAAAATCATAAGAATAAGTTAGAGTAACAAAACAAAATTCAGAATAGCAATCCTTCCACGATAATATAATTTTTTAAAAGTTAAAAAAGAGAATTATTAGAATAATTATACTTCCAAAATAATTGAGTGGACAACTCAGTTCATTGAATCATCAGGGGACTATTTCTTCCTTTTCCTTCTTAAATATGTGAAATTGCATATATGATGAGGTTTCATTTAACTGTTAATCCGTGGTTTCTTCCCTCCAAGTGGAAGAGTATCTGATATACTCTGTGCCTTTATTGAATGCAGGATGGTTAAAAATGATAAATTGACATATGGGCAAATTGACATATGGGCAAATTGGGCTTGAAATATTTATGATCCCACTCAAAAGACCACAGGGATTCCAACTCACCAAACATGTAGTTTATTTGGCAGAATTCAATCATGAACTTGGATCATGAACAAAATAATATGACAGTTTTAATGTGAAAAATTATGTCTGTCCATTTAATTTCTGTTTTTGTCAAGTTTCCTTACCTTCAGCATGAATTCTTAAAGGGACAGAAGCTCTGACAGTCATCAGCCACCCTACAGTACCTCAGTCAAGTACTCATTCTGTATGTCTAAGCCTCCACATTGAGCAGAATTTAATAACCCTGCCCCCATGAGATGGGTTTGCAGATGGAAAGTGATGGGAGGAAGGTTGTGGAGGGAGCTGTGTTACATATTCAAAGTTCTATCTGAATAAAAATCCTATTTTATCTGGTACATACAAGATGGGTTGAATGACTCCCTTCTGTACTGTAAAATTCTATGATTCTTTAATTTTTTTAAGCTTTTAGTTGAAGATAAATCAGTGAAGTTCCCAAGCTCAACTTTAGAAAGATTGAGTTTGAAAATAAAATAGATTTGGAAATGACAAAATCAGAGTCTGATGGGATAGAGACAGAGAAGGTTATTCAAACTTTTCTCTCCACAATTGCTGAGTATTTGGTTTTATTTCAGGTTTCTAGTATCTATGGTATTTTGGTTTTGTTCTGGTTATTCATCCTTCCTTATCCCATAAATTAATTGCAATGTCACCACTGCCATTACTCCTGCTGAGATTAGCCAACTTTGCATACATAGTCATTCAATCACGGGCCTCCTTATTATGTCTGATAACTATCCTGTTTCTCAATCTAGCTCAGTAACAAAGAGAGGTAATAATACTGATTTTGTATGGCACCCATTACAGCATGGAGCTCTGGGATGTCAAGCAGTCATAAAATGCACCTACAGACATGTTCATATTGTTGTGATATCACGTTAAAAAGGAAACAAGCCAAAATAGCCAGATGTAGAATTTGTACCTCATAGCTATTGTCAGTCCATTATAAATCCTTAAGTCCATAAGAAATAGAAACAGGAGTAGGCTCCCCTCAGAGAAGTAGGCCTGCTCTGTCATTCAATATGACTATGGCTGATTCGACATTCCTCATGTCCACTTTCCTGTCTTTTCCCCGTTCCCCTACTGATTCCCCTACTGATCAAGAATCTATCTAATTCAGCCTTAAATATAGAAAAGGACCCTGTCCCCATGACTCTCTGTGGGAAGGAGTTCCAAAGACTCACAACTCTCTGAGAGAAGAAATTTCTCCTCATCTCAGTCTCAAACTGGTGCCTTTTTATTCTGGGACAGAATTTGCACTTGCAAGCATGCAGGTATAGCGCTGTGGATCATGCAACCCTCTTGGCCTATGGAGAGGCTTGTGGCATAATAGTGACCCAGAGAGACAGTAGGAGCCTGAGACTTGATGCCCAATGAATGAGCCATGAGCAGGAAAAGCAACTCTAATTCCCCCCTCCCAAGGGGGTGGGTTTGCAACTTCCCATGCGATCTGTGGGGCCATCTTTGGCCGTCCTGAATTTTAGTTTGCTCTTACCTCCATGAAGATGTCTCCATGTTATGATACCACCAGCTCAAGAAGTCCAAGGTGCCCAGCAGTACCCATCTTCTGTTGGGATTGCTGAAGCTTCAGAACTGCTGGTCCTGTGATTGGACCAACAACATCAGGGGTCCACTCAGTGTCTTTAATTGGATGGCGGACCTTCAGGAGGCCACCTGGGCTTACATCACTTTATTGGTCCTGCTACAAGTAAATGTAGGTTCCAAAGCCACTTTCCAGTCTGGGGCCAATGTACGAAAGCATTCACTAAAATGCAGCTTCAAATGTGTCACACTGGCAAAGACTGAAATGGAGTTGGCCAGTCCTGAAATTTGAAGAAACCACCTGTGTACAATACGTGACAATGCTTCATGCAAACTTTCTCACTTCATTCCAATTTAGAGGTCCTTTATGAGCTGCAGAGTGCTTTGAGACAGCCTGAAGTCATGAAAGGTACTATACAAATTCAAATATTTCTTTTTCTCTTTAGATTGTGCAACAATGATTTGAATGATGATGCCTTTGGTATATTTTGAGTGGGGCAAAAGACTTTCAATTGTAAAGTGCATCTTGTACTTGAGCACTTCTGTGAAATAGATATGTATGTGATGTGAGAACTGTCACAGGTGGGCAGTAGATATGAAACAAATTGGCAAATAACATGTGGTAGCATGCAGTCGTGGGTCAATTAGGGTCTACCAGTGGATAATTGCCTTTCCAGATCTGCTTCTTTAGAGACTACTAGCTGCTAACACATTTGTTTTTAAGTCCTGCGGATAGCGAACACGACATTTTGCATGATCATTAGAGTAATTGCATCACAGCATTAGATTTATGAATCACTAATCAAATATCTTCTATATTACCTCTCGTAAATGAGATCCATTATCACATTGTAATACGAATGGTATAAATTAACATATATTGTGGTAATTAGTTCAACATGTCTTTTTCAAAATGCTCCACATAACGTAAGCCTTTCATCATCAGATTGGTTTCACAGATGCATTTCATCTGTTTTCCATAAAGAATTACAGATTTTATTGCGATGTTATTACACCAAATGAATTGCGAACACATAAACTTAATTTTAAACCCATAAATTTAATTTTAAAAGCTACATAAGCAGTCAGCAATTTTAATAGATGAGCACAATGCACAACAGAGGAGCAAATGAGGGATGGAGGGTGTCCATTTCATGACCATATGACTGCCTTAGGAATAATTAATTAGCGCAGTAAAATTTATTTCATTAAATCCAGACAAAAGTTTTAATTTAACATCAATTCTGTTATAGTCTATCATTTTTGGCTATTACTCATAAACATTAATCTTTTTAACGGGTTCAAGTAGTCATGGTGCCAAAGAATATTTCAAACTGTGTAGACGGGCACCACCAACATTGTTCCTGTAAAAATGTTTCATCCACTTCGAAGATTTTCCATGTACTCCCTTACACCAGTTGTTAGTGCATTCAAGTTAACTGGGTTAATTCTTGTAGCAAAAAAATGCATGGTTGTGTATGTTCAACAAAGCCTTTCAACATGAACAGTATACTCTTTGGAATGAACAAAGCATCTTGAATAGCCACACAACAAAATAATAAATTGTATTTATTAAGCATCTTTGACGTAGCAAAACGTGTAAGTAGTTGCATAGAAACATCAGCAAATAGAACCGACCTGGACGTTCTTTCATTTTTTTTTGGTTCTGTTTCTTTTACGTTTTCTCTTATTCTGTTTTTTTTTAATGTCTTCTCTTGTTTTGTTTGAAATTCTTGTTTTGTACTTTTTTAATTTAAGACGATGCAAGAGAATGGTGACGTTATACACTTTTCACGTGACTTGCATATTGCCATACTTGAGAACTCATGACAATAAAATCTAATTCTAAAATTTTATTAGTAAAGGAGATTAAAAGCCTTCTAAAAGAAGAAACTGTTAAGGAGGATCTTAAAGGAGGGGAGGTGAGAGTTAAGGGTGGGCATTGCAAGCCTTAAGGACTTAACAGCTGTCATCAGCGGAAGTGATATTAACATTGTGGGTGCACAAAATGCCAAAAGTGGAGGAGCACAGGGTCCTTTTGAGTTGTTGGGTTTGATAAGGTGAAAGATGTTGAGAGGAATGAGGTTACGATAAGATTCAAAAAGAATAATGAGAATTTTAAAATTGCATTGTGGCTGGAATGAGAGGTCCATGAGTGCAGAGATGATGGCGAATGGGACCATAAAAAGATTCTCATTGGATCTTCAGTTTGTACTAATCAGTACCCCTGGAAATTGTCCAGTGTTCCTTTTCTGGATGGAGACTCAGTAACCTTGTTGGAAGTGCTTTGGCTGATCAGAGGGGGACCAGATTAAACTTTTTTGAGTTCCTCCAATGACAGATAATCTGTTGGAAATGAAAAATCAGTAACAGTTTGTATTTATATAGTGCCTTTATTGTAGAAAATGCCCCCAAACTATTGACAAACAAAAGCTGTCACTACATCATATGTGGTGGAATGAGCACAAAGAATGATGGAGAAACTCAGCAGATCTGACACCAACTATGGAGCGAGAAACTTAGTTCAGGAAAAGAGTCATACCAGACTAGAATTGTTAACTTTGTTTCTCTTTTCACAAAAGAGAAAAGATGCTGTTGAGTTTCGCAGGACTTTTTGCTTTTGTTTCAGATTTCCAGCATCCACAGTATTTTCCCTTTATTTCATCACATAAAGTGGTATTAGGACAGATGACCAAAAGATTGGCCAATGAGGTATATTTTAAGGAGTATCTTGAAGGAGGATAGAAGGTAAAGCGTTTGAAATGTTTGGGGACTGAATGAAACTGATAAACTGCCCCTTCGATGCCTTGTTTCACTGCAAGAATGATTTCCTGGGTACAGGATAGCATATGTCAAGCGTTTCTCTAGAAAGAAAGCATTAAATTTGGAGGACGAATATAGCATTACTGAAAAGGAATGAAAATAAGGAGAGGGCTATGTTCTTTTGTCTTTGGTGGTGTGAAAGATAAAACTCACCAACTTTACTGTATTTATGATAACACAGATCCAGCTGACAGCTGCCAAAAACCAATGTTGTGAGCAACCGTCTCAAGTGTTCTATTACTAAGCACCCTTTTAGTAAAAATAAGCTCATTAAGTCCCAGAGAACACACAGCAATGCCGAGTCAAATAGTCAAAACACAGAACTGCTTCTTTGATAACCAATATTTTAGGAACTATGTATTCAAGAGTTTAATTATAAAATAATCCTGCTCTTACATCTCCTCTTAGAAAGTATTTGAAACCAAACATTTAATTTATGGTATCCTTGGGGGTTTGCTTCATTGGCTCCATATATATATCAAGAAACATGTGTAACATTATGTTGTCAATTTAGCAATTCTCCCCATATCATGCATACCAACTAGTAGGACATGATATAAAAGCAAAATATTTCAGGTGTTGGAGTATTGAAACAAACATAGAGAATGTTGGAGAAACTCAGGTCTGGCATTGTCTGTGGAGAAGTTCAGATTGGCCCTAGCCACTAACAAAATGTGTTCCATGTATGTCATTAAGTCTTTCATCGTTAACATTTTTAAGTGCACTGCTTCCAAGACTTTGTGCCTGATTCACTACAACAAGCACAAGATCACCTTGGCGAGGGAGATCCAGAGCACCTTCTGCTCAGTGTAGCCAGGAAATTGGCCAAAGGCACCATCTCCGAAGAAAAGAAAGTGATTACCAAATATCTCAGCTCCGTTTAGATTCAACCATGTTAAAGAATGAAAAGAAAAAGTACCTTTGGAATGGATGTAACTTGGCCAGTGCTTAATTAATTAACCCATTGTCCTTTACCTCTGTATCTTAGCAATATAATTAGGATATCATTAATGCTAACTAGACAATGCTTATATAACAATGATATCATGGAAATTGAGTGTGTTACACAATTTTAAACTGTTATTGTAGCATAGTTTGCAAGCTGTAATAAAAGAGATGGTAAAATGGCTGCTGAAGGGATAAAGTTATGCAGATTAGACCCCTTAGTATGTTAGTTATTTTGGAAATAATGAAAGCTTTTGAAAGCATTGTGAGCCATGTATGTTTGCTCATCTAAAAGATTTGCAGGCAATCACTGAGGAAAATCAATACAGGTATTAATATTACTGATTTAACAGAAGATGCGTCTGTACTGACTACAAGGCATCCTTGACACTTAACAAGGTCATGTGGGGTAGTGTGCCATGTGAACTTTGCATCAATCCATTAAACCCTTACCTACTACTATACTTCTTCATAATTATAGGGCAAATGATTTAGACATATGCATAATATTACCACATACACTAATTCCCAGACGAGCAAAAACTGGCTAACAGCTAAATTAACAGACTAGCTGCCAATTTTCTGAATTGTAAAGTAACTGCTGTATTTTAAAAATTGACTTGTGGAAAGTTGGTGTCACTGTCTAAGGCAATGTTCACCCTTGGATGTCTTCAACAAGGTTCTACATGGTAGACTAATTAATAAAGTTAGGTCACATGGGATTCAGGATGAGCTTGCCAATTTGATGCATAATTGGCTTAATGGCAGGAGACAGAGAATTGTGGTGGAGGGCTGTTTTTTCAGACCTGAAGCTTGTAACCAGGAGTATTCAACCGGGATGAGTTTTGGGTTCTCTTTTGTTTGTCATTTAAGTAAGTGATTTGGATGAGAATATAGAAGGCTTGGTTAATAAGTTTGCAGATTACACCCAAATTGGTGGCATAGTAGACAGTGAAGAAGATTACTAAGATTACAAAGGGGCTTTGATCAAATGGGTCAATCGGCTAAAAAAATGGCAGATGGAGTTCAATCTGGATAAATGCAAAGTATTACATTTTGTTACAACAGACAGGGGTAGGACTTATATAATTTATGGTAGGACCTTAGGTAGTGTTGTAGAACAGAGGGATCCAGGGGGTCAGGTACATAATTCTTTGAAGTTTGCAACTTGTAGACAGAATGGTTAAAAAGGCAGTTATCACGCTGCCTTCATTGTTCAGTCCTTTGAGTATAGGAGTTGAGAAGTTATGTTGAGGTTGTACAGTATATTGGTGAGACCTCTTCTGGATTACTGTGTGCAGTTCTGGTTGTCCAGTTATGGGAAGGATATTATTAAGCTGGAGCCAGTTCAAAGGAGATTTACCAGCATGTTGCCGAGTTTGAAAGGTTTAAATTATAAAAAAAGATTGAACAGGCTGGGAATTCTTTTGATTGGAGCGTAGGAGGTTGAGAAACGACCTTATAGATCTGTTCGCCAAGCTGGGAATTTGTGTTGCAGACGTTTCGTCCCCTGTCTAGGTGACATCCTCAGTGCTTGGGAGCCTACTGTGAAGCGCTTCTGTGATCTTTCCTCCGGCATTTATAGTGGTTTGAATCTGCCGCTTCCGGTTGTCAGTTCCAGCTGTCCGCTGCAGTGGTCGGTATATTGGGTCCAGGTCAATGTGCTTATTGATTGAATCTGTGGATGAGTGCCATGCCTCTAGGAATTCCCTGGCTGTTCTCTGTTTGGCTTGTCGTATAATAGTAGTGTTGTCCCAGTCGAATTCATGATTTTAAAAAGACATGAGGGGTAATTTTTTTTCACAGAGGGTTGTTCAAGTGTAGGATGAACTTCCTGAGGAAGTGGTGGATGTGGACACAATTAAAGTGTTTAAAGGATATTTAGATAATTACATGAATAGGAAAGGTTTGGAGAGATATGGGCCAGGAGCAGGCAAGTGGGATTAGTTTAGTTTGGAATTATGTTTGGTATGGACTGGTTAGACTGAAGGTCTGCTTCCATGTTGGATGACTCTATGACTCTATGCTCTTGAGAAGGTGACGCTGAAAGTTGCCATCCTGAATTGCTGTATATTTGGGGAAGGGATTGTCAGGTGCACCACAGTGCTGTTTAGAAGATGTAGACGCACTGAAGAAATAGCCGATATTTTACAAGTCAGGATGACGTGTGGCTTGGAGGAGAACTTTCAGGTGGTGGTCTCCTTATGTATCTGTTGCCCTTGTCATAGAGTCATAAAGTTAAACAGCACAGAAACAGATCCTTCGGTCCAACCTATCCATGCGGATCAGGTATCCCAAACTAAATTAGTGCCATTTGGCTGAACTTGGCCCATATCTTTCATATTCTTGTACCTGTCCAAATATGTTTTAAATAGTGCCACTGTACTTGCATCTACCACTCCTTTGGACAGTTCATTCCATTTACAAACCAACTTTTGTATGAAAACATTGCTCCTCAGGTTCCTTTTAAAAGGTTCCCCTCTCACCTTAAAAGTATGCCCTCTAGTTTTGGACTCTCATGCTCTAGGGAAAAGACCTTTGTTATTCACCTTGTCTATCATGATTTTATAAACCTTTAAAAGGTCACCCCTCAACCTGTTACTCTCCAGGGAAAAAAAGTTCCAGCCTATCCATTGTCTCCTTATAACTAACTCTCTAGTCCCCATACCATCCTTGTAAATCTTTTCTGCACTCTTTCCAATTTAATAATTTCCTTCTTCTCGCAGGGTGAACAGAATTGTAGAGATCTTAGGTTTGGAAGGTGCTGTCATAGGAGTCTTGGTGAGTTGCTGCACTGCAACTTCTAGATCATACATACTTCTAATGTGTTTCACTGGTCCAGTGGTGACAAAACCTATATACAAAGCCAAGTCTTCCTTTTTATATAATCAGGAGAAGAATTATAAGAAGCTTTTGTAGTACAATGAATGAGTGGCTGTAAATTAAGGTGTTTGTCTACCACGTTTTATCTTA
This sequence comes from Chiloscyllium plagiosum, assembly GCF_004010195.1. NCBI lineage: Eukaryota > Metazoa > Chordata > Chondrichthyes > Orectolobiformes > Hemiscylliidae > Chiloscyllium > Chiloscyllium plagiosum. The sequence goes on from NC_057740.1 coordinate 30,494,154, forward strand.
TTAGAAATTTGTGGTAAGTGAAGATATCAGTTAATTGAATTTATATATGCAAATGTTAAATGTAAGACAGCTAAATGAAATATTCAGAATCAAAATCAGTTCTGCTGAAGGGTTACGGGACCCAAAATATTAACTCTGCTTTCTCTCCACAGATGCTGCCAGACCTGTTAAGTTTTTTGAGAATTTCTGAATTTGCTTCTGATTTCCAGCATCTGCAGTTCTTTGTTATTTTTAAAGTGAGACTTTCAATTATCCTGCCTTAACTGAGCTGGTTCACAGTTTGGACCCAATGTAGTCTGAGACCTATTTGATACCTTGTGGTATAAACCCAATCTCGGTAATACCTGCAGCTCTCTGAGAAGAAGAGTTTCTCTTTAGAATGGCAATGTTATCATAATGTTTACAAAAGCCTAGTAACAGGAACCACACACAAGTAAATAATTATGACATAATGATTTTTATAATCATAGTTGAGCGCTTTCCTCAGGGAGCCATTCCGTGAAGTGACATCTGTTTTATTATCATCGATGCTTGGTACTATGAACACATTCTTGGATTTCATGCAAATTATGGTGGGAGTGACACTTCACTATACTACCAAAAATAATGACAATAGAAATATGTACTTCAAGAGAATAACTTAAAATACCAAATAAAACTCTTAACCTAAATTTACTTGTCACATTTGCCATCAGTTTTATTGTATCTAAGTTAGTTATTTCTATTTAACTTAATTATTATTTTTTTTACACAACTTAATTATTATTATATGCTGTCTGCTTCACTATATTTCACAATTGTAATTTACAAATACCATTTAAAAGGAAAGAAAATTCTGGGAATTGAAAAGCAAAGCTCCATAGGTTTGCTGCTAATGACTACAAACTATTCCTAAAGGGGGCAGCATAATGGCTCAGTGGCTAGCACTGCTGACTCAGAGCACCAGGGACCTGGGTTCAATTCTAGCCTTGGGTGATTGCCTGTGTGG
>NC_057740.1:30495641-30510641 GCF_004010195.1 Chiloscyllium plagiosum
GGGCTATACAACCTAACCAAGAGATAGGAAGTACCTCCCATCTACGAAGGTCCTGCTTGATTCTGTTGAATAAATGGGCAAAATTGGCTTTAAATAGCCAATCAAAAATGCGAGTAATAAATATACCTAAGTAGAGAAAGCCCTCCTGCAACCATCTAAAGAGGAACCGAGATCCGCCCTCAGGGTCAGGCACTCTCAGGAGACCACCCATGGGTATGGCCTCTGACTTCGCAAAACTGATCTTATAACCTGAGAAGCCACCAAATAAATTGATGCATTGTATCAGATGTGGCACTGAGACTGCTGAGACTGCTGAGAAGACAAGAACATCATCCCGATACAGCACGATCTTATGTGACTTTGTCCCCACTTCTGGAGTGGTATATTGGGATCCCTGCGTATTGCCTCTGCCTGCAGTTCGATCACCAATGTGAAAAGCATTGTTGACTGTCCCTAGAAACATTAAAAATACTTGACTGTACACCATTGGTGAGGACCACAGCAAGAGGATCACTATCCAAAACCTCCACCTACCTGATGAAGCCAAAGGTTCAAAGTATGAAAAAGATATGGCCAATTGACCCTGTCAAATTCATTTTCCGCATCTAAGGAGATCACCAACCCCTGTAGCAATCACTGTTGACATACTTGGATCATGATAAGTAATCTCCTGACATTATCTGTCGATCTGCGACCTTTTATGAACACCTTCTAGTCCTCCTTAATGATGGAGGGCAGTACAGTTTCTCGCCTTAATGCCAGAATCTTAGATAAGATTTTGAAGTCAACATTCAGGAGTGAAATGGGCCTATAGGAAGCACAGACCTCTGCCTACCCTTTTCTAAGAATGAGAAAGAAGTTTGCCTGTCTTATAGATGGTGGGAGGAGACCACAACAATGTGAGTTGTTAAACATACTAAGCAGCAGATCTGACAAAATACTTATAAATTCCTTATAGAGCTCACTGGGGAGCCCATCAGGACCTGGTGCCTTTCCATTCTGGAGCTGCCTCATGCATCTCTTGCTCTGTCAATATTGCATTGAGGAGAGAATCTTGTTCAGGGGTCACTCCCAGAAGGTCCAAATTCTTTAAAAAAGACTCCATCCTAACCTGCCCACTCTCACAGCTTTCAGATTGGTATAATTCAGAGTAAAATTTCCGGAATGCTGCATTAATCCTTTTAGAATCGTAGGTTAAATTTCCAGTGTCCTCTCTGATTGAGGTAATGGCTTGGGGGTTGTGCTGGGCCACTCCTTTTCCTACCAAGGTACGCTAGGTACTTGCCTGGCTTACCCCCATGCTTAAACAGCCTTTGATTTGCAAATGTTAGCTCCCTCTTGGCAATCCATGTGAGGATGGAGTTCAGCGTAGACTGAAGTGCCGTGATCCTCTGCAGTTTAAGCAGCGAGGGCCTGTCAAAGTTAGTCTTTTCAGCTACTTTCAGATTCATCCCGAGTAAGTGTTGCTGCTCACCCATCTGCTGCTTCTTACTGGCTGAATAGGAAATAACCAAACCCCTTGCTTAGGCTTTAGCTGTTTCCCAAAGAATGGATGTGCTAGTGGCTGAGCCTGAATTAATATCTGAGAAAGCCCTGAACTCAGTAGAAAAGAATTCAATAAACTTGCTATCCTTGAGGATGAAGGGGTCCAGTCTCCAGTGCTTTGAGCCTACCACAGTACCCTTACTCTTAACCATTAAATACACGGGACCGTGATCGGAAATAGTGGTATTGCCAATTGTACATGATGCCACCGAGCCCAGATGTGTTGTGGGGTCAGAAAAAGATCAATCCTGGTCACACTGTACTTTTAAGGCACATCTACTACGATATTTGCCTTGAGTTGAATTTCAATGCAACTCAGCACTTTGACTAACACGTTTCTGTCCTTTCAATTCTAGTTACTCCAAGATTAAGACTTAACAAAGATAAGGTTGCTTAATGTAAATATAACCCCGTTATTTTTGAAGAGAGAGAGAGTGAGAATAGAGAATCACAGTTCTCAGTTTGATGTGGACGTGCCGGTGTTGGACTGGGGTGGACAAAGTTAAAAATCACATACCATCAGGTTATAGTCCAACAGATTTATTTGGAAGTACAAGCTTTCAGAGCACTGCTCCTTTGTTAGGTAACTAGTAGGGCAGAATCATAGGACACAAAATGTTTGGTGAAAGACTAAAGTGTCATAGAACTGATGTGGTGTATTGAACAAAGCTAGGTTGCTGTTAAGTCTTTAATCACTTGGAATAGGTGACATCAGTAATATGGAAAATATTAGAATTTACTTTAAAAGATGTAATGACTGAGAAGAGAATGGTAAAATTGGGCAGAGTGACTATGGATTCATAAAAGGGAAAGCATATTTGATGAACTTGGAGTTTTTTTGACTATGTTACTTGTCGCAAGAATAAAGGAGAACCAGTGGATATGATGTAATTGGATTTTCAGAAGGCTTTTGATGAGGAGAATAACACACTAGTATGGATTGAGAACTGATTAACAGACAGAAACTAGCAAATAGGAATAAATATATCATTCTCAGAATGGCATACTGTTACAAGTGGGGTATAGCAAGGATATGTACTGGATTCACACTGTTCACAATCTTTATAAATACTTGTTATGTGGAGACAAATTGTAATAATTCCACAATTGCTGATGCCACAAACCTGGGTGAGAATACAATTTGTGAAGAGGATATAAAAAAGCTTTAAGGGGACTTGGACAGGATAAGTAAATGGGCATAAACGTGGTAGATGGAATATAGTGTGAAGAAGTATAATGTTATCCACTTTGGGGGGAAAAAAACAAAAGCAAGACAACATCTTTAATTGTGAGAGGTCAAGAAATGCTGGTGTCCAAAGGGATCTTGGCCTTCTTGTTCTAACCTGCAATCTTCTTCCTGACCTCTCCGCCCCACTCCACTCCGGCCTATCACCCTCACCTTGACCTCCTTCCACCTATCGCATTTCCAACGCCCCTCCCCCAAGTCCCTCCTCCCTACCTTTTATCTTAGCCTGATGGACACACTTTCCTCATTCCTGAAGAAGGGCTTATGCCCGAAATGTCGATTCTCCTGCTCGTTGGATGCTGCCTGACCTGCTGCGCTTTTCCAGCAACACATTTTCTGCTCTGATCTCCAGCATCTGCAGTCCTCACTTTCTCCTCCTTCTTGTTCATGAGTCATTAAAAGCCAGTTGTTAAGTATAGTTAGCTATTAGGAAGGCAAATAGTATGTTTGCCTATGTCACAAGGGGATTTGAGTACAGAATTAAAGATGTCTGCTGCAATTGTATACAGCCTTGGTAAGACCACACCTGAAGTGTTGAGCAAAAAAAACAAAGAACTGCTGGAAATCAGAAACAAAAGCAGAAATTGCTGGAAAGAACTCAGCAGGCCTGGCAGCATCTGTGGAGAGAAAACAGAGTGACTGAAGAAGGGTCACTTGACTCATAAAGTTAACTCTGATTTCTCTCCACAGATGATGCTATAACTGCTGAGTTTTTTTTAGCAATTTCTGGTTTTGTTTCTGCAGTATTGTGAATTGTTTTAGTCTCTACATCTAAGGAAGGAAATGCTTGCTAAAGAGGGACTGCAATTGAGGTTTATCAGACTAAACTCTGAGATGGCACAATTGCCGGATGACGAGAAATTGAGGAGACTCAGGCTATATTTTCTGGAGATTTAAAGAAAGAGAGGTGGTCTCATTGAAACTTGCACAATTCTTACAAGGTAGAACAGGGTGAATGGTGAAGCTGGAACCAAAGACATAGGTAAGTAGATTTTCTGACTGGCAAGCAAAAAGTTTGAAACGGGGCTCAGAGCTATATTAATGACTCTCTTCTCACATCATCCAGCACTTAATCCCTTCAATCCTCCTTGAACTCTTGTTGAAAGGTGTAGTGCTTTGGTGTATTAGTCACAAGAAGCATCATTTACATAATGGAACAGTCTCCATTTGCCTGGATAAGCACCTCTCCAACAACACTCAAGTAGCTTGACACCATCCAAGACAATGCATTTATTTGATTGGCATCACATCCACCACCATCAACATTCACTTCTTTCACCACCGATGCACAAAGCAGCAGTATGTACCATCCACAAGGTGCACTGCAACAGCTCACATTGGATCTTCCAACAGTACCTTTCTAACCTGTGACTTTTACTAGCCAGAAGGGCAGTAAATACAGAGAAACACCATCAGCTGCAAGTTCCCCTGCAAGCCAGACAACATTCTGACTTGGAAATATAATTCCCTCATTGACACTGGGTCAAAATTCTGCAACTTCCTTCCCAATAACATTGTAGGTGTTCCAATGCTCCGAGGACTGCAGCAGTTCAATTAGGCAGTTCACCACCACCGTCTCCAGTGCAATTAGGGATGGACAATGTGTGCTAGCCCAGCCGGCAACACATACATTCCCTTAAACATTTTTTTTTTAAATTAAGCACAATTTCCTTCCATGACAACATTAATAAACTGGATGGAATTTTACAACAATCATTTCATAGTCACCATTACTGAGACTAGTTTTTAATTCCAAATTTGATTGAGATTCCACCAGCTGCCATAATAAGATTTGAACCCATGTCCCCAGAGCATTAGCTTACAGCCGAAGGGATATTCATTCAGTGATTTTACCACTGCAACATCATATCCCACAGTTGATGGAAGATAAAAGTCGGGTATATTTTATCAATGTTTGCTGTTAGCAAGTGACACTTTATTTAACAGGGCATATCAGCAAATCAAGTAAAGAGCAGGGGGGTTTCAAATTCAGGCAATTTATCCAGATTTGCAACTTAACTTGCACTAGAGAGTATATTACACACATAGGCTAACAGTCCTGGGGGTAGTTCTTGATTTTATACATAATTTAAGAATGATGATTTTGAATCTGTATTTTACAGCCCTCTTGATTTTTACTGGAAATCTCATGTTTTGCACTATGGTACAAACGTAAGATTATTCAACTCTCCCCTCCCAAGAACTGCCATTGCAAGTCTTCTCCCTCCAAGTGTCAGAGCTACACAAGAGCTACATTTAGTATTGTTCATGCATCCTCTGAGTGATTTGTTTCATTGTCTTTCTGCCATTAATTTTCCCTTTGTTTGTTAAACCATGAAAGCTCACAATCCTATGGGAACCAGGTACCTTCTGACATCTCACTCAAACATGTATGAATCTAAGGTGTAAATCACAGCAGATAATTCAGCTCTCTGATCAACACTTGCCTGGCATTCACACCTTCCCAGAATAAATCACTGAGCAGCAAACTTTGAAAGCATGTTTCTCAAACTAGTTCATCTACTGAGGTGGTCAACTGAGATCAACTATCTCAAACCAGAGGGGAATTAAATCTTGACTTCTCTAGACTCCAGGTTGCAACTTCTTTATTAAAAGTAATCTTATCTGTGGAACTTTTCACATTTCAATGACTGGCATATATTACTGCACATAAGGATAGAACGCCAATCTGGAATGCTCATGTAGAAAAGCTAATGCATTGGTGCTTAGCAATTGAGCACTGTATTTTTAGGTATCATCAATTAATTTAATTCAAATTGGTTGACATTTATCTAAAAGTAGCAGAATGAGGAATTAAGTAGAAACTCATTACACTATCGTAAACAAATTGTGGAAATTCACTAATTCTGGAAAGAGTTCGCACTAATTTGTTTTGAAACATTGAAAACACCAATGATAATAAATCCAAAGTTGGATTTTAGCAGACTTAGACAAACTCTCCAACACTCTGTGGCCATAATCCAAGCTTTCAGGTAATGGTGGAAGGCAGTGCAGTTCATGTAATAATGTTTAAATGCACGTAAACAAGACTTTTATTAGAAGCAGGAGTTATGGACAATGCCAGACCACACAAAACATTCTTAAGCAGACAGCCCCAAACCATAACTTTGGAATTTTTGTTTCGGTAAGTGTGCGGTGAAAGGTACCCGGAGTAAGATAGCTAGGTTGACTACCAGGGTTTAAAACAGACAAAAATTTATTCACAAAATTGCATAATGAAACACAAAGAACAGAATAAAGAATCCCTACAGAACTCAGCCTATCCAACTAGATTTAATTAAGCTGTTCTGAATATAAACAACAGTTCCAATAAGCAAAATCTGTTTAAAAATCCAGTATAAATTGAACACATGCTTACAGGTTGAAGTTGAAGGGCATAAAATAGAAAGAGAGTTCCCAAACAGTTCTCTGTTGAATCCCTCACCAGATTGGACTGAACTAAACTGCTCTACTCAGCTCAGCTAGAGAGCTGCCCACTCCCCTTTCATTATACAGGTCACTTCTAAAACATGACCACTTTGGCCTGAAGTCTCATCTGTTTACATATAAACAAAATCCTTTTCATCTCTGTACTAAACCAGACTGATTGGAGCCTGGCCCAGTTTATTGCCCCTCTGAAAAAAATCAAGTACAGAGTGTCCTTGAGCCAAGGAACAGCTTTAAAAAAAAGGGACTAGCTTTGTGACACCTCCCTCCTTTAAAAATATTAACCATCAATACTAAAAGATGGCTTCATTTTTAATCCTTCAAAATCTGGTTAGTAGTCTCAACACACATATCCACTGTACTAACTATAAACATGCAAATATGCACAACCACATGTGAATTCAGGCCATGGTACACCCACCAGCAAACGCTTCCGTATCTCATTCAAGTCTAGATAACACATCGGCAATCATGCTTTTACGACCTGCCACATGTACAATTGTCAAATTGAATGGCTGAAACAGCAAGCTCCATCTAAACAGTCTGGCATTTTTGTCCTTACATTTTTCCACAAATGTCAATGGGTTATGATCAGTGTATGTACAATTGTCTCAGATGCACTGCTAGCAATATAAACACTGAAATATTGTAATGCCGACACCAGGCTTAAAGTCTCTTTCTCCACCGTTGAATATTTCTTTTGATAAGCGTTCAACTTCCTGCAAAAATACTCAATGGATCTTTCTATTCCCTCATCATCCTTCTGCAGGAGAACCACGCCACATCATTGGCATCGATAGCCATCTTGAAAGGCTTCATGTAATCCAGTGTGGTTAATACTGGGGCAGTGGGAGTGGTTAACACAGTTTTAAGACTGTCAAATGCCTTTTGACAGTCCGCTGTCCACTGGAACTTCTTGCCCTTTTTTAACAAATTAGTGAGCGGAGCAGCCAAACTGCTAAAGTTTGGCATAAACTTTCAGTAAATCACTCAATCCCAGAAACCGTAGTACTGCTTTTTCCATCGATGGTGTGAGAAATTCCCCAATTACTTTGATTTTTGCACCTTGTACAGCATTTGTCCATGTTCGATAACATGGCCCAGCAAGGTAACTTGGGTTTTGACAAATTCACTTTTAGCTAGGTTTGCCACCAAGCCTGCCTTCCTAAGTTGATTAATGCTGTAAATGTTCCTTCCATGAGTGACTAAAAATATACACTACACAGTTGGGTAATCCAGCAATGATCTTATTGGTCAGTCTCTGAAATGCAGCTGGAGCATTTTTCATACCGAATGGCATGACTTTGAACTGATATAGTCCATTTGGCATTACGAAAGCTGAAATTGTCTTTGCTCTCTCTGACAGAGGTAGTTGCCAGTAGCCTCTGAGCAAATCCAACTTAGAAATGTAAGTTGCTTGTATCACATTTTTGACACAGGCCTCCAACCATGGAATTGGGTATGCATCAGTCTTTGTAATGGTGTTGACTTTGCGATAGTCCATACATAACCGTTGGGTACCATCTGACTTTGGCACCATGATTATGGGTGAGCTCCGGTCACTGTAACTCACTTCAATTATGCCATCTTGGAGCATGCACTCTATCTCCTTCTGAACCTGTGCCAACTTTAGAGGGTTATGCCTATAAGGATGTTGCTTAATTAGAACAGCATCTCCTATTTCTACATCATGCACAATTAGGCTAGTACATCCAAGTTTATTTCCGCATATCTCCCCATGTGATAGTAATAACTCTTTCAGGTCATTTCAATTTTTTTGTGGAAGGTAACTCAATGAGTTATCCCAATTTTTGACAACTCCCTCATTGTCCAGTTTGATTTGAGGAATGTCCGATTCAGAATCCTCTGAACTTGGTTCTTCCTTCTGTGCTGTAATCATTAACACCTTCTCCTCTTGCTTTCCTTCCCTAACAAAATACCTTTTGAGCATATTCACATGACACACTCTGTGAGATCTGTTCCTGTCTGGAGTCCTTATCAAGTAGTTCACCTCACACAATTTCTTCTCAATTTGATAAGGTCCACTAAACCTTGCTTTTAAAGGCGCACTTGTCACTGGAAGCAACACTAGTACCTTATCCTTAATTGCAAAATTGTGAATTTGTAATTTCTTATTCGTTTCCTGTTTCATTGTATGCTGTTATACTTTTAAATGCTGTCTAGCCAACTCTCCAGCTCTATTTAAATTGTTCTGTAAAATTTGACACATCTTCCAAATGGGTGGCCTCTGAATTCTGACTTGTTAATTTCTCTTAATCAATTTTAACAGTCCTCTTACTTCATGCCCAAAAATTAATTCAAATTGATTGAATTTGATTCATTCAGTACATATCTGATCGCAAAAAGTACAAACGGAGCTCCCTTATCCCAATCACCTGGATAATACTGACCATGAGCCCTCAACATGGTCTTTAATATTTGATGCCATCTCTCTAGCACTCTTGCGATTCTGGATGGTACGCTATAGATTTCAATTGCTTCATTCCCAAGTTATCAATAACCTCCTTGAATAGTTTGGATGTGAAATTTGATCCTTGATCTGACTGGATCTCTGTTGGTAGTCCGTATCTAGTAAAACTTTTAAGTAATTCTTCTACAACCCTTTTAGCTATGATGTTACGTAATGGGATTGCCTCTGGAAATCTAGTCGACACATCTATTATTGTTAATAAATACTTATTTCCACTTTTTGTTTGAGGTAGGGAACCTACGTAATCAATCAAGACTCTTGTGAAAGGTTTTTCAAATGCTGGAATAGGTATTAAAGGTACAAGTTTTATTATTGCCTATGGTTTTCTGATTAGCTGATATGTATGACACGTCTGGCAAAATTCAATTACATCTTTGTGTAGTCCAGGCCAGTAAAACCGTCTTTGTATTTTAGCCTGTATTTTCCTCACCCCTAAATGACCTCTAAGTGGTCACTCATGCGCCACTCGCACCACCTCCTTTCTATACCCTACTGGCAAAACAATTTGATGAATCTCTGCCCATTTCTCATCTGCTTGAATGTTTAATGGTTTCCATTTCCTCATTAACACATCATAAGCAATAACACTGGAATGCATTCACTTAATTTCTCAGTAATTGCCTTTCGATATAATTGTTTTAACTCCTCATCTTTCTGTTGTAATTCAATCAGCTTAGCAGAGCTAAACATACTTGCATGTTTACCTATTTGCTCCTTCTCTGTGCCACTTATCTGATCAAAAAAAGTTTCAGATAACACTATGTCAGCTTCCTTATCTGTGCCTTTTGATCTCTCCTGCTTCAGCTTGTGTCTCTGTAATCTCGTGATCGCACAATCTGGGAAAATTCCTGGATAAGCATCCTTCATTTCTTCAGCTGCCTGCGTCTCCACTAGCTTTTCAACTAGAGTAGGCAACATGCCTACCAGTGAATCAGCTATATAATTTGCAAGGACAAATTGTATTCCTGGAGCTGGGAGTTTGTCCACAAATTCTCAACTCTTCTCTGGACTCTCTAGCCTCACTTTAAATAATTGAGCACTTTTTGTCTCACCATGAATTCCTGTTACCAGTACATTTTCTGGCAACAGTCCCTCAGGAGTGCATATCTCCTCATCCTTCAGCATTATAGACTGAGAGGATCCTCTTTACCTGCTATTCCTGGCCTATGTGAATAAACTTTACCCTTGCATATACTTCCTCCTTAACCAACCTCTGATCATCTTGTACACTATGAGGCAGTTGTCTAACTTCCCTTGTGCTTTTTGTTACTAGTTTTGTTACTAGTCCAACGAAACTTCCAGGCTTGTCTGATTTTCCTACATCTGGTTTTGTCCAAGCCCATCAACATTGTGAATTTGGGTGGCCCACTTTATTACGATGAAAACAATGGAGCTTTTTAATTTCTTTGTCTCCCTTAAGGGTTTCTCTTTTACTCTGAGGTAAGTTGTCCTTATGACTTTCACTGAGGTTTACCTTTCCCTTTCAATGTCAGGATTTCTCTTTGCCCCATGGCCTGAAATTGATTCTAGAAGCCAAACTGAGTTTTATGGACCAGCTCATAATCATCAGCCACTTCAGCTGCTAAACTTGCTGTTTTAACTCTCCACATAAGTTTGCACTACTTCCTCACTAAGCCTACTCTCAGCCTTTGTCTCCATCCTTTTAAGCTGACTTTCCCTTTTAAGTGTCAGTTTTTGAAGTTCAAACACTCTCTTTTTCTCTCTGTTCTGCTTTTAATCGTAATTCAAACTGTTTCATTTCTGCTGCCTTTTTCTTATCTCTCACCCACAACTCAAGCTGCTTCATTTGCAATTGAGTTCTTGCCATCTCTATAGATTCTGAGGATTTCTCCAGCAAGTTTAAATGCTGAACTACTGCTGTAATTATCTCTCCTTTCCTCACAGAAGCAGATAGTTTCAATTCCAGCTTCTCTGCTAATTATTGCAACTTGGTCTTATTCACTTTTTGCAAAACTTCTAAAGTCACCACATCCACATCGAGAAAACTTTTGGTGACTGAAAGAGCCATTACTATCCCAAGCTTTGTCTACCCACCCAAACCAACACCTGGAACAAAGACACTAGCACCTACTACTCGCTGTTTAAAATCCCGCAAAGAGCCCCCAATATGTTATGGACTAGGCCAGACCAGTCAAAACATTCTTATACAGACAGCCCCAGACCACAACTTTGCAATTTGTTTTATTAACTATGCGGTGAAAGTTACCCAGAGTAAGATAGCTACGTTGACTACCGGGGTTTAAAACAGACAAAGATTTATTCACAAAATTACATAATGAAACGCAAAGAACAGAATAAAGAACCCCTACAGAAATCAACCTATCCAACTAGACTTAATCAAGCTGTTCTGAATATAAACAATAAGCAAACTCCCTTTAAAAACTTGTACAAGTGGAACACAAGCTTACAGGTTGAAGTTGAAGGGCAGAAAATAGAAAGAGAATTCCCACACAGCTCCCTGTTCAACCCCTCACCAGGTCAGACTGAACTAAACTGCTCAGCTCAGCTAGCGAGCTGACCGCTCCCCTTTCGTTATACAGGTCACTTCTAAAACATGACCACTTTGGCCTGAAGTCTCATCTGTTTACATATAAATAAAAAGCCTTTCAAAATCCTTTTCAACTTTGTACCAAACCAGATTGATCAGAGCCTGGTCTGATTTGTTGCCTCTCTGAAAAATAATCAAGGACAGAGTTTCCTTGAGCCAAGGAACAGCTTTCTTTAAAAAAAGGGACTAGCTTTGTGACACAGGCAATACAAGATTTGCCCATCCCTTGGAAGCTACATCAGTGAATGAAGAACATAGTTGGTGATTAATTCATAAAATACTAAGTCCAGATTTTGGGGAAACATCCATGTTTTTGGAAGAAGATTCTTACTCTTTCTCATCAGTACGTGCTAATCTTCTGAACTGAAAGTGAATGTTAATTCCAGCTCTTCTTAATATATATTGCTTCCTGTGCATTTGATTGAAAAGACTAATAATGTTACACAACATTACAATGTAAGGTTAATTATCTGCAAATTTTACGCTGCTAGTCTAAGAGCTTCATTGCACTGTTACATGGATGTTATCAACTCCACTATTCTTTCTTTACAATAACTTATTTATCGATGCACTTCATTCAGTCTAAGACCTCATGACCTTTTTTAATAGATACTCACAAGGGAATTAATTACCTATTATGTTTTGTGCAGCACTGCAATGATTATGGAATGAAAGATGTGTACCTAAGAATAATAATAATCATGAACATTTACAAGGCACAAGTCAAGTGTGTGATGGAATATTCTCCACTTTCCTGGATGAATGCAGTAGCAAGAAGCTTGATACCAAAAGACAGAAAATCAGGATTAATAGATTTTAGCTCTGTAAAGACGTAACTAGTGGAGATCCACAAGATTCCATTCTAAGGTATCATCTGTTTACTATCTATATTAATATCCTGGAGAGGGAGCAGTATGTAACGTATCCAAATTAAATGCAGTTCAAAAGAGATTCACGAGGCTAATTCATTGGATGAAGGGTTGAGTTATCAAGAATAGCAAAACATGTTGGGCCTTTATTCATTAGAAACAAATAAGATTCTGATGATGGGTCCTACCGAAACATTGACTCTCCTGCTCTTCTGATGCTGCTTGACCTGCTGTGCTTTCTTCAGCACCACATTTTATCCACTCCTATTTGCCAGTGTCTGCCGTCCTCATTGTCTTCAACTTAACAGGGTAGACACTGAGAAGATTTTTCCACTCATGGGGAATCTCAGAACAGAGGACACAGTTACAGAATAAGAGGGACACATTAAATGAGATGTGAAGGAATTACTTCTCCCAGTGGGTAGTGAATTTCTAGAATTTTCTACCCCAGAGTGTTTTGGAGGCTAGATCACTGCAAGTATGGAAGAGGAGCTAGATTTTTGAAATATTGGAAAATTGAGAACTATGCTGAGCTGCATGAAAGAACAATTGAGGTCTGGGGCAAATCAACCATGATTAATTAAATGAAGGGACAGGCTTGAGGGGCTGAATGATCCACCTTCCTTTTTATTAAGGAGATGTGAGTGTCGTAGGCTGGCCAGCATTTATTGCTCATCCGTAGTTGTCATTTGGAAGGTGGAGATGAGCTGCCTTCTTGGAACTCTGCAGTCCGTCCATCATAGGTAAACCATAGGTAAACCACAGAGGGAGATCCTGTTCATGCTTATATTTATTATATTTTTAAAACTCACACAAAACCACTATCACACTCATTGCTAGAACTTTCAGACCCAACTAATTAACAGAAACTGCTACAGCCCTGATCATTTTTATCTGGCAAAATTGTTTTAGTGCACATTTTTCATCAAAACTGAAACTGCCTCACATTGATGAAATCTGTGCAAAATAATTCTCATTTATGTTAGATTAGATTCCCTACAATATGGAAACAGGTCATTCAACCCAACAAACACACACCAACCCTCTGAAGAGTAACCACCCAGACTCATTCCCTTACCCTATATTTACCCCTGACTAATGCACCTAACACTACAGGCAATTTAGCATGGCCAATTCACCTGACCAGCACATCTTTGGATTGTGACATAAACTGGAGCACCCAGAGGAAACCCATGCAGAAACAGGGAGAATGTGCAAACTCCACACAAACAGTCACCCAAGGCTAGAATCAAACCCAGGTCCCTGGCATTGTGAGGCAACAGTGCTAACCACTGAGCCACCGTGCTGCCCTGAGCAGATGGTATAACATATCCATGAGGAAGATTCATACTACCATGACTTTGTTGTGACTGTAACATAAATGCAGCTGGTGCAAAATAAACTTTTGCAAAGGGCCATCTATCCTGTTGGTTCATTGTTAATGTTAAATTTAAATGATGAGCAGAGCTTCATTCTGCTTAGGCGGAGACCTTCTCATTATATAGTGGAATAAATCAATGTTATGAACTTCATACCACTCTAAGGACAAAATATCAGTTTCAGATCAATGCTTGTGGAATATCTGTCCCTTGTTTATATTCCTGTGAAATGTAAACCAATATGATACAACACATGGCTGAATCTTGTCTATTATCAAAGCAGAAGTGCAAATTAATCCTGAGAAAGAATGTTTCTTGTACCATCCAGCCACTTCTGTGGATTATATTTCAATCTCACTGCGTTAGCTTTGGTAACATACTTGTTTCTGAGTTCAAAGGTCATGGGACAATGTCCCACCCCAGCCACTTAAGTAAATAACACAATCTGACATCCAACGTTATGAGGAAAGAGATCTGTACTGGTGCAAGTGTTGCTTTTCAGGTGATGTGTTAACTTCATAGTCTCTCAGATATTGTATATTGCGCTATCAATTACTTGTGGTTGGGGTAAAGTGATGTCACTAATCTATCCTAATAAAGTTTTTTTATTCACTTGTGAGACATAGGCATCACTGACTGCTACATATTTATTGTCTGTCCCTAGTTACCGTTGAGAAGGTGGTGGTGAGCTACCTTCTTGAACTGCCTCAACAACTTCTCCTTCGAATCCTCCCACTTCCTTCAGATCAAACAGGTAGCCATGGGCACCCGTATAGGGATCACCTATGCCTGTCTCTTTGGATACATGGAACAGTCCATCTTCCATAGTTACACTGGCACCATCCCCACCTTTTCTTCCACTACAATGATAACTGTATCGGCGCCACCTCATGCTCCCATGAGCAGGTTGAAGAGTTCATCAACTTCACGAGCACCCTAACCTTAAGTTCATGTGGACCATCTTGGATACCTCCCTCCCCTTCCTGGACCTCTCTGCCTCCATCTCTGGCAACCAACTCAACATGGGCATCTACCTGAAACCCAACAAATCTTGGACTCCATCTCCTCCCACCCCCCCTACAGGAAAAACACTATCCCTTACTCCCAGTTCCTCTGCTTCCACCGTATCTGTTTCCAGGAGGAGCAATTCCACTCTAGGATATCCCAAATGGCCTCCTATTTCAAGGAACGCAATGTCCCCTCCCACATGATCAACAATGCCCTCCAGTGCATCTCCTTAATTTCCCACACCTTCGCCCTTGAACCCCACCCTTCCAATTTCAACAAGGATAGAATTCCCCTGTCCTCACCTTTCACCCAACTAATCTTGGATACTGCATATTAGTGTCCACCATTTCCGCCACCTATAATCAGACCCCACCACCAGAGATATATTTTCCTCCCCATCCCTATCTGCATTCCACAGAGACCATTCCCTCTGCGTCGCCCTCAGT
>NC_057740.1:30511141-30516735 GCF_004010195.1 Chiloscyllium plagiosum
AGTTCATTATAGATACATTATCATGTTTGTTAATACATGTTCATTTTCCATCGTCACCTGTAAGTGAACAGCATTTTAACTGAAACTACAATAATTAAGGTAAAGAGTCCAGCCAGTCTCTGCACTCCACAATTTCTCACCCTTTCTGAGCAATACCTGTACTTTGCACAATGCCCATACCAACATGGCACATTGTTAGGACTGAATGAGACTGCAGTGGATATTATGAAGACTTTCATTTTATTTTAACCTTAACTTTTATTAACCCACTCCTCAGTCCAAGTAACCAGCCAAACCTTCACATTCCTTCCTTCCTTCCTGTCTTTGTCAAACCCATTAGTTTTGATTTTCCTCATGTTCTCAACCAGCCTGTTTACTGAACTGCTCATCTTCCACGTCACTCCCTGAGTCCCTGATAGCTTTGTTATGCCTAGGCACTGTAACTTCCCTGTTGAAGCCATGGTGATGGTGATCATTGATGAACTCCGTCTTGCTGAACCCCTTGCTCTATTTTTCCTATCCTTATGTTTTCAGTTGCCCTCGTCTCCACAATTATTTCTCCACCTGCACCCTGCTCCAATCCCCACAACAGATTTACCCAGTATCTTCATCACAGCAATGATAAATATCATTACATTTCAGTGAATGGACCCACTGGACTAACTATGGATCACTTCCTGACTGACTGATGAGTGACCAACCCCTGACTGATCTCTGTAGAGCTACCTAACTGATCTACCACTAATTACCAAGCTGATTGCACTCGCCCTGCAGGAATGGCCACACCTCACTCCCAAAATACAATAATGCTGACCCTCAGACAGGACAGCTTAAGTGTCCCTCAAGCCAACTGATTATCTAGACTGAGATTGGATGGTATCCTTGAGTTGTGTAAGAATCTCCTGTCTGAAATACTCCCCATAGACTCGACTGGAGACTACTTCCCTTAGATTTTGAGACATGTGGTGTGTTTGCTGCACAAGCAGCTGGCTCATGCTGTAGGTGTGATATTAGCACAACACAGTGCTGTGCAGCAACATGTTCACCCTGTTGACTGATTACTACTGACAGTAATGACAAGCTGCCTGACTTCATGTCTGTGTTAAAAGGCAAGGCAAGACAGAAGGACTGTGAGCCTGTAAATTCTAAACAAAGCAGTAAAATCCAAAAAGACAAGGCAAGGAAGAGATACTGTGAGCATCCAAGTAGGTACAAGGTAAATGAGTGTCAAGAGAGGAAGCTAAGAGCCCTGAGGTACATTCTGCTCCAATATGTGAGATGGGTGCCAGTCCCTGCATGTAAAGTGGTCAGGCAGCAACGTTTCTATGCAAGGTGTCAGCGCACTCCATAGTGTAGAATTGAAGTGGAGGACTGGATTCTAATTGAGTTGAACATAAGTCATGATGATCTGATGGAGCTAGTGTATGTCATTTAGGGATTAGTGGAATTCCTCAGTCCTGCCTTTTAGGGTGGAATGATTCGTGTGATGCACAATCTGGTGCTTAACACTGTGGTAACAGAATGCTCAATACTCCTACTGCACCTGTACATAACAGGTAATATTATCAAGATTCAATGCTGCAAGCTTCCTTTTTGCAATGGCACCTGAGTAATGACTTTGTGAAGAAAGCATAAATTATAATTCTACTCACTTCATAATTGTTTAAAATTCATACTCTATATGCCTTTTATCAGTTGAAATTTAATATAGTTGCAAAGTTTGATATTAAAGGATGATTTCACTTGAAAGAAACTTTCAAAGAGAAAAATGTTTTAGCAGATTTCTCTTCTTAAAAATAGAGATTTGAAATTTGCACCTGGAGGTGACTGACTGTTATAAGTAGAGTATCAACAACTTAATTCAGAAAGAATATTCAAGCTTTTGTTCCAAAGGAGTAAGGTGACTAGGTAATAGATGCATATGAAAAATTTAAAATATGGATATAAAAATTAATGTGCTATGATGTGTTATTAGTTCATAGTTGAGACAATATTAGCCTAATGTGTACAACTGATAATACAAACAAGTAAATGCTGAAGCACATCTGAATGACATTTCTCCATCCATTAGCAGAAACATTAACCAATTGAAAGTAATGTTTGTATTAAAATAGCAGATTTACAAAAGTCATATGAAGATGCTTAGCATTTATCCATTAAAACTGCCAATAATTTTTATTGTCATTCTCAGTAAAAATGAGCAGTTGTTTGTTTCAGCTACAGAATGTTCTTCTGTTAATTACAGCCTTTAAATTATATTATTCCAGACATATAATTGTGTGTTGCAATTGAGAGTATAATTATTGGTTGGATACAGGTAATATTCAGGTACTGTAATTGTGAATACATATTGGACAATTGATGAGTCAGGCTATATTCAGCTAACCAGACCTTGCAGAACCAAAGAATTGTCGAACGTTTTGGAGATTGTAATTATTACTTATCTGGAGGTTCTGTATTATTGACGTTCCCATCCATGTTAGCTCATTTATGTGGAATGGGTTGAACAGCCAGGTAAATTTTTATCAACAAAAACTTCTGGAAATGCTTTGGTTGCTCCATTGAATCAAATCTTAAATATTACAACATGATAGCATTATCTAGAGAGATTCAATCTAGTATTGAAATTGTTAAACTGAATCAAATCTCAAACATTACAAATTTGATAGCATTCTCTAGAAAGATTCAACCTAGCAGTAAAGTTGTTAAACAACAGGTGTTACAAATATTCCAAATTTGTCATTCCATACAGTATAATTTAATTTCCAAAAACATATCTTATTTACAAGGCCTTCATATCACTCAGAACAGTATGTACATTATGAGATGAATGGTATGTGACTTATGTACATTAATATCAGTTTTTCTAGTGTTTGGATTTCAAACTAGTGTCATGTGGGTGTTGGTCTATTATTGTGTCGGGGTTTAAAAACAAATTAGAGAGAGAGAGAGAGAGAGAGATGCTTTTAATTGTGGGCGGCACGGTGGCACAGTGGTTAGCACTGCTGCCTCACAGCGCCAGAGACCCGGGTTCAATTCCCGCCTCAGGCGACTGACTGCGGAGTTTGCACGTTCTCCCCGTGTCTGCGTGGGTTTCCTCCGGGTGCTCCGGTTTCCTCCCACCATCCAAAGATGTGCAGGGTCAGGTGAATTGGCCATACTAAAATGCCTGTAGTGTTAGGTAAGGGGTAAATGTAGGGGTATGGGTGGGTTTCGCTTCGGCGGGTCGGTGTGGACTTGTTGGGCCAAAGGGCCTGTTTCCACACTGTAATCTAATCTAATTGTCATTTCTACCATATATAGCTGATACAGTAAAAATGAGATAGCGGTCCGTTAGGACCGAGAGTATTATATGGACAGCACAAACTACACAGTTGTACACGGCCTAATATGTATAAGAAGTGCAAAATACATAAGTTACAGTGTAACAGAAGAATGATGGATAATAGACATTTTTCTAGCAGCAATACGAAAGAATTTCGGATGGGAAAGAGTCCAATTATACAGTGTTAAGGAGACTGATGGCTTGGGGGAAGAAACTATTGCACAGACTGGCCGTGAGAGACCGTATGTTCCAGTATCTTCTGCCAGATGGCAGGAGGGAGAAGAGTTTGAGTGAGGGGTGTGTGGGGTCTCCCACAATGCTCTTAGCCTTTCGGATGCAGCATGTGGAGTACATGTCTGTAATGGTGTGAAGAGAGACACTGATGATCTTCTTAGCTGTCCTCACTATCCGTTATATGGTCTTACGATCTGAGACGAAACGAGCCAGTGGTGCTGCAGCTCAGGGTACTCTCAATGCACCCTCTATAGAATGTGGTGAGGATGGGGTGTGGGAGGTGGACTTTCCTCGGCCTGCACAGAGAGACTTTGCTGGGCTTTCTTGGCTATGGAGCTGGTACTGAGGGTCCAGGAGAGATCCTCTGCCAGGTGTACGCCAAGAAATTTGGTGCTTTCCTCAATTTTCACAGGGGAGCCGTCAATGTCCAGCAGAGAGTGGTCGCTCTGTACCCAACTGAAGTCAACAACCATCTCTTTTGTCTTGTGCATGTTCAGAGACAGATTGTTGGCTCTGCAGCAGTCCATTAGCATCTCCTCTCTGTATGCTGACTCGTTGTCCCTAATGATGAGACCCACTATAGTCATATCATTAGTGAATTTGATGATGTGATTTGACATGTGCATTACTTCACAGTCGTGTGTCAGCAGAGTGAACAGCAGTGTCAGTCTTTCCAGATACATGACTTTAAAGTCAGTATGTGACAAACAAAGCAGGTGACTGCAGGGACCCTTGAAGTATGAATGGAAGGTTATTTATACTTTGGGGTTTTACAACTGGAGAGAGAAAACATGAAGCCTTTAGCTGTAACAGAGAAGGATGAGCAAGTTTTTTTCATTTAGGGTTCAGTTTGATGGAGATATGACTGGGATCAAAAACAAATATTGTTGCACCTAGATAAAGAGATTGTTCAGGGCAGTTAAGGAAATATGTTAATGCAGTGAAAGAGCTTGTGAACTTCTACATCAGCATGCTTGGTTAAAATGCTTCAGATCTTTCAAAGCTGAGAAAGTACAAGCTTTCAGTTGTGCATGTTTTCAAGGGAAAAGGCAACATGTCTCACAAGACAGGAACTGAAAAGAAGCAATTAAGATACACCTGAAGATTGTAAAATTTCTTTGATTTTGATTAACTGGCAAGAGGTGGTATCGGAATATAGATAGGATTTTGTGTAGCCATGAATTTCAAAATCTTTCAAGTTATCTTAGATATAATAATGTGGATTATTTGTGTGTGCGCGCAATTGTAAAACAAGCATGTTTTATTGTTCAAACCAACTCTGCAGCCTTATATGCATACTTTTCAGTGAAAGACCACCATGTTAAGTTAAAAGAATGAAAGGTATGATCAACCAAAACAGATTTAATTCTCGGATCTGATTTGTCTAATAGCGACGTCGGGTAGGATCATAAAAATTGAATGATTTTATTAACATGCATGATGAAAATGTGGGATATGACATTTTGTAGTGGGTTAGTCAGAACAAATGGAAAATTTTAACCTTCAAAAAAAAGAGGTCAGTTAGTGTTGGGTGAGATAAAATGTTAAAAATCTTTTACTTAATCCATCCTGCCTCCAATCTGCCTACTTCCAGATTTAATGGAGGTGAGACGGGGCAAACAGCCATCCTGTTTTCAGAAGGTGGATTGGGTAGACATTATAATGAGGCTGGTCATAAAAGCTCTTCATAGCATGCTTTCCTTTATTGGTCAGAGTATTGAGTACAGGAGTTGGGAGGTCATGTTGCAACTGTACAGGACATTGGTTAGGCCACTTTTGGAATATTGCATGCAATTCTGGTCTCCTTCCTATCGGAAAGATGTTGTGAAACTTGAAAGGGTTCAGTAAAGATTTACAAGGATGTTGCCAGGGTTGGAGGATCTGAGCTGCAGGGAGAGGCTGAACAGGCTGGGACTGTTTTCCCTGGAACATCAGAGGCTGAGGGGTGACCTTATAGAGATTTACAAAATTATGAGGGGCATAGATAGGATAAATAGACAAAGTCTTTTCCCTGGGGTCGGGGAGTCCAGAACTA